>NW_004567129.1:338389-447059 GCF_000260355.1 Condylura cristata | reverse complement strand
ATATGTATATATGAATTGATGTTTCAACTTCAGAGAGACTCCTTGAGCTGAAAAATTGCTTCTTGGATTGAATGATTTATTTGAAATACATTTTGCCCACTCACCAGGTAATAAGGGGACAGTGAAGAAAATAGGGAGGTGATGGTTTTTGAGGAAAGCAAGGCATAGCTCCCATTTAGCATCTTGCTCTGTGTAGGGTGTTTCATGTTCCCTCCTCCTGTCTTGGAGACACAGTTTTTTTCATTCTCTCTAATACATTTGAGAGAGTGGGCTTGGGAGCAGAAGGAATTGATCACCATGTTCCTGTTCAGTGACAGGCTCTGGCTCCCACTGTGCTGTGGGGTTCTGTTGCTTTGATCTGATAGAAGTTCTGTAAGCTTCGCTGGCAGTTGAGACTCAGTCCTCCCTGTGTTAGAAAAGCCTGGGGAAAAGGGCCTGATATATTTGCTTATTAGCCTCCTTGATTACTAATGTTGATTTTTTTTTTTTTTGTACTGTGCGTGCGAATCAAATTGCTGGAATAAATCTGAGCAGATGTTTTTTCGATATTCTGGAAAGACATTGAATGCTTGTTGGAAGTGCAAGGGCAGTAGATTTTAAATCTTACCACCCTCACCAAATTGTCTGATACTGAAAACCAGGCCATTATTTCCAATGGCCCTTAAGAGTTATGGACCAGAAAGCCTGCAGGGGTTGCCCAGGCAACTTTGCCAGACCTCTTGAGCCAGGAAGCCAACTGATGATTTGGTGGCAAATCCTATGAGGTGTGTGTTCAGCCGTGGCAGGTCCTTCACTAAGATGTCACCACCCAATAGCCTTGAGGCTGCTTCACAACTTCCCCCCACCTTGTTCCACCCCTCTTTCCCTTCTTCTCCTCCCCTTTTCCTTTCTCCCTATTTCCCCTCTTCCTCATCTTGCTCCACTCCCTCCCCCTTTCCTCTTTCCATCTTCCTCCTCCACCTTTGGTCTGCAGGGACAGAGTTGAGTTAATCTCACTCTTCAGTTCTCAGCACACACTCACCACTAGTTTAGAAGCCCCACCCCCCTAGCCCCCCCCGCCCCAAGATCTTGTATATTTGTTCCTCTGTATTCCCATCCTACTTCCACACCCTTGTCACACCCACTCTACTAGGTGACATCTTGTGTTTGCTATGTATGTCCTGGAGAATGTAAGCATCCTTGTGTTTGGTCTGTGGTATGGCCACTCAACATGGAATTATCTCTTATCAGAGGAAATAAAAACGTGTTATTTGTGGAATGGGCACACATTGGAAGAACAAATCAAGGGAAATGTCACAAAGAGAAGAACAGAGGTGAGAGACAAATAGAAAGTTCTGGGTCCTTTGTGAAGCTTGGCTAGCAGGAGATTCCTTGAGGTATTTTCATGCCCTTAAAATGCACACTTGTTTTTTTATTTGAAAAATATGCCTTTTTTGTCATGACAAAATATACAACACAGATTGACCATTGTAAGTAGCTTTAAGTATACAGTACAGTGACATTAAATATATTCACTTTGTTGTATAACCATTCATCTCCAGTACTTTCTCATCATCCAAAATTGAAATTTGGTACCTCTTCCTCTTTTTGAGGCCAGCTGGAGGTGGTTTTTATTCTGTGTAAACCACAGACCATAAATAAAATGCTAGGAATCAGGAGTCCTTGGCCTGTCCCCAATTCATAATGTGATCTGAGACAAGTCTGTAGAATAGGAATTACTACTCTATAAAGAATGGATGTGGGAGTAGCTTTAACACCATTTCATGGCTAGTCTTCAGGTAGCTTAGGAACAATCTGAAATCTGATGAGGCATTTGGTTTAGCTGCTGCAAATTTTGGGAGAAAAAGCCAACAGCTTTCATTGGCCAAAGGATTTTAAGAACAAAGACAGTTACGAATTGTTTAGTTTGATGATCTCTTCTTTATTAAGTGAAGTTATCCCTGGGAAAACACTGCAAGTTAAACATTGTCCCGGCCTCAGTGACTTCTGTTTCAGAGGGGCCTGTGGTGTTGAGTTAGGAGATGGGAAGTGAAGGCCAGAGGGGAAGAAATTGTGCTTAGAAGAGGCTACCAATCGGGCCCATCAGAGCAGTCCTGTCTCTGGTAAAAGCTCCAGGGGAACTGGGCTGACACAGAAGGGTCTAGCTGTATCAAGAGATGTTTCCAAAGGGAGAGTGGAGTCCATCTCCATCTCTGCCTGCAGCACTCAGGGCCTCCCTGAAGCTCTGAATTAAAGGAGGACACCCCTGCGTCTGGCGCATGAAGTGTGCTCGGTCCATGTGAGCCATTATCATTGTAAGGCAAGACTGGAGGGAAAAGGAAGCCGGCATTTGGCCATCCTTAACAGCAGCTGTCATGTGGTAGTGGACAATTAGATGCCCATGGCCTGCTAACATGTTCCTTTGGGCTCAAATTACTTGAAAGAAAATGGGCATTTCTTCTGAAAATATTTTGAAGAGAATTTGATTTTCTGTGAAAACATTTTGAAGAGAAATTCTGAGGGTGGGTCGAGAAACCAGCAAGGTGTAACAACTCTGGGCTGGAGCTGAGTTCATCCTCACTGCCAGCCACGGCCTCACTCTTTCATGGCCTCCACGGAGCTTGTCTCCTTGCTGATGTTACCAGCCTTTTGGTTTATGATTTTTGTCTTCAAGCACAGTGTTCAGTTTGGATCTAGGATGGAAAGATGTTACAATGATCCTTGAGCAGCAGAAGCCAAAAGGATGGAGACTTCTAAATTTAATTGGTTATGTAAAAAGAAACTTTCCTGAGGTAAAAGACCAGTTCTTGTCTCTTGTCTGCTTCTCTGCTGAAGTAGTCCCAGCAATAACCAGGCTGTTTGTGTTATGTTCTATGACTGCTTTTAAAATCTGGCTGCTCATTCTTTCTTTCTTTCTTTTTTTTTTAGATTTTATTTACTTATGCATACAGAACTGAGGTACAGGCCAGAGGTGCAGGGGCCGTGAGAGAATTTACCAGAGACAGAGTGGGAAGCAAAATAGGTGGGTTGGCAAGTACATTGCTGAGGGGAGCAGTGGGCAGGTCAGGAGAGGTCTGCCGCGCCATGTGGGTCAACTCCAGGGGTGGGGATGGAACTTGCACTGAAGTGGTCACGGCCAGATTTGCAGTGCTGTGTTCCAACCCACTGCACCACCAGGGAGGGACAAAATCTGGCTGCTCTTTCTGCTGCCACCACCAGCCTAAGCGTCCCTCTGCAGCCAGGATTCCCTTGCATGGGGCCAAATGACAAGAGAAACTGCCCCACAAATGCCCTGGCTGGGCCAAGCCCATGGTGGCCCTGGCTTTTCTGGAACTGGATGATGTGAACTGCAAGTGGAGGGAGTCAGAGCCACTGGCCCAGCAGGGGCAGGAACTCAGCAGAGAGTGAGGCACCTCCCTTCCCCTGGTGGGCTGTACCGAGAGCAGGTTCCCATGGCCTCTGGAGACTGAGCAATGAGCTGTGTCTCGCTGTGAAGCTGGGCATCCTGGAGAGGCTGACTTGGTACTATTTTTCCTTTCCCTTGCCTCACTCTCATCCTTATTCTTGCTGTTCTTGGATTATACCTCCAATCAACTCAGTATGTAAACTTTTGCCATAGGCTCTGTTTTCTAGGGGAAAATGGAATAAAGTATATATATATACTTATCTTAGGCAATTTGTAAAACCCTAAAAAGTGACACTAACGTAACTAGCCTGAAATACTCTACCTAACAGAAAATGTGAGAATATATTGAAGTATTTTAAGGCTGCTTCTCCTTCCTTCTCTGTCTTTCCATCACTCATTTAAGCAGGTACAATTAGGAGAATTGAGTCTGGGAAGAAATGACTCAAAAAGATATGGCTGAGAGAAGACTTAGTACTTATCTTGCTGTAAAGTAGGAGCTTTTATAATGAAGATGCTGAATAAAAGGACAATAAATTAAATGGAAAAATCAAAAAGAGAGATTAAATGCATAAAGAATTTCGAGATTGCCAGAATAGCTGTGTGCTGGAGGAACTTCCCAGGTATGAAGGTTGTGTGATCCTTATTGAGAAAAGCTGCCTAAAAGTTAAGTGCTGATGGAAAAGAAGTGAGAGAAGTGAGAGAAAGGGAAATAATGCAAGTAGAGTTTATTGTGTTTACCAAAAACTCATAAAGGATTAATTTTACTTTGATTTTCATAATAGGCTTAGCAACTGGGGGGAAAGGTATTGTAAATAAGAATGTATAATATGTAAATACATTTATAATAAGACACCCGTGTGCATCAAATGATGCCATAGATGTGCACAAATAAAGCACTCTACATGGTATAAGTATACATCTTATAGCAACATTAAATTCTTTCTCATTGGTATTGCTTGCTAATTGTTTATGGAGGTGACTCAGGATGGATGGCAATAAAAGTTTGGGGAAATGTATTTTTGATTGACCCCAAAATGATTTTGCTGCAAAATTCAAATGTGGTGAGCATAATGTGGAGTTTATACTCCTCAGGAGAACTCTATAGATTTTCATATCCCATTTACATCAATAGCAAGATAATTTATCTTGATTACAGGGAGTACTGAAGGAAGTAATTGTCATGTGCTGCTTATTATAGTGCTTCCAAATAAATTAAAAACTCCAAAGATATAAAGGTTTTAAAACCAGTCATAGGGCATGCACAATAGCGTTCGTCTCAATAATCAATAGTAAATGATCCATGAATTAGAAATGCTTTCTTAGAGTGATCATGATGGTTTTTATTCCGTTCCTTTCCAGCTCATTAACAATGAGCCTTTAAAAACACGTCTGAACCTGGGTGTCACACCCCCAAGTCAGGCTGTGTGTGTCTGAGCCTGTGGTGACCCTGGGCCGGGTGCTGAGCCCCCCTGCTTCTCAGGGGCTCCATGATGGTGGCCCCTGGAGCTGCATCCAGTGCTCGGCTGCAAACATACACTTTGTACAGTATTTTTCTAAAAATGCAATTTTTATAAACATTTGTATTTCCTTATGTCACCATTCCTTTTTGCACAGTATTTGATTTCTCCCCTCAGGCTAGTCCCCATAGCTCACCCAGCCCCTATGCTCTTCCTTGCTGTGCTCAATATTAAAAAAAAATATTTGAATTCATTGCCAGTATTTAAAATTCAGGAGCCCTTCCTTTAAAAATGAGAAAAACTGACCACACAAAGTCTGATTCTTCCATGGCACAGACTGGTGAGGCTGAGCAGGACAGTCCCTTCTCTGACTGGGGGAGGCTCTGCAGGGAACACTGTCCCCACCCTGTTGGCTCTGCTCCCTTTGTCTATCTTTGTGGGCTCTGTTGACATTGGACTTGAGGCCGTTTTTTGCCCCTTAAAGCTCCACTCTTCTGAATTGAATTGTGTCCACGCTGAAATTTATGTGTTGAAGTCCTAACCCTCAGCACCTGAGACTGTGATTATAGTTGGATATAGGGCCTTTAAAGAGGTGACTGAGGTAACATAAGCTCATTAGCCAACAAGACTGGTGTCCTTATAAGGTGTCGAAATAAGGACGAAGACTACACAGAGAAGGCCATGTGAAGAAACAAACTCATCAACACCTTGATCTTGTGCTTCTAGCTCCAGAACTGAGGCTGAATAAATTTCTGTTTCAAGTCGCATCGTCTGTGGCCCTATACCATGATGGCCAACCAAACATACCCACCCATCACTGTGCTCAGCGAATGGAGTTCCTCAGGGTCCTTTCCCAGCTTTAAGGAGTTGTCAGTGACAAGCCGCCATCCTCAGCTTCGTCCTCCTCCTCCTCATACTCCTCCTCATCAGAGCCTCCTATCTTGCAGCAGGAGTGTTTACTTGCTTGGTCTTTCACAAGTTCTGAGATACTCTTTGTCATATTACCCATCAGACAAGCCTGTGGGTCTATGGGAAAAATGAGACTTGCCTGCCTATTATCATACAGCAGCTTTCTGAAGCACAGCGTTCTCTTTGACTTCTCCTTGGTTGAGAGGAGAAGCCAGAGTGGGGGGCCATTCAGTTTCAGCCAGCTTTGAATGGATGCTTGGTGGCAGGGAACCCTGAAACCAGGGACAGTGAGGCTGCTAGGTGGCTGCAGTGGCCAAGTGCGGCCCTTGGAGGGCAGTGACACTCATTTTCAATTAATACTATGCCATGTCTGTAGTAAGGTGGCCTTGGGAGTTGTTTCTGGAATGTATCTGGGGATGGAGGCTCTGAGGGGTGTTTGTAGATGACAGGTGTGAGCCCAAGTTGGAAGGAAGTAGCCAGGGTCCCGGCTCCTAAATTCTCAACCAGACTTGCCCTGGCTGAAGTCACCTTTGACAGCAGGTGTCTGTAGACAGTTGGTCAGAGCAGCCTGGCCTGTACCCTTCCCCTCAGCCACACCTGGGTCTCAGAGGCTCCAGCTTCTTTTGGGGGATCTTCCTCTTCCTCAGCTCAGGTGCCATAGGAGATGTTGCAGTGAGCCAGGGGGATATCTCTGTCTCTTTGATGTGTTGTTTGTGTGGTTGCGTCTTGTCACCACTTCACATCTTCCCAGCCTCACCTCTGTCTCCAGCCATGGCTGGGGCAGACACCTACTGTAGGTGCCTACCTACTTCACATGGAGAGTCCCTCACCTCCAACACCATTGTTTTCCACAGACTTTGGAGAGACAAGGGCTCTTGCAAATCATGCCAGCAGAGTGCTGTGGCTTCCCCGTGATCTGCTCAGGTACCTGTCACTCCTGGATTCTTCATTTCCAGGTTCCATCTCTTTGGACTCCCCTCCAAATCTCTACCTCATTTTGTTTAGCTGGGCTCTGCCCCCACACTTCTGTCTGGCTAAAGATTCATATGTGGTTATTTTATATCATTCAGATGAACTTCTGAAGTCAGGCCCGTTCTTCTCAACCTAGCTTTTGAGAGGGGGGGAAATTGGACATTTCAATTCCTTAATTTTGTTCCTCCTGTCCAGCCTTGGGGAGAGGATGAAGCAATTTGGGGTTTGCTTTGATATATGAGGTGAACTATGTCATGTTTCTCTTTCACTCTATAATCTAGGAATGTTTAATTAACAGGTCGCATTTGTTAAAACTCACTCAGTATTATTTAACTCCAACTAAAATTTACCAAATACCTAGTTCTTATCAGGCCTCTTGCTCAAAGAACTCTCAGTGAAGTAAACTGGAAATTACCAGATGGCACTGTGATGCTATCAACACTAGTTTGCAAGAACAATTATCCAGCAGGGGAAGGGTGGAGTGGGGGTGGAGGGCAAGGTAGCAGCTTCACCCTGGGAAGTTTCCTGACTCCTCATCCTCAGCAGACTCTACAGGCTTAGTGCCACCTCATCACCTCCTTCCTCATCACTCTCTTTTCCAGAAGAAGAAATACTGTGAGGTCTTTGCATGCTCAGCAGACTGGCATCGGTCTCCATTATTCTTTTTCCTGCTTGATCATTCCCCTAATGTTGAGTTTCATCCCTGGGGCTGGTGGTGGGGTAAGTGAAACAGAGATGCTCTTTATCAGCAGACAGACATGTGTCCCATCCTGCGGAAAGTCAACTGCTTTTGTGTCTACTTGGCTGTTTTTCTGCTTGGGAAGTGGCCATGTCTGGTTTGTTCATTGCTGTAGGTCCTGAGCTAGCAGAACCTGTGAATTAGTAAGAGACAAATAAAAGACTGAGAAGGAATGAAGGAAGGAAACTTGGGGTACTCTCTAATTTTCTTTCTGCCTTAACCACCAATACCATGGAAGGTGCTCATTTAATGACGGCTACATTAGTTAAAGTCTAGCTGCTGGTTAGTAATTTGGTTAATAGGCCTTAGAGATAATGTCCCAGCCTAACTCCCAAAATTTGCTAAGACCCTGCCTTCCAATTTTGAGCTATCAAAAATCTCCTGGCTTTCCTTTATTATTGATTCAGCCTCCTTCCTCTGGCTTGAAAGTGGCTAACTTGGGGGAACTTTGAGTGCTTTGTTCATTCACTGTTAAGTCTTCTCTGTCTTCTCTTTCCATCAGGACATCTTTCTGTGGGTTTGGTGTTTTGAAGAGCTGGGACTGGACTATGGTGTGAGGCTAAGTCTCACTGGAGTAGTGACATCTGTCTCCACTTTGGGGACCCAAGTGCAGGAATTGTGTTCCTACGTTATTTCTGAGGGTTTTCTACATTTACAAGTTGTGTCTTTAACACTTCTTGACTGCTGTCCAGTGAGTGAGCTCTTTAGCTATCTTTGCCTAATGAGATAGGACCCAGGTGCTAAGGGAACCCAGAAAAGAGAGTCAAAGGAGATAAGTGGGTATGAAGACTAAATAGGATTGCTGGACTGAATTCCTACACTTGTGTGCAAAGTCTTCCCACACCAACAAGCCAATCTGAGACAAGAACAGGGTGTCTGAGGATTCCCCTTTATTACAGATGCCAGCTCAAGCCCATACTGTTATCTGTGGTTCTGCCCGACCAACTCCAGATTGGAGCTTCCCAGGACCCCTCCTCAAGTTTTATTTATTTGCCAGAGCAGTTCAAGGAATTCAGGAAACCCCAGATAACCTACTCACTAGGTCACTGATTTATTACCAGGGAGTTGTTGTAACTCAAGAACACCCAGAGAGAAGCAGAGCACAGGGCAGTGTAGGGCGAGGGCTTGTCCATGGGTGCCATTCGTCCCAAGTCCCCATGTGTTCACCAACCCTGAGCCCCTCCTTTCTAGCCTTTTATGGAGGCTCCATTACACAGTCACGATTGATTAAATCATTAAACACTGGCATTTGAGCACACTCTTCAAAAAGTCAGCCATCATATTAACAAACCAGAGATAGCTTCATCATTGTCCACACTGAGGAAATCTCCAGGTTTGGGAAGCTGTGAGGAACTGTGGATAAAGAACACAAAAATATGAGAGATATACTTTAGTCATCCGAATGACCAAATATTTAAGTTTCCTGGAAGCCACAATGTTAGGGGGAAACGATGTCCTGTATGACTCCACAGACACGGGATACCTCCCCCACTCCAGACCAAAGAGATAAAGACACTGGCAATGTCAGAGCCCATCATTACTGAAGGGAGAATTGCTGGGACCTGAGGGTGGAGTTAAGCAGTCAGGTTTGGTAAAAAACAGATAGTGGGCCTTGGAGGTCCTTGGCCCCTTGGCTCTTAGCTTGACTCTTGATTTCAATGGCTCTCAGCGTGCTATGGGGATTCCTGCTCTGTGGAATTGTAGGGCAAATTCACCAATGTATCTCCCCCTCTTTCTACCTGAGTTATTCATTTTTCATTTCCCTTTTGTAAATAAGCTCTTTATTAATCTTTCTGTGTTGCGCCTGCAGTTCAGTCTTAATTTAGGTGCACAGGGGAGGACCCCCAGTCGGGCCCCCCATTTCATATTCAGGTTGCCCTGTAAGAACAATATGACAAGGACCTAGTCCTCAGCCTCCACCCTGCTGTCTTCCTCACCACAGCAGAAGCTTGCCCTGCTTCTTTTTAGTGGCATTCACAAGATTGAGTTCTGACCTTTCCTTGCAAAGAAAAAGCCACACCAGTGAAATTAAGGTAGAAATCTAATATTCATGAAGTGCTGATTACCCACAAATAGGAGAGTGTCTTAAAGTATATGGTGTCAGAATTGCAAAGGGTTTTGATAAATATGTATGTTTATGGGCCCAAACAGAAGTGAAATAAAGTCTAGTTGCTGAATAATTCCACATGAAGATGTGAAATCGAGCCTGCCACAGCCCATTCATCACCGGCGCTGGGCTTGGCGAGTTGTGATTATCTAACATAATTACACGAGGCGTGCAACATTCATGAAAACAGCAGAATCCTTACCAGCTCAGGACAGGGAAGGGCTTTACTTTGAAGCATGGCAAGTCCCCAAATTATTATTTAGCTTTTGGTAGTTCAAGTTTGAGCCTCTTCTCATAGGTGCTAATTAGGGTATTCAGAAGCCTGCTGAGGGCTGATTAGGTACCTTATTAGAATTAAAAGTTTTTCTCCCAAGCGGGAAAGGAACTACATATCGTTAAATAAAACATTATAAACCAGAAATCGGTTATCAGTCACACTTAGCTCACCTTTAGTTTCCCTTTGTATTCAAGGTCCTTTGGCAGAACAACCAAGAAAACACATTTGAACAAATCCCCGCTCCCCAAACATATCTCTCTCATGAAACCAAATGCATTCTACCAGTCTTTCCCATTAATTAAAAGCACATCTTATGTGACTGAAAATTTAATCCACAAACTCTGGATTAATTTCCTTCTCAGACATCTGCGGGTGATGTTTCTTAAAGTAACTTTCTCATCTGCTCTCAGATATTTTCCATAAAGTTCCTTCTTGCCAAGGGCAAGGAGATTTGCAGCTCCCATTTGGAGACCAACAAACAAATCTGAATACTGGAGCGACTTCGTTCCTCTCCCTTTTGCCAAATGTGTTGAGTTTGCAGAGAAGGAGGCAGAGGACTCCAACCCCCTTCCAGGAGCACCACAGGGCTCGTTCTCCTCAGAGCCGCCTCACTGGGCCTCCTGGTTCTGGGGTTTCTGTCCTGTAGTCCACCCTGCACAGCTCTACTAGGTGGATTTTGTTTTAGTGTAGTGTCCCCTCCGGAGAGGGTCTGGCCTGCCAAGGTCCTTGTCTTTTCTGTATGGCATCCTGACCAAACCTCCACTTGCTGTTAGGAACAGCCCAGGCCTCCACTCAGGGCTTTGCTTGGGCCCAGCGCAGACAGGTGCCGCCGCTGTCCTGGCCCAGCCCCCACCCCGCTAATGACCTGCCCTGGATACTTGGTGTGGAATCTGTTTCTTCTCTTGGTGGCATTGCCTGACAGTCAGGTCACCAGGAACACACTCACGGGTGACTAGCTGTGCTCTTACTTAGGTCAGGATAACGCCTGCTGTGGGGAAAGGTTGGATGTCCCAGCAAGAGCAGATTAGGACAAAGTTATATTAGGGTTTGACTTTTGGCTGGGTCATTTAGGGGGTGTTCTGGATTAGGTGCTGTCAGAAAACAGGAACAGTTGTTGATTGGTTACCTTAATATGCCTCACCACTGGGAAGGGGAGATTAGGTTGAGCACAAAGCGGGCAAGAGGAAGGACGTAGAAGGAAGTAGCCGTCTGGCATCTTAGCCCAGGGGGGACATGGGGGCTATGTGTGTTGCACATGACCTTGTTTTCGTCCAGTTTCTTTGTACTGGGAAGGCCCTGGGGCTGGTCTTCTACGAGACTGTTTAAATCCGACATGGGCACGGCACAGTCTGGCTGGACTGTCAGACCAGGGTCTAGGAGCAGCACCTGCTTCTCTTCTTTCTTAATGCCCAGAGTATTCGGGCAGCATGTTCTTTGGGGAGCTTCCACCTCATGTTTTATGCAGCAGTCCTGTATGCCATGGCGTTTTTCTCCACTCCATCATGAACCCCCTGAGGTCAGGGGTCAGTGGAGCCAAGCCTTGAGCTCTTCCTCTGGACAAGCAGACACCATAGCAACTCAAAGCCTAACCCGTCCCGTGAGTGGCGCATGGCCCCTGGTGTGGTGCAGGTCCCCTGCTATGACCCCTCCCCATCTTGACATGGATGGGGCTGATGATTTCCTGTTTGTCCCTCCTGGTCTACTTCCCACTCTTTACTAAGGTGACCTGTAAGGATTTTGTCAGTGAGCTCTCCTGCTCTTTCACCAACAATCTTTGGTAAAGACTTGGAGGCACCAGTAGACTGGAGAAAGAGAGGAAAAGCGGTTGGGAAGTTTGTTGCCATGGTGACCTCCCTGCATGGCCACAGGGGTCATGGCTGGCTTCTGGGGCAGCCTCCAACTCTCTCTAGGCCCTGTCACTGTCAGTGTCCCTCTCCTCGCCCAAGCCTTAGTGCTGCTGCAGGCTCTTTGTTACTGTCAATTCTCCTAGAGAGTTCCATCTGAGTGCTACCTTTTCCTGTCCTACGTCAGCATTGACAGACATAATTAGGGTGGCAGGCACTGCTGGCCCAGGTAACACCCCAGGAAGCAGTGATGTTGGGACTGGAGCCTCTGTCTCGTGATTTCTAGTTTCTTGACCTTTTCCTTGACTCTCTAATTCAGAGTTGGCCCAGCTTATGCAGCAATCAGCTTGAGTGGCTTCTTGTTTTCTATCAATAGATTGGAGTTTTTCAAACTGTGGAGTCATAAAATTGACTTAGAGGGTCATGACCAGCATTAAAGGAAAATAGAGCCCCTCCCTGGTGGCACAATGTGTAAGGAGGCAGCACTGCAAGCTCGCTGCAGCTGCTTCAGTGCAAGTTTGATTCCCGGCCCTGGAGGTGACCTATATGGTGCAGCTGACCTCTCCCAACCCACCCGCTGCTCCCCTCAGCAGTGTACTTCATTGATCTTCCTGTTCTCTTCCCACTCTATCTCTGGTGAATCCTCTCACCGTCCTGCACCTCTGGCTTGTACCCCAGTTCTGTAAAAAAGGATATAGAAGGGAAGCTGTTAGAGTGTACCCCAAGGAGTAAAAGTCAGCATTGTTTCTTTTTTTGGGAAACTTTGGCTTTATTGGGAAAGAGAGAGAGAGAGAGCATTTTTTACAGTTACAATGTGAAAGGTATTTCTTGTTGCTAGCCACAGTCCAACCAGCTTGAAAGTTTTTGTTCTAAAGAAAGTGGCAAAGTTCTTTCAGAATGAAGTTGGTGGTGTGGCTCTCAATGCCAGTGCTGCAACAGTAGAAACAGCACACAGTGATACAGTGAATGGGCGCTCAGATAAGCATTTGCGGATTTGCCTCCTTTGACAAATTTATGACGGAATTGGCTTTCCCAGAGCTGCTCTTAACTGACTGTGGGTTTACTTTTTTCTCTCCTTTCCTTGCAGTTTCTCTTCTTTTGGCTTAGGCTCAAGGAAAGGAATCCCAAACAAAAGCAAATAGTGAGCAAGCTGGCCTCACGGACTCCTCTTCCTCCCTGTGCTGACCCCGCCCCCTCCCCATTACTCTTGCTGATTCTCCATTTTTGTTTCTCTTTGTGTAAATAAAGTCTGGTGCCCACCTGTCTCCATCCCAGCACTATCTCTTACTCCCTCCCCTTTGTGGACTCTCGTTCCCCCTTTTTCTTTGTTGAACATTGTGTAAATAGCCCTGTAACCTGCCAAAGAGCAAAAGAGCAGGACAGTGGTCTTTCGGACATGAGCCTGCTGCCCTTCTCATCTGTCAACAAATAAAACCACTTTCCTTTCCCTCAAACTGTTTCCTTTTATTGGCTGAGGGAAACTGAGACCAGCATTCAGTAACACAGGACAGTGCCCGCATGTGGGGTCTGGTCACTGTCGCTGGGGTTTTACTCGCATCACAATTGCAAGACCACTCAGGCTTAGGTTCCAACGACAGGGTTTATTTAACAAACAAAAAGTTGGGGAAAGAGTTTCTCAGGCTACAGGTAGCTGCCTCACCCCAGAGAGGCCCACAGTGTTCAGAAGTCTTCACCAAAGGCCCCTCGTGGAAGATGAGGGACGCTGCTGCCCACAGCAGCTGCTGAAGGCCAACCAGGCAGGGGTGGCCTCATCAGCACCAGGGGCGGTCAGCTGGGCGGCACGGGCCATGTGGCAGAGCCCTGCATCCCCACACTGCCCCAGACGCTTGTCCACCTTGTCCGCAGCACCAGCACAGCGGGTTGGCTCTCAACTATCTGTGCAGTGAATAAATGAGCCCAGAGCACTTTTCTGACCCTTCCAGGAGCCATTGTGCTGTGGCGGAAAGGGACTGGGCTTTAGCTCACTTTTCAGCTTGCTCTTTTGGGGTGTGTTAGTGCATGTCTCCGAGAGGTAATAGCTAATAGGCAAGATGCAGGCAATAATGTCTTCCTCAGCATCGTGGGGCATTGTAGAAACAGACCAGGTGGAGGGCTGACACATAATCGATGTCTTAGCGATATTGTTTTTCTTTTCTCTCGAAGGCCTTCTCTGGCTAAATTCCCTTATAGTCTTCTCACATATATTGCCTGCTGTCTGCTTGTATGCTTTCAGAGACAAGGACATCACCACGTTATATAATCACCTTTTACTAGTTTTGGAATTTAAACTCTGCCTGCTTGTGGCTCACATTCACTGTTCCTGGTCTCATCCTTATAGACTTCTTCCTTCTCTACCGGAGACTAAATAGTAGGAATGGGAAAGGAGTGGAGAGTGAAGTTATTTTTCATTTCTCTCTCAGGTCAGCCTAAATATGGGTGCTATAGGGGCACAGGCCAAGGGATTTTCATAAAAAGGGGAGATTCCAGGCCCTCCCACGTGGCACAACCAGTTAAAGCACAGCACTGCAAAGCTAGCCGCAGCCGCTTCTGCGCCAGTTCTATCCCTGGCCAGGGAGCTGACCCACATGGCACAGCAGACATCTTCTGTCTCGCCCGCAGCTCCTCTCAGTAGTGTGTTTCAGTAGATTCACCTGTTCTGCTCCCCACGCGGTCTCTGGTGAATCCTCTCACTGCACCTGCACCTCTGGCCTATACCCCAGTTCTGTATGCAGAAATAAATAAATCTTTTTAAAAAGGGGGAGGTTCCATGTTTCTGCCCCATCTAGTGAGGGGTGGAGCCGAGAATCTAGGGGAGCCTGAGACACAAGCCACACAGGCATAGGAGACACAAGAACAGACAGAGACGCTGGAGAAGAAGGGTCATTTCTCAGTTTTGGACTTGTGCCAGGGGGTTCTGGGATTCAGAGGAGACACATGGAGTGGAGACATGCAGAAACTCTTGGAAGAGACATACAGGCGAGGCCCATGGGGGGCCGACAGCGGCAGCCATGATCTTCTCCTTTTAGTTTGTTTCTTGGTCCTGGATGTGCCTTCTCCTCTCCTTTGTTCCTATGCTTAGACTTGTGACAAATTTGGGGCCTCAACTGTTCCTCTTTGGAGCAAACTTCTTTGGCTGGCATTGGTCCACGAGAGGATGGGTAACTTTGGATGGTTCGTGGAAGCTTTATCTTTCTCTCTTTGCTCCTGTGCACATGTATTCCATAACCTGGGGCTGAAGCCAAAGGCTGTTAGGGGCGGAGGCCTCTGGAGGGGTGCTAGTGAGGGTGGATATCCCCAGGCAAAAAGTTTTGGTGGGATGGAGACTGTGGTAATAAACAAAAGGTGCTTCAGATGCAGCTCCAGTATGCAGCATTCGTGATTTCAGCTTTTCCATCTCTTCAGAGTTTCTGGGGTCAGTGACTTCTGTCCCCACCATGCCAATTTTCCAGAAGGCTGTTCGGGCCCCTGAAGGATGTGGAGAGGCTTCTAGCAACCAATTTCAGAGAGGAAAATTTTGGTGGCTTTGCAAGTAGTCCAGCGACAGAAACCGTTCCCAGCTTTGCTGCGTTACAGCCTGTCTACTCTTCAGCGATAGCACAGCGGGGAGCTTGCACCGGCTTAGAACAGACTTCTCATTCCATGTTCGATTATGATAGTAATGTAAAATTTTTCTTTCTGAGCATGTGGGGCTTACCTAAGGACAATAGTTATTAGTGATAATCTTTGATCCATTTTTTTCCCCCTAAGAGTAGAAAAAGTCATTAAGTGTTCAGCGAGCATTGAGAGCTTCAGGCTCATAGAATTCAAGTCACTTCAGTGAATAGTTCATGAGACTCACTGAATGGATGGGCAGGGCGGGCAGGGCGCACTGGGGAGGAGAAGCGGCTGAGAGCCCGGCTATGCCTGGTTCTGTGATTCTCAGAATTCAGGGTCCAGAGGAGCCCTGGACCCTCCTTATCTGGGCAAGTCATGCCCAGGGCTAAAGCAGGACAGTTTTGCACAGTTAATCCAGGGGAGCTCAGAGAGGAGGTCCTGGCTCAGGGGCCAGGGGCCCTCAGAGTCTCTAGAAAACACAGTCTTATCTCTCATCTAGGAAATATGCTCTAGGCCTCTGTCGACTCCCCTGTGCTCCCAAGTGTCTTGTACAAATCTCTGCCGTGAGACCACAGTTCTTAAGGCTGAAGGTGTTGTTCACTGTGTCTGGTGAGTGGCCACAACTGAGTGACTATTTGTGGGAGGGCAAACCCAGCGAACAAAATTGAAGTAAGAAGAAATAGGTCACCGAGTTCTGGGGCATGCAGGGAGTGGGGGGGCCTTAGTGCCTCACACGGTGGTCCTGCTGCATGGCTGGCAGTCCCTGGAAGAGTGGCCCACCCCTTCAGCTCAGCCACTCTCACGTCAAAGGACTGCTGCCGGGCTTCCCTTTGATGCCTCTCTGTCAACTGTAGAGAACATCACCCTTATATTGAAATGTCTCAGAGGCTTAGAGGGCCCTTCATGAAAATCCTCCATCTGTAACTAGGAAACTCGGTCCCTAGGAAAAGGGGAAGTTCCAGGTTCCCTGCCCCACCTAGAAGTAGGGTGGAGCTGAGGAGAGAAAAAGAGAGGAGAAAAGGAATCTGAGGAAGCTTCCATAGAGCAGCAAGCATGTGATGGAGACACCTTGTTTGTTTCCTGACCCTGGACTGGTTGAAACAGATGTGGGTGAGATACCTGTAGGGAGGTGACTATGGCAGTGTTTATATTGATTTTATTTTGCTCTTTTCCTCCCAGACTTGTCTGGCCATTTCTGACCCCTTTCTATGGGTCATGACCAGAAGGTGCTTTAGTCTTGTGACGGCCTCTCAGGCCTTGCTTTGGACCAATCCCTTTTGGGTTGACTTTTGTCCACGAGGAGATGGGTAACTTAAGGTGCTTGATTTAGAAGTTATATTCTTTGTATTCCATGTTGTATACTCACTATATTAAAGTTCCTTTTCATTAAAGTCTTATATGTTTTGTCTTGATGCGGGGGATGGCAGAACCTATTTAGAGCAGGCAGGGTTGGGGGCTAAGTGGGGGGGTTCAGGCTCTCTCTCCTGGCCCTGTAACAGGTTCACATGGAATGACCAGGGACTGTGGGCCTGACAGGGAAGAGCAATAACTTCTCCCAGTTGGTGAAGCTTTTCTCTCTAGGTCAGTGGGCAGCTGGCTGGGGATCCCCACACCCTGCCTGGGCCTCTCTTCTTGCTGCCCTGTGAGCTGTTTCCTTCTTGCTGTGCTCCATGGGGCTGTGCTCTGACTGGGGCTGTGGGCCTCTTGCTGGCAGTGGCCTGTCTACATTCTCCAACCCGGACTCCTCTTGCAGTGATCACCTTCTAATCCACATCTGCAAAAGAATGGGGCATTAAAGGCAAGGAGTGCTGAGTTGTCATTTTGACTCTTTAGAAGAAGGGGAGGTGGGGGGGTTGAAAACTTGCAGTCTTTTTCCATGCTTATTTCTAGGAACCAGACAAGAAAGAACACAGAGTAGTATCTACTGACAGCAAATCAAATGTCATTATGGTTGTGCTGATGGCAGGCTGTTTCTCATTTGCCCAAATTGCCAATCCCATCGTGCCATGCCTGTGTTAGATCGCTTAGGGAAACAGATGACATATGCTATACTGCTAAATAAGCTGAAATGATGCCAGGATGGAGACAGAAGGTGTTTGTTTATTTTTAAGTGAAGCATGGTGCTTCAGGATGCCTTACTGTGGTGGGGAAGGAGGACACCAAGGGGAACGAGGCGTGGCTGGAGCAGGAGGCTGTGAATTAAAGCAAATGACTGTTCCCCAAACAGAGATGAGTAGTGTCTGACCTTGACTTTCGTGAAGAGAGACTCAACAAGTAGGCCAGTGAAGTCTTAGCTTCCAGGCCTTGTCTATCTGAATGCAGGTATTCACAGGTCTTCAACACCTTTTTTTTTTTTTTAAGATTTATTTATTAGTGCAGAACTGGGGTACAGGCCAGAGATGCGGAGGGTGAGAGGATTCACCAGAGACAGAGTGGGGAGCAGAACAGGCAGATCAACGAAGTACACTGCTGAGGGGAGTAGCGGGCGGGTCAGGAGAGGTCTGCCTTGCCATGTGGCTTTCCTCTGAGGCAGGCGGGAATGGAACCCATGCGGAAGTGGCTTAAGCTTCTTTGTGTTGTGCTTTAACCCGCTGTGCCACCAGGGAGGGCCTTCAACAACTTTTAATTTTAGTACCAAAAGTATTGCAACAATACTGCTCTGTACTTAAGCTTTCTTTGGTTTCCCATGGCTCTGTGGGTTCAGTCCCCAAAAGCGTCAGATCAACTTTTCTCCCTGGAGGGTAAATGAAGGCTGGTGAAGTTTTATGGTGCTGGCTTCTGCGGCTATCACCTGTGGCCTTGATTGTGCTAATGCGAGGGGCACTTGGGAGCATGGTTTTGGGGCACGCCTGGTTGTGGACAGCTGGTTGTGGACACGCATAAGTGGGCGCACTTGAGTATGGGACTGAGGCTAGAAGGTCAGAGAGGTGGAGGGCTGTAAGCACACTAGTGACTACATAGAGCAGGACCACCATAGAATGCCAAAGAAAACCCAGACTAAAGATTTGCCAGGGGCTGGAAGGCTTGCCAGCCTCCTGGCCCCCAGCATCACTGCTTGCCAATTGCGGGCTTGCCCCACAACACTTGGCATAGAAAGGCCATTACAGCCTGAAAAAGCCACGGAGGGTTCTAGGACTTAGGATTCTCTTTAATCCATCTACCCAATTGATAGAGAACCTACCCTGTGCTTGCTGGCACTACACTCCCTATGCCCAGAGTGGGTCACCTTGGCATGGGAAGTAGAGGTCAGTCAAGGCGTTGCCAACCCTGGGAGCTTTATTACCATTATTAAAGAATGCAGATTATTTTGGGTTGAGAGCAGTGAGGACCCAGAAGGCTGGAAGTTTCCACCCTTGTCTAAATCCTTTCTCCTCCCTTATTGAAGAAGAAAGCACTACCTCTTAAGCTTCCACCCTTTTCCTAACTGAAGAAGCAATCCATGCTTCCCCTTGTATGACTAGAAGAATGGAGTTTGGAGAGTGTAGTTGTAAGTTTGTCAGGGAACGTGTCCTTTTTATAATTTCCTTCATGCCACTGACAGCTGTCAGGAATCTGGTGTCTCTCCTACGCAGCTGACAGACTCCAAAGGCTGTCTTTCGCTGCATCCTCCAGCCTCACCCCTGCCACTTCACCCTTCCTCACTAGCTTCCTGCAGCCTCCTGGGAGCTCTCTGCCGACTTTCACAGGAGGGAACTCCACAGTTCTCAGACCTAGCCGAGAGTGAGAACTTGAGGAACCCACAAAACCCCAAATGCTCAAGTTGTACCCCAGGCTAGTGAACTCAGGCTGTAGGTGGATGGAACCCAGTTCTTTTCAGAACATCCCTGGCAACTACAATGTTCAGATCAGGCTAACAAGCCCCTCTGGACCAGGTGGTCCAAAATCCCCTCACACAATCTCTTAGACCTGCCAGAAACAGTGGCACACAGAAGGGCAGGATTTACTCCCCAACCCCCACAACTGCACACGATGGGCACCCCACAGCCTGCAGCCTAGTGTGCCCCAAGGCTTTTTTTTTTTTTTTTTAGAGCATCCCTGCATGATGCTTTATTCCTCAGAGAGGAGAAATAGCCCGCAGATCAGACATTCTGGGCAGCTTAGGCTCCCATGTAGGAAAGGGCTAGGCTGTCTTGCTTGACATCCTCAAGAAAGTAGGTTCTGAGGCCTTGGAATTTTCTGTGGGAGTGCGGTGGAGCAGGAAGCAGAGCTGGAACATGGATTCATCTAGAAATGTCATGATGGGCAGAGCAGGTACCTCTAATTTCATTTCAAACTCATTCAAGCATTTACTCCCCTTTTATGAAAACCCTACTTCTCATTAAAATTACCAGTTTAAAATTACAATCTTCTGTCAAGCACATCTAAGAAATGACCTTTCTTCATTCTAAATGCTATGGCTGCACTCTTGGGAGAGTTTTTTTTTTTTTTTTTTTTTAATGTACTGGATATTGCTTTCAAAGTTCTCTAATTGCCTAAATTAATACGGGCTTTTTTTTTTTTTTTTTTTGGCTCCTGTAAGGGACAAATGAATTTGAATCTCTCCCTAAAGAATTGAATATCTAGCTATCGCATTTTGATTATTTTCTGCACTCATTACAGAATTTGAAATGATCTGCAAGGTCACCTCTTTCTACCCTTCGCCACGTCTCCTCCTCCACCTCTTCTTCCTTCCCCAGCTTGGAGCGTGGCTAGAGAAAGGCAACAGGAGGGAAGTCCAGGGGCATTTCCATCTTCTGACCGATGACAAATCTCCATAGGCCACATGCTCATTGAACTTTTGGTTTTATTACAGGAAGAAATAATTCTCCCTAGGGAAATTTCAAACAGACAGAAATATGAGCAATTTGTATTTTATGGCTCAAAAAACTACTCAGTCTCATCCTACTTTTAAAGATATATTTTCAAAAATATCTGACTCTTTAAAAAATGCGTGTGTCATCACTAGCAGGACCTTAGCTATGACACAAAAGTGCTTGAAAAAGATGAAAATGCAAAACACACAGCAACAAGACTCTTCCTCTCCTTAGGAAAAGGCACAGTAAAGAGGCTGAAAACACTTTTAGATGTGGAAGATGTTCCTGTGAAAGGAAATAGTTTAGTTATTGACTTTAAAATGTATAGCCATTTACTTAATTCAGAGATTGAATCTTTGCTAAAATGGGTAGTTAGGCAGATGAAAGAAATTGACTTGTACCACTTAATGAGCATTTTCATCTTTTTAATATAGAAATAACTGGTGCTAGGGATGGTTTCTTTATTCTTTTGAGAATCCCATAAGCAAGATATTTTTCAAATGATCATTAGACAATAAATGTCCTGAAGCTTTGAAAAATATTTATTTTGAAATTATTATACATTTAAAATGATTCACCAATGCAAAAAATAGAAAGGAGCAATGAAATGTTAAGCTGTAAGCGCTGGCAATTTTCCCATAATTAGATGGATATTTTTCAAGTTTTTTAAGATTGAATGATGTTGTTTATGGACTTGGAGCTTAAATATATATATATATGTATATATGTATATATGTATATATATATATATATATTTTTAAAGATTTATTTATTTATTTGGATAGAACTGGGGTACAGGCCAGAGGTTCAGGGGTAGTGTGAGGATTCACCAGAGACAGAGTGGGGAGCAGAACAAGCCAACTGACAAAGTACACTGCTGAGGTCAGGAGAGGTCTGTCGCACCATGTGAATCACCTCTGGGGTGGGGGTGGAACTCATGCTGAAGTGGTTTTAGCTTCTTAATGCTGTGCTTTAATCTGCTGCACCACCAGGGAGGGTCCTAAATATATTTCTTATCTTAAATTTGATGTTAGAGTTACATGATTATAGAAAATAACAGAATGGACATTTGGAGAAGTATAATTTCCTTAATGACACAGGGCAGCAAGGGGCACTAAAACTGGCCAAAGACAATGCCCAAATAGTTTACCAGTCACCATCTGAGCTCCTCATCCACACACACAATTACAAGTCCACTCAGGTTCGAGAACAACAATAATGGGCTTTATTTAAGAAACCAGGAAAAGCCCAAAGAGTTACTGAGGCAACAGATAGCCGATTACCTCACTCAAAGCAGTGTTTAGTGTTTTAAACTGCTAAACACAAAAGGTCCCAAGATTTTGTCTTCTCACCACTGAGGACCCAGAGCGTGTGGTAGCCAGATTATGGGCCAGGATCCGACTCATGAAGACAGCAGAACATGCAACAGGAGACGCTCCTGGAGCTGCCGAGATGACCCAGAGCAGCTCCAGAGGAGAGATGCTCAAACAGCAACTGCAGCAGCCGAGACTTGACAAATAGCCCCAGTCACACAGCTCAGCCAGCGAGGTGCCTGAGGCACTCGGCTCTGGGTTTTTGCCTTCCCTGCTAGGCTGTAACCGCAGCAAAGCTAGGAACAGTTTCAGTCACTTGCTACTTGCAAAACCTCTGAACTTCTCTCTGAGGTTGGCTGCTGGAGGCCTCTCCACATCCCTCAAAGGCCCACAACAGCCTTCTGGAGGATTGGCATGGTGGGGGCAGAAATCGCTGACTCTGGAATCCCTGAAGAGCTGTAATCCCAAATGCTGCATCCTGAGGGCTTCAAGTAGTCCCTTATATTTCTTTTCAGAGTCTCTACCCCATCAGTAGGAAACTTTGGTCCTATTTCCCCCTGTGCTATCCATCCTCACCAGCACTCCCCTCCAGGGGGTCCCACCTGTATCAAACTTCGGCTTCAGCCTCCTGATAACGTTAACTCAAAACGTAGCCCATTAAGAATCAAGTAACATTCTCAGACAATCAGCACTAGCTTCTGCTGTAAGTTTTGGGTGGTTTGGAAGGGATCTTTGAAGTCATCCCCATGTGCAGGAGGTATTTCCTAAGTGCTCTCTCCAGTTTCCAGACTCCTGCAATTGGGATGGCACCTGGCTGGACGATTGGTTCTGACCAAAGGGATATAGAAGCAGAAATACCAAACCAGTTCAGAATTGACTCACACTCTTGAGTTTCTCTTTCCCCTGCTATGGTGACCTGGATGTTAAACTTTGAAATGCCCCAAGTGGGAAGGAGCTCCTGGAGTCACTACATGGGTGGCAGCTGTCCCCCAGAACTGTCTCATCAGTGTCACAGTTTTGCATTAGCAAAAATCCACAGTCCACATTTAGCTTTTTAAGCCCCAGAGATTTCTGGATTAATTTGTTACTTTGGAGTAGCCTAGGGTCCCCTGGCTGCTAATCTCAGCACAGGGGGTGATTAGAAGAGCTGGTGGCACCCACAGCCCTCTTCGTGAAGTGCTGTGTTTTCTCTTGTAAAGATAGAATTGCTTTCACTGAAGGGTCAGTGAAACTCTATGGCCAGGCAAAATATCCACTGCATGATTCCTGTGGAGAGTCTAGATGGCTCAGTCCTGGAGGAACAGCCCACCTGTGTTTGCTCAGTAACAGACTTTCATGTTCCCACCTGCCCGCATGGGCAGCCTATTCACTTTGCTGGAGGCACCTGCATCTTTGGGGTGTGGATCGCCCTTGGCACTGAATGCCACATTTTGGATAACATAGGCAGAGGGGATTTGTAGCAAGAGGTCTTGGTCTCTTGTCCATTGCCCTCCCTGCCACTGTGCACTGGCAGCCAGTTTCAGAGGCTAGAAAGTCATGACGTGTTCCCAGGGCCCTATACTGAGCTGCCTCTTGGAGAGGCCACATGCTCACAAGTTCTAGCCAAGTTCCCTTTCCACCAATTCTTTCCTGAAATCAATGCTATTTTTCATGTCTAAACAATTTTGTATAAAAACCTCACCACATGCCCCTTACCCCTTCACCACCACTCCACCCCCCTACCCCCCACCCCCCAGTGAGGAACAGGGAAGCAGATTGACTTCACCTCTAAGGAACAAAAGATAATAAATCTGCCTTTCCTTTGAATTCAGGTGGATTTGGTCCAAGTCCTATGTGAATGTGTCCTTGTCAACCTTTCTGCCAACTGAGAGACTTATAAGGAGTCTGACTTCAGCCATTAGTAACTTTGAGAAAAATTAAAATTTAGATTTCATAAATTGTTTTGAAAGTTTATACCAGGGTTAACTCATAATGTAATATATTGCTATCATTAATATAGATATGAAGTTTTTTAGAACCAATCAACTTCTTTTGGAGGTAAATCAGTACTAAAATTTAAGCTCTATGCTCTCTCTCTCCTTCTCTCTTTTTTTTTGCTCTGTTATTGACAGAGGGCAGCAAGGGGCACTAAAACTGGTCAAGGACATTGCCCAAACAGTTTACCGGTCACTAGCTGAGCTCTTCAACTGACACAACTGCAAGACTACTCAGGTTCAGAGAACAATAATGGGCTTTATTTAAGAAACTAGGGGGAAAAAAACCAGAGTTACTGAGGCCACAGATGGCTGTTTACCTCACCCAAAGTAGTGTCCTAAACACAATGCTCCCAAGATGGCGTCTTCCCAACCACTGCGGACCTGGAACACACAGCAGTCAGGCAGTAGACAGGATCCCAACTAATGAAGACAGCAGAAAACACAACAGGAGATGTTCCTGGAGACACCGCAGCAGAGCACCCGACAAACACTCAAAACAGCAGCTGCAGCAGCAGAAGGACCTGACACACCCTCGCAGTATTCACCTTCTCTGTGGGTCTGAAACAGCAGCAAAACTGAGAACAGTTTCAGTCATTCGGCTACTTGCAAAAAGGCTGGCTGCTGGAAGTCTCTCCACATCCCTCAGAGGCCTATAACAATCTTCTAGAAGATGTGCATGGCTGTGACAGAAATTGCTGACCCTGGAACTAAATCGCTGAAGATCCCAAAATGCTGAAATCCTCAACACTGAATCCCAAACACTAAATCCTGGGGGCTGCTTCTGCTGTCCCAATTTCTTTCTTTCTTTTTTAAAAAGATTTATTTATTTCTGCATACAGAACTGGGGTACTGGCCAGAGGTACAGGGGGTTGGGGGCTGTGTGATAGGATTCACCAAAGACAGAGTGAGGAGCAGAATAGGCAGGCTAATGAAGTACGCTGCTGAGGGGAGAAGCAGGGGAGACAGGAGAAGTCTGCTGTCCCTCTCCCAATTTCTTATGAGAGTCTCCACCCCACCCATGCTTTGTTCACATTTCCCCCTGGACTATCCATCCTCACCAGCAACCCCCTCCAGGGGGCGCCATCTACAACAGTCTTTGGCTTTAGCCACAGTTACACTAGTAGTAGAAAAATTTATAACATTTCAATAAACAAAGGAGTATGAACCCTGGAGAATGAATGATTCAGGTTCCAGTCCATTCTCTTCCCATTTACTGAATTATTCTAGCCAAATAATCAACATCTAAGAGTCTCCTCTCTAACTATAAAAGGGGGCTGGTAAGAGTCTTTCTCAGAGACTTGTCACCATCCCTATCGTATAAGTAGAACCATGCCTAAACATGGAAGCGTTGTTGCAACAGTCAAGGCAACAGTCTCCACAACTCTGGCCCCCAACACACAGTGTATGTGTTGTATGTGTGTGTGTGCGCGCGCGCACGCTCATGCATGTGCGCACACAGGACATTCTTCAGAGGAAGGGAGAGGGAGGCAGGGCCTGCTGTCTTTTCAGTAGCTCTGAGGATGCTGCAGGTGTAAGTGATTGATTATCTTTTCAGTAGCTTCTAGGCTGCGAGAAGACGTATGTGTGTGTGGGGGTGGGGGGAGAAGCAGCAAGTAAGATGTTATTCCCCTTCTATTTAGATGAGCTGGTGGGTGGTGGGAAAGCGGCAGATCAGAAATTACAACAAAGGGGAAGGATTCCGACTAGTGCCGAATCTTGGGGGCCCTGGGAACGAGAGTGGGAGTCCCTTGTTAGCTGCACATGTTTTGTCACTCTGGGGCGGCAGCTATGCTGAGATCCACATTCACAGGAAACTTCTTAAATCTCACCTTTTACCCTTCTGGTGGGTGTGAAGGGCACGGACTAACTCAAAATGGGGGGCTCCACCTGCCCCACCCTGGAGCCACTGTAAGGCAAGGGTGTTTCTCCAGGGTCCCCAGCCTCACACTGGAATGTAATTTGCAGAGACTTGAGGCAAAGTGCCATGTATCCCCAAGTGCCCATGGGATGGCATGTAGTGGTGAAAATCAGATTGAGGAACTTGTTGGTCTTAGGGGGTGGGAGTGAAAAAAGGGTGGCTTTGTTTGTGCACTAAGCTCTAGTGCTCCACGGGCATAAATGATGTGACGTGGATAAATTTACAGCCTCTCATCTGTCAGCTGGAAGGGAAACACAGTCAGGCACTTTATCAATCACATGGGAATTAGCCCAGTGGTAGAAGAAGCCAAGCATTTTCCAAGCTGCTGGGACTGTGGAGGGAGGGGGTTTTTCTGGGCTGTGCAGAGCTGCTGCCAGCTGAAGCATCAGAGGTTGTTGTTGGAAAAGTTAACTGACCCAATATAAGCTCCATTTTAAGAGAGCTATTTTAAAAAGATGAAGTAGTGCCTTTTGGAACAAAATGGATGGACTTTGAGGTGATTATACTAAATGATGTAAGTCAGAAAGACAGCTATTGGATGGTTTCACTTATCTGCTGAATATAAGTAACCAAAACATGCTGGCAAAATATGACAACAAAAATGTCTTAGGCTTAGTGAAAAATGTACAGGTTACTCAGGGATCAGGGGAGGGAATAAAGGAAGGAAGGAGATAGGACAGTGGCAGAGATGATGTGGTGGAGGGTAAGTGAAGCCTGTGCACATCTGGAGGAGTAAGAATGGAACCCCAAAGTTATGTAGACATCTTTAATAAAATCTCCATATGAAGTAAAATAAGTAAACAAGTAAATGTTATCCAGGATAATGAAGTCTCATTAGTATGTTACAGTGCTAAAAAGGCTTTGATGTTTAGCGCCCTTACATGAGTCTCACACAAACACTGCTGTGATGTCAGGGGAGCTCTAGGGGTGCCGCTGGGCTTGCAGTTGGACAGAGGGGCCCAGGGAGTTACTGTTGTGTGCCTCTATGTCTGTATCTGTAAAGGTCACTCAGGGGTTGGACTGTTTCCAAAAGGATGATGCTGCAATGGTGGCGCCCTCCTGTGCACCACAGGACCGTGAGCCTGGCCTCTGTCTGCTGGATGCCAGCAGCTCTCCCTCCCACAGCGATGCCGACCCAGAATGTCTCCAGATGTCCGCTGGGGTCAGGAAAAAGACAAAACTTGTAGGCTGATCATAGAGTTGAGGCAAACAGCAAGGTTTGGGTGTGGAGAGGGGTCAAGAGAGGAGCTGGAAGAGCACAAGGGTCTGTGGTGATGGGTCACAGGTGCTGTGGCTGTGGGAGAATGATGGGACTACCCCTGAGGGGAGAACAATGATGTAAGAAAATGAAACAAACAAGGAAAATGATGCCCCTGAGGAATAGACCTCTGGCACTGGGCCCTCTAGATTTTTATTTTTCTGCACATCTTCCACCGAGTTATTGGGGGCAAGCAATATTTTGTATGCAGTATTGCCAAGCAGTCAATTTTGTTGAACATTTTTATAATGATAGCTGACATTTATCAAGTATCTATCATGTCCTCGGCAGCATCTGAGCATGTCTTACTAGTTTGTTTTTAAGATATCCATTTTAAAGGCAAAAAAGCAAGGTCTCATGATGATACGAAGTTTTATTATGTAAACTGGGACTTGAAGCAGTATCTGTCTGGTTCTATAAACCTATGCTCATTTTATTGTTTTCCAAATTATATTTTTTGTGGCAAATATGTTTGTATCTGCTCTGGGGGTTGGCAGCTCAAGCCTCTACCAATGTCCATACTTTTACCACCATGAGTACCTCAACAGTCCTCTGCAATATTCACTGGGCCCCTTCCCTCCCCCTCACCCACCCATTACTCTCCCCCTCTAATTGCCTCAGTTTTGTAGCCCTGTGTTAAAATAGACTCTTACTGGTTTGGTTCTGACTCACCCTTGACTGTGTTTATACTCCACATATAAGTGAGACCATCCAGTACTTGTTTTGCTCAGTGGTATTCTCTCCAGTTCCATGCTGTCAAATGGCAGGAATTCACCTTTGTATAGCTGAATAGTGTTCCACTGAGCATATAGATCACTTTTTTTTTTATCCATTCCTCTGTACTTAGGCACTTAGGCTATTTCTATAACTTAGCTATTGGAAATAGGGCTGCAATGAACACAGAGTAACTCTGTCCCTTCAAATTAGTGTGCTTTTGCATTTTTTGGATAGGTATCTAGGAGTGAAATTGGTTCATATGTTAGATCCACTTTTAATATTTTGAGAAACCTTTTTAGTATTTTCCACACAGGGCTGGACCAGTTTGCATTCTCACCTACAGGGTACCAGGTTTCTCTACATCTTCACCAACATTTATTGTTTCTGGTCTTTTTGACATTGGGCCTTTCTCACAGGTATGAGATGGGACTCATTGTGGCTGGCTTTGCATTTCCCTGATCAGAAATAATGAATGTTCTTCTCATGTGCCTGGTGGCCTGTATGCCTTCCCTTTGGAGAAGTGTCTATTTAGTTCTTCTGTCTATTCTTTGATTGGGCTAATTGTTTTGTTGTTATCGAGCTGCCTAAGTTCTTTATATATTTTGGATATCAGTCCTTTGTCAGATGTTTTATGTTTAAACATTTTCTCCCATTCAATAAGGTGTCTTTGTTCAGTGACAGTTTCTTTCATTGTGCAGACATTTTTTAGTTTGATAGTTTCCCAATTATATTCTCTTTTATTATCCTTGCTGTTGGTGATTAACCCCCAAAGACATCTGTAAGGCCTATATCATGGAGTATTTTGCCTGTTTTCTTCTACATATTTTACAAGTTTAGTTCTTACAGCCAAGTTTTTATCCATTCTGTATTAAATGTATGGTATAAGTTGTCTATTTTTATTCTGTTCATATGGCTATCCAGTTTTCTCATCACCATTTTTTGGCAAGCCTTTTTCTTACTTTAGTATATATTCTTGGCTCTTTTTTGGTTAACTGTCCATATAGGAGTGTGTTTATTTCTTGGCTCACAATTCTATCCCACTGGTCTTTGTATGGTTTTTGCTCCAGTACTGTTTTGATGAGTGTAGCTTTGTAACAAAGAACACATTTGATAAGACTCAACATCCATTTTTGATAAAAACCCTCAAAAGCTTGTGTAGATGGGACATTCCTCAACATAAAAGAGGCCATATATGACAATCCTATAGCCAAAATTATACTCAGTGGTGAAAAACTGAGATTTTCCTCTAAGATCAAGACAGTGGACAATGGACAAGGATGTGCTCTTTCAACACTACTTTTTAACATAGAAACTCTATCTAGAGCAACAGGCAAGAGAAAGATCTAAAAGAATACAAATTGGGGAAGAAGTAAAACTTTTATTATTTATAGATGACAAGATAATATATGGAAAACTCTAAAAGATTCCAGTAAAAAATTAATTGAAATAATAAATCAATTTAGGAAGTGGCAGGGCACAAAATCAATTTGCAAAAATCAGATGAGTTTCTATGTGAAAACAGTGAGTTTGAAGAGAAAAAAATCCAAAATGCAATGCCATTGACAATTGCAAAAGAATTAAATCCCTAGGAGTAAACTTACCAAAGAAAGTAAAGGAGCTATTAAAACAAACAAACAAACAAACAAACAAACACTGTAAAAGATTTCTAAAAGAAATAAAATAAGACACAAAGAAATGCAAAGATATTCCAGCTCAAGGATTGAAAGAATTAACTTTATCAAAGTGGTCATTAACTTTATCAAAGTGGTGACACAAGCAATGCAACGTCTATCATCTGACAGATTCCGGGTAGATCGAAAAATGCTCTGAAAAATCAGACTTTCCACACTAACTGATGTTATGACCTCCCTTTATTGTATAATTGTAATATCAAAATATTCTGAGCAACTTTCAGCTTACAGTTGGATTGCCTCAGCCGCATAAGGTGCTGCCTGGCCCTGACAAGCAAGCACTGCACCAGGGTAAGAAATTCCTCTAAAGTCAAAAGTGACTTGACAACTGGCTGATCAGTAAAAGCAAAAGGGCTGTTTCTGCAAAGTCTCTCTCACTACCGGATGGAGGAAAACCCAAATCTTATCATTCTACTATCTCACCTAGCCTTCTATTCAGCTTCTAAAGAATTACTCAAACTTCCTATTGTCTGGCCTTTAGATGTGGAAATTCATCCAGGTTGCCTGTTTTAGAGCTAGTCAGGTTTTCTACCTGCTACACTTCAAAGGAATTCAGAAAAGTCTTCTGGCTAGTCTTTCAGGATTCTACTATATAGTCCTTAGATAAGGAAATTCACCTATGTCTCCTATTCTGAGCAAATTACGTTTTCTACTGTCTAGACCTCAAGGAAACTCACTTAAACCCCCCCCTTTTTTTTTAAGATTTATTTACTTATTCATATAGAATTGGGGTACAGGCCAAAGATGCGGAGGGTGAGAGGATTCACCAGAGACAGATTGGGGAGCAGAACAGGCAGATCCACGAAGTACACTGCTGAGGGGAGCAGCGGGCGGGTCAGGAGAGGTCTGCCACGCCATGTGGATCTCCTCCAGTGCAGGTGGGAATCGAACTCGTGCGGAAGTGACTTAAGCTTCTTAGTGCAGTGCTTTAACCCGCTGCGCCACCAGGGAGGGCCCACTTAAAACCTTTTAACAAGTTTCTTTAAAGAACTTTTCCAAAATTTGATTTGCAAGAAATTTCCTCTTCCTGCCTCCCCGGATGTCTCAGGTAGAAGAAAAAAAAAAAAAACCCATTAAGTAGTAGCTAAGGTTTAAGGGACTTTATTTTAGTTAATCTTCACTATAGTAATATTAGTCTTAAACTTCGTGCATCTATGTACCTGTTTTTAACCTTAATTGATTTTAGAATGTTATAATCTCAAGTAAAGGTCAAAACGACCCCAGACTATTCTTAGAAAAAAGGTGATTGTGATCTCAGCCCCTTTCGGATGCTAATGTCATCCCTCTGCCTGCTTGAAATGCACAAAATAAACCTCTGCTGAAGGTAGAGCAGGAAGATTTGCACCCAACTCTGACTCCCATGTCTTCCTCACTCCTGCTCCCCTTTACTCCCCAATTTTTAGAATATCGCCTCGCCGACATCGTTCCCACCTTGAAACCCTGCCTGTGTCAGCCTCTCAACAGCCTGAAATCGGGGTTGGTCCCCGACAAGACCCAAAGCAATATTAGATTCAATGCAATCCATATCAAAATTCCAGTGACCTTCTTCAAAGAAATAGACCAAACATTACTGAACCTCATGTGCAACCATAAAAACCCCCAAATATCCAAAGCAATCCTAACAAAAACGAGGGAGAATGGTGCATCTCTCGCCCTCATTCACTTTAACGGTGGCATGATTCAGGAGCTAGACAACCTACTTCAAATCCCGTAGAGCAGTTCTACAACTTTAGGTGTGCTATTTACTTTCTCACCAAGCCTATTAAGTCCCCATTATTATTATTTTGATTGTATTTATAGTGAAATTGAGTCATAAAGAGGTTAAGTGAATGACTGTTTAACAGTGCCTGGTGGATCATAAGTGCCACATACATGTTCTGTGTTGCACATGGTGGGAAGGGGTCAGAAATTGAACATCTAGTAAGCATGAAATAGTTCCCAATAAAGTGGAATATCACTTAATCAATTGGTTCAGTGTACTATGTACGCTGCCCACATATTCTCTGGAACATTATTCCTGAACTTCTATCCCTCTTAAAGCACAGCTGTATGTGATGAGAAAGCAGGGATTCCAGACTCCAGCCAGGCCCCTCTACGGGCTCATGACTGACTGCTTTCAGCTGGCTGTGTGCAAACAGCAGGCCTGCTTCAGCCTTCATGTCCCCGCAGATATGTGTTCCCTCTAATTTTCTTGTAAGATCATGACCCATCTTGGTCTGCATTTTGTTTTTCTGCCTTTTATAAACATACCTACCATGCCAGAGGCCTTTCATGCATTCAGTAATACTACAGTAAACACAAGTAAAAGCACCCAAGCATGATAACAAGTGGCACTTGACACTCAGTTTCCATGAACGAGGAGCAAAGGGCCTCATTAGTCCTGGTTCTGTGAACACCTGCTGGAGTCACAAAGAAAATGAAAGAGCTGTTTTCTGGCTCGTTGGAGCAGAGAGGATGGCTGCCTCCTCCCAGATCCTTCGGTGCCTTTGGCCACTCCTCAGCTTCTGTGTTCTACTTCTCAAGGCCACACCTGTGACTCTCTTTGTAACCACCTTTGGGTTTTGCTCCTGGGTGCAGAGAACTGGAAGTGATGTTTCTGGGAGGTGACATTCCCTGGCTCTGGCAATGTATGTGGCCCATAGCAATGTCACCAATGTTAGAGCATGAACTCTCTGATGTTTGAATTCAAGTCCAGAGAAAATCTAAGATATAAGTTGCCCTCTAGCATTATCCTGTGGAGTTGGGAAGAGAATGAACATTGCTCTGATGTGGTTTCTTTTTGCTTCCTCCCCTTCCTCCACTCCCTTCCTGGTCTCCTGTGGGCAGGTTCAAACAAATACTGGAACGCTCATCTGGCCTTTGTCCCAGGTCTGGAGAGGGCCCATGAGCACAGGGACTCTTTTCTACTCTCTGGTTTACAAACATAACTTATTTGGAGTGTTTGTTCTCTAGGCAAATGTTTGATGAGCCATGAGGTCGGGAACCTGGGTACCTGGGCAATGAGAACAGGAGGCCATTCTGGACCAGGTTGTCAGGAAAGGTATCCTGGAGGGCAAGGGGTTGGCACCAGATGGAAGTCACTGGACTCTCTTCTCTGCTAAGCCAAGGAGCCTTTGGAAGCTCGTGAACTTTGGTGATGTTGAAAGCAAAATGTGTGCAACAGAAATGAGGCCTTCTTTCATGCTTGCCCAACACCTGCTGAGCCTGAAGTGAAGTTTCCTATTGTCTCTCAGAAAGGAATGGTTGTGCTGACTGAACTCTCCCCTTTCTCCTCGTGAGCACTTTTGGCCTGTGGAGTTGCACTCCCTCTCCTGGAACAGTCCTTTGATCTCAGTCTTCCTGAGCCTTGGACGTGATTAATGCTAAGAGCTACTTGGACGTGGCTACTTAGAGCTAAAGTTCCCAGGGTGAGTCCTTTGGAAAGAGGAAAATCCTCTCTTCACATGCACAGTCACCACCACCCCACCCCAGTGAATCTGCTGTGTCAGACACAGCTCACAGGGGCATGCAAAGACCCTGAGGATGTGCTCAAGGTTAGTCTGAATTTCTGCTAGGATTGAGAGACAAGTTTCCAGATTCTCAAACCTCTATTGTCTCCACAGTCCTGTTTCTGTTTTTGTTTTTTTCCTTAACTCTCTAACATTAAGCTTTAATCTATGGTACCAAGGGCACAAGCTCACTTTTCTTTCATTCCTCAGAGCATCTACCGCATGTTAAGCACTGAGTGACATGGATAGAGTGTGCAAGACTACATTTGCCTGTGAGTGTGGCTTTGGATGTACTCTGAGGTGGGGATCAGAGAAGCCCTTCTGGAAAATACCCTGGGACCAGTGGTGATGGTGATAAAATAGAGCAGCTCCACTTGAGGTTGGCTTGGCTTGATGTGGCTCACACCATGTTTGGGACATTTGAATTCCTGCTAATACAAGCTAGGGGCTTCATATGCCACCCAGATTTCCAAGGACTCTTAAGAAAGTAGAATTAGTATTATGAGGCTTGAATTTTACTGGATCTGGAAGTGAGAATATTGCCCACACCTAGTCACTGCAACTCCCTCTGCCTTCTCCCTTCTGTCAGTTTTACCCTTCAAGTCCAGCCTGGAGGCAGTACAGCACCCTGACCTAGAGTCTGGGTGGCAGCCGGATCTCCTGTGTTTCTGTCCTTCCTTTTCTACTTCTCACTATGTGACTCTGGGCTATTTACCCTTCTGTGGATAATTTTTCATCTATAAAATAGAGTTATGGATGGAGTCCACTCATAGTGATACAGAATAGCAAGGGGCACAAGACTGGCCAAGGATATTCCCTAAGTATTTTACCAGTCACTGTCTGAGCTTTTTACCCACATATACAAGTGTAAGACTACTCCAGCTCAGAGAGAAAAACAATGGGATTTATTTAACAAAGCAGGGAAAACAAAGAGTTACTCAAGCCAAAAAGTGGCTTCAGTAACCTCACCTGAAGCAGTGTCCAGTGTTTTTAAGTCCTAAATAAAAGCAACTAAGATGGCATATTCCTGTTACTGTGGACACAAGACAGCTTGACTATAAGCCAGTTTCCAATGGAAGACAAAACAGGAGATATTCCTGGTCTGCTGAGATGCCCCAGCACAGCCCCACACAAGTGACACTCCAAACAGCAGCTACAGTGGCTGAAGGACCTGACAAACGACCACACTCACACAGCTCAGCAAGATGCAGGGCCCTGGGTCTTTGCCTCATCTATCAGGCTGTTACAGCAGCAAAACTGGGAACAGCTTCACTTTCTCAGCTACTGGCAAAGCCTTTGAACTTTCCCTTTCTGAGATTGGCTGCTGGAGGCCTCCCCAAGTTCAGAGGCCCACAACAGCCTTCTGGAAAATTGGCTTAGTAGGGGCAGAAATCACTGACCCCTAAAACTCTAAAAACAGAATGCTGAATGCTCAAAAGTGAAATCCTGAAGACTGAATAATCTGGGGCTCCTTCTGCAGTCCCTTATATTCTCAGTTGCTCCACCTCAAAATGCAATAATTTTTAGCATTTTCCCTGCACACTTAAGATTCAGCTGCATTGCAGGTACACATAAAAGGTCAATAATGGGTTTATTTACAAAGAGGAAAGAAAAAGAACAACACAGGGAAGAGAGAGAGAGAGATACAAGTTAACTAGAGCATCCTACCAGTTCCACTGACTTGGAACTTCAATAGCACACTGAAAGCTGATCAAAAGCCAAGCCACCAGCCCACTGGCCATGAAGCCAAGGGAGAGAGAGAGAGAGAGAGAGAGAGAGACCCTCAGCCCAACATGGCTCCTATATCCACTGAAGGAGCTGTAACTGTGCAGCAGACACTATAAATGAGCGGTGGAGATAAGACTAATACGGCACCTGCCCTTTAAGGAGCTTTCAGTGTAGGTGAGCATAATTAAAAACCAGAAAGAGGAGGAAAATACTCTAGACACAACACAGGCTGCTTTGGGAAGGCATGGAAAGAAGCCACTTTTAGAAGAATCCGAGAGGGACTACTTTATAGTCCCCTAGCTAGTGAGGTTTGCAGCCAGGAAATGAACCCAGGGTTTTATTATTGCATGGCTAGTCCTTTCCACATCCTCATACAGTCTAGCCTAAAGACGCAGGGTGATGTGAAGGAGCAAGGGTGTGGGCCCAGAGTTTTGGTGCTAACTGACCCAGCCCTCTCACTGTGGACTGTGTGACAGGCATGTTAGCTGAGTGAAGGAAGTCTGTCCACCGAAGAGCTCTTATGTTGACTGTCCAGAGAATCCAGAGACCCTCAGCCCAACATGGCTCCTCTATATATACCAAAAGTATCACAATGGTTGCTTAGCTGTGCCCTTGAGCCCTCACAGTCCTCCCTTTGGTGTTGCTGGGAGTTGCAGTTTAAATAACTGGAGTGGGGGTAGAGTTGTAGTTTCAATAACCGGAGTGGGGGTGGAGTCCACAAAACCTGTATCTGCAGAGTTGGTGCAGGACATCCTTTCCCCCTAACAAGTTGGCTGCCACTATGCTCTGCTGTCCGCTTGTGACTTTGGTAGCAATGGAGAAGTACCACAATGGGGCTACAGCCACCCAAGAACAGGGCCCAAGGGAGGACAGGTCATTGTCCAAGGGTTCTCACCTGCCTGTATACCTGTAAGGTCACTCAGGCTCAGGGAACAACAATGGAGGTTTAACAAACCAGAGGAACAGTTCCTAAGGCCACAGGGGCCAGCTCCCTCAACCCAGATAGTGCTCAGTGTTCAAAAGTCCTAAACAAAAGGCCGCTCATCCAGGATGGTGCTGTCCTGTCAACAAGGGCCTGGAAATTGTGGCAGCCAGATCCAGGGGGTCAGAACCCAACTCAGCTGGTAAGATCACCGGTGTTAAGTGGTGAATACCCATTGTCCACTGCCACTTGTATTGCCCACAAGCAGCTTCTGGTGTCAAGCCCTGGAGCCCTGAACTGGGGTGGGATAGGGATCGCTCCAGTTTCAGTAGGATATGTAAGTAACGACTGAGCTTATTTGAGCTGTTTTCTGGGTCCTCTCTAGGATGACTATAGCACATGGATTCATGTCTGGATGCCAAAGGGGACTTGAAAATGTAGAACTCACTTGTAGAGCTTAGGAAATACCTGTGCTGGGGGAAAAAGCTACTTACTTTCTCAGAAGGATCAAAGAAAAAGCTGCTTCTAGAAATGGACAAATCAGTTTCCTTATAGTTATTACCTTTTTTGACTTTGGAAGAAAAAAACGTAGGTAAGATAAGGCAGCAAGGACAGTGTATTCTAGCAGTTCCAGCAGCGCCTCTCCTGCATCCACATCCTTTTCCTTCCACCCCAGTCAGAATATTTTCACCAGGCAATGATGCAAAAATGCCAGTGTACTCCAGTTTTATTGTAGTCAGGCAGCATTTATGGGTTTGACTTTCAACTGACCATGGCGGGAAGGCTAGAAGCAATTATAACCAACACCTGCTCTATCTGTGCTGCAGGCAGGCGGTGACTGATTCCAGGCCTCTGGTCCACCAGCGTTTCCTAGTAACTCAGAATAATAACAGTGACACCTCGCTTCCTAGCGATCTGGGGAGTGCTCAGTATTTCACTCTGAAAGCCCTCAAATTTTTGGCATTTCTTTTAGTGAAGATATCAAATTAGTGGAAAGGAAAATGTGTGATTGCTGTTGATATCAAGACATTTAAACCACTTCCACAAACCACGTCACAGAAGAGCAAATTTGTTGAGTAGAGGAAACAATTGATCTAAAATGGAATAGCATCTGAATTTTGACAATATTTCTGGTCATGGATGTACCAAGAAGAAGGCTGGAGAAAGAACACAGTTTTTGTAACAGTGATTTCCACCTACAATGTGTTTTGTTACTGTGCAAAATGATTTTTGATTCTGAGCAAATCTTTATTTCCACTTGCTCTGCTGTTTGCCAGTTAGCTGAGGGATTCTGGGAGGGAGGGGGGAGCTCGGGGCTGGGCTGACCTCAGGATGTCATGTGTAAAGGGCTTTTTCTCACTTGGAAGCAGGCCAGGCTCACAGCTGTTCTGTATAACAATAACTCCCGGCTTCTTACTCCTGAGCCTTGGCAAACCTGAGTCCTGAGAGGTAAATGAATGTGAGAAACACCTCAAGGAGCTCAGGGCACTTCTTGGCCACCATCCTGCATAGCTCTGTTATATTTGGACCTCCGTTTTATTCTCTTTGTGTTTTTTATGGGGCCAAAGAGAGCTACACAGAGCCCAAATGGGTCTGGGACCCCAGGGAGACAGGTAGGGCAAGGCAGAGCAGCAAAAGAGCAGAGCAAAGGCTCCTGTCTGGAGATGGAACACCAGTTTCCAAGGCCAGCTACCCACCTCCTCACCCCACCCTCCTCCCCAAGCCTAGGGTTGGTAGCCTTAGGTATGGGAGGTGTCCCTGTGGTCTCCCATGGGAGAGGCCAAACAATACTTGGGCCCAGAATTCGCTACACATGCCCCTTAATCTCAAAACAAAAATGAGCTAAAAGTATTTAAGGACAAGGTAGAAAGTTGGCTGTGAATTCCCTCTGATTCAGACCATCAAAGGGCCTTGCAAGCAGACATTTCAATACTCACAGCACAGCAGGGAAAGCAAAAGCTGCTGTCATCCTCTTTTCTGGCTTTCATGGGCTTCCAAGGGGCCACCCTGAACCGATGCCATGTAGGTCAAGTTTAAAGATGCCCTAGTTCTGAGGGATGTACTGTGCTTCTTTCTTTTGGAAGAAGCCTTGAGTTCTTGTGACAAAACACAGTGTATTGAGGTTTGGGGGCCACTAACCTTGGCCCTCTGTCTGGATCCCCTCAAACCTGTGCTCCCTGCGGAACCCTGCACTGTTGATGTGTGGACAGTGTTTTCCTTCCTGAAAGAAACAACTGAACTGTTTGTTGGCGCTTTCCTGTGTACCCTGTACCTGTCTCTGCTTTGGCCTGCGGCCTCCTGCTACTCATGATTCCAGACTCTCAGGCCTGTAGATTGAGGCAGGTCATGGAAATGAGTACGCGGTTGTAGGTGGTGGCCGGGAGGGTGCACAGTGGTTCCTGGGGCCTCCCTACACTCAGGGTTGCCCGAGAGGCGTTGGAGTCTTCCCAGAAATAGACAATTGTTTGCAAAATCGCTCAGTCACACATAAAATGAATTCAGCATGGTAATAGACAACCAGTGAGCCTAAGTGCTTGTCTACTGGTCAATTTTTAATTTCTCCTTTGGAAATTGGAGCAATTGAAGGGTGCACTAGGAGGAAGTGACCTAACCCAAATGGCCACGGACAAGGTGAAGTAGGTGATGAGGTGATGAGTGATGAGGTGATTTCTGCCCCATTCTAGGCAAGAGATGTTGAGGGCCAGAGACAATGACAGAGAGGACCTGGATTTGAGAAATATTTCTGAAATAGAATTCCCAGCACCTGAATCAGTGGTGTGGGGGGCAGAGAGATGGCCTGGTACTGTTCGGCCTCCCCCCAGGTCTTTAATGCTTCCGTGGCCGCAGTTGGGCCTGCTGGTCCCCCTCCCTGGGCTGCTGTTCTCATCCCCTTGTCTGTAATGTACTACAGCTGCCATTCTGGGAGCAGTCACCAAACTCAGGGCTTTCTGCAAAGACAGGAACATGACTCTTTACTACCAGGTAATTTCAGAATGATGGATCTGAGATACCACGGAAAGCAAATGTGTTATCTTCCGTGGTGCACAAGCACGCGGTCACAGCGCCGACTCCTAATAATCCCTCAGTTTCCTAAATTGCTTTACTGCTGCTTCTTTAATTAAGACCCATTAACTTGTCATACATTGATAACAGGGATGACCCTGAAGTAGATAGATAAATTAAAGCTCCCTTTCGTTCTGAGCTTTTCTATGAATGTGTTAATTATTTTTGTCACTAGGGAGACTGATGGAGGTATGAGAAATCACCAAACGGGGTTTGACGAAGTATTGCTGTTTGCAGCTGGAAACTCAGTCATGTCAGATGTAATTCTTCACCCTTTAATGTCACAGTTGGCACCAAGGGGCTGAGCTAGGATTTCTGGTATTAATAGTCTCCACTGCAGAGGCTAATAGAGGGCAGAAGGACTCACTGTTTTGTTGTAGTCTCATGCTGGCATTTATAGGAGACTGAATCTGATGTTCAGATGAGGTTTTGTTTGAATGTACACAGTTAATATGCTAATCTTTAAAATAATTATTGTTAACTTTTGAAAATAGGGAGATTTCAAATAAACACTTATTCCTAACATCTGAAAAATCCCGGGGTGGGGGGTTCGGACATCCTGTTAGGGTCCGAGAACTCGATTACCGTGAAAGACAGAGCGTCACGCAAGAATGCAATTCGCAAAGGAGAGTTTATTGGGCTGGCTAGCCAGGGTCAAGCTGTTCCCTGCCGGACACGCAGGATTCAGGCAAGACCCGGACCAAAGGAAAGTCAGGGAATATATTGGCCTTGTTGGCTGTTACGTATGTCAGAGCCCGTGCAGATTCAACTTAGCAAATGGATTCAAGGATTAACAGACATCACAGCCTGGGTCACAGTTCAACCACCCAATGACAGGTTTCCAAGAATAGATGTCTCATTTCCTGGTGCCCCAGATACAATCAGCCTGGGCCACACCACTCTCATCATCCAATCAACCCCAAATGCACATTGTCCCTCCTCAACCCATCCTGCACTCTGGGGGGTAGGGCCGGGGGTGGGTGCCTGCCCCCGGGCCAGTCCAGCCCTGCTCAGGCCTGCATCAGCCACCCCCTCCATTCCTTCAATCCCTGGCCTGTATTCCTGGATGGCAATGAAATCCGAAGAGCAGCTAACACTTACCACAACCTCTCCCCACCCCAACTCCCCTTTGTCCCTCTGCCACAGAAACTGAGTGTCAAGTGCTATTTGTCATTATGCTACATAGGCTGCTGTTTGCACACAGCCAGCTGAAAGCAGTCAGTGCGACCCCAGTGGAGGGGCTTGATTGGACTTGAATGCTTTCTAGTCACATGCAGCTGTGCCTCAAGGGGTAAAGAAATTTTGGAAGAGTTCTAGAAAACAAGTGGGCAGGGAACATAACACACTGGATTAATTTTATTAAAGTATATGGACTTGAGTTTACTGAGAATTTACTTCTTGCCTGCTAGGAGTCAAGGTTGAAGTTTCTGACCCCCCCACCACCACCACCACATGAAACAGGGGCTAGACACAATTAATAAAGCCCAGAGAAGGAGGAGTCTCCAACCTGCCAGAGAATAGGCTGGTAACTAGGCATCCCCTGCAGGAAAGCTCAGGAGGAACTCCACTGGCTGGTAAATCTCAGAGGCCAGACAGTGTCCAGAAGCATGTTTCCTGCTCTGAGTCCTTGGCCTCAATTTGTTTATCTGAGTGGTGATACCTCTGGCCCAATGCTCCTGTGTTTCCACATGTGCAGCTCATTCTAGGGTGGCAAGGCACCTTTTGAAAACCTGCAACTCGCTGGCAATGGAGAAAGTGACTTACCAAGCAGGGATGTCATGGGGGAGCTCCCGCCTTCCTGTTTCTGCACAACTCTCTGAAGACTCCATTGTGTCTTGTAAAGGATCACAGAAAGGGATTGTTTTCTGCCTCAGGCTTCGTTCACAGAGGCCTGCAGGCTTGTTCACAGAGGCCCTCAGGCTGGTCAGTTGTCTGTTTGCAGAAGCTTCCTGCCAGTTCTCCCTTGCATTATTTGCTTCCCATCAGGCAGCCTCAAGGGCACCTGAGCCTCAGGCAGAACTGTGTTGGAGGCAGGGCTGGTAGCAGAGGTGACGATGCAGGCTCCCTTCAGGTGGAAAGACTGGGTGGGTTCCCCTCCCAGAAGGGTGACCTTGAAGTCCCCCCAACTCTCTGCTCATGAGACTATGTCATGCCAGACTCACGACTAACGTGCTTATTGTCCTAAGTTGGGGCCACAGAGTGAGGTCATGGTGACACAGTGCTGGGGGGCGGGGAGGCTAAAGCAGGACTAGGGCGGTGGTCAATAGAGGACAGGTCACTGTCCGTGGTTTCTCACTCATGTCCACAATTACAAGAACACTCAGGCTCAGGAAACAACAATGGGGGTTATTTAATAAACAGGAGAAAGTTTCTAAGGCCAAAAATGTCTTGTTCTCTCACCCCCAGATAATGTCCAGTGTCCAGAAGTCCAGGCCTGTTAACCAAGATGGCGCTGTCTTCATCAACAAGAGCCTGGAGCTTGGTGCACCCCAGCAAGCAGGGGGCCAGGATCTCATTCTATACAGCCGGGGGTGCTGACAGGCGTGTGTGCTGCAGCATCACCTCAGCTGCCCCAGCAGCAGCCTGAAGGCCGGGATGGACAGCACTGGATGCAGACTGGACAGCAACAGAGGCAGCAGCACAGGAGATGGTGCTATGTGGCCAGGAGAAGTTAGTAGCTGCCAGGGGAGGCCCAGACAGAGTGCTCCACAGTGCTGGGCCCACTGGCCAGTAGTGCCGATCAGGACATCACTAGGAAGTGGCAGTGTCATAATCCCCATGTGAACAGCTCTTTGTGACTCATTGGCCCACACCAACAGCAGATCTAGGGCCTGGGACGTGGGGCCCTTGGTGCTCCCTTCAGGTGGTGTCAGGCCGGCCATAGGCAGGTATGGCCAGTTCCACCTCTTTGTAGCAATTTGATTTTTTGAAGAAGCTTCTTTTTTTCCTTTGGATGGCCAGGAATAGGCCCTTCTGTGAGAGTCAGAGGGGCTGGCTCCTGCTCTGTCTTATATCCTCCTTCAGGGTCCCAGACTTACAAGTCTGATTGGACTTATGGCCCATTGCACCATAGCACCAAACAGCTCATAGCTCGTCCGTTCTTCAATCTGGGCTCCAAATCTACAGGCCTCTCAACTGCCTACAGCTGAGCAGCCACAGCGCTGGAGATGGCCCAGGGAGACCCTGGCTGCCTGCCTGTATGCCTGTAGCCCTGGGGGGGGGGGAGAGGGAGGCTGTGTGCCCTGGGGCAGCATGTGGGGGAACCATTGCCGCCAGCCATCCCTGCAGGTTCTGCCTGCAGCCTGACCCCAGGGGGGCTGCGGGTAGGCAGCAAAACACTCACCACCTCTTGCCACTTGCAGTGCCTGCAGCAACTTCCAGAGCTGATGAGGGGCCTCTGGTTTCAAGGGGAGAGGGGAAGGGCAGATAGAGGACCCAGCGTTCTGTTTTTATTGAGGTGGAGGTAGGGCCCAGGGTTTTATGGCCTCACCACTGGTGGTGAATTTAAAGCATAAACGAATTTAAACTTCAGAACATAAATTAAAACGATTTAAAATACAGGACAGAGAAAACAAGTGGTCAGCTAGTAAAATCGACTGAGGTCTCTAAGCCAAAGCAGCTTCAGTGGGGTTGCCGGCCTGGCCATGTGCTGATTTGAGGTAGTGCCCTTTCCAGTGGATGCGTCAGTGTCGGGGGAGCCGGTGAGGCTCCAGCAGCAGAGGAACTTGCCTAGCTCTGCCCCCATGAAGCCACAGGGAGAGAGGCCCGCTAAGTGCCAGGGGCCACCCTGCCCCAGCTCAGTGCACCGTCTGCAGGCCAGCCCGGTGGGCTCCGACAGTGGAGGAAAAGCAGCTCCCACTTCGCAGCTGAGTGTGCTCCCGACCAGCCGGTTATGAGCTCGAGTAGCCGGTGAGGGATGAAAACCACTGACACGCTAGAGAGGGTTCTGAGGGCGAAGGAGCTCTCGTCCTCTCTCTTTATTGCCTTTTTATCCTTTCTTCCATAGTTAGTAATTTTTCACCACCTCAGTTCCCTCCCCCAGGGTGCCCACATCCTGGTACATCCTGTTTTGTTCGCACACATCCTATTTTGTTCATTTGCACTGGGTGTAATCTGGAACATGTGTCCAGCTGCTGGCTGGCGGACACTCCCTTGTTCCTATTACTTGTGCCTCTTACAGTGAGGATGAGTGTCCTGGCTCCACTGACCTGCACCCCCGGCCACGCCAGCACAGGATGGGTCTTTCATGCACAGCAGGTTTCACTTTTGAATCCTGCGCCCATTTTGTAAATGGAGCAATCAGGGTTGAGCTCCCAATGGCCCAATCATATTTGATCTCCCATGGGTGCCACTCAATGTTTTGAAGCCATTCAGGTGTTGTAAACAGATCCATGATGCTTGACAGGTGGGTACCCTGGAGGGATATAAACCAGTGTTTCAGACAACTTGACATACAGAACCCTCCCCCAAAAGATCTTTGCAGACCTCTGTAGACCTTTAAGAGCTCTAGCACTGGTTCCTCTGACACTGCCTGTGAGAATCCCTCCACTGCTGATGGCTCAGTACCACCTCCTGGGCTGTCACCTCCTGTGGATAGCTGCTGCTGGCTGTTGGGGGGCCTCAGCAGCACCACCTGGGGTCACCTCCTGATGCCACTGGCCCTTTACTTACCCACCAGCTCCAAGCTGTCATTGACTGGCCACCACCCTGCATGAGTGCTGGCTGGCTTTGGGCACTGTGGACACTGCCTGGGTGGGACAGACAGTCAGCCGCTTGTGGCCTCAGAAACTCTTCTTTTTCCCACTTCCCTTCTGTCAATAAACCCCATTGTTGATGCACCTTAAACCTCAGTCTGCCTCGAGAACACAGGTGAGGCAGTGAACTGTGACATCCCCAAGACTTTGCATGGTTTTGTAGGCAAAAAGCTTAAGTCAGGCAGTTGCAATACACAAGGAGAAAACCCACCATTGGGGTTCACAGTACAAGTCTTTTCCAGGAGGGCAGGCATTGGAGGTCAGGCTCCTTCCCCAACTTAACCCCCAGTATGTATCTGTATGGCCTCTATTGGGGATTCTCCTTAGAAACACTTTTATTTTATTTTTTTTAAAGATTTATTTATTGATTCATACAGAACTGGGGTACAGGCCAGAGATGCGGAGGGTGAGAGGATTCACCAGAGACAGAGTGGGGCACAAAACAGGCAGATCGATGAAGCACACTGCTGAGGGGAGCAGCGGGCGGGTCAGGAGAGGTCTGCCACACCATGTGGTCACCTCCGGGGCAGGCGGGAATCGAACTCATGCTGAAGTGGCTTTAGTTTCTTAGTGCTGTGTTTTAACCCGCTGCGCCACCAGGGAGGGCCAACACTTTTATTTTTTAAGATTATTTATTTGTGCATACAGAACTGGGGTACAGGCCAGAGGCTCAGGGGTGGCGAGAGGCTTCACCAGAGACTGAGTGGGGAACAGAACTGGCAGATCTAGGAAGTACACTGCTGAGAGGAGCAGCGGGCGGGTCAGGAGAGGTCTGCCACACCATGTGGTCACCTCCGGGGCAGGCGGGGATCGAACTCATGAGGAAGTGGCTTTAGTTTCTTAGTGCTGTGTTTTAACCCGCTGCGCCACCAGGGAGGGCCAACACTTTTATTTTTTAAGATTATTTATTTGTGCATACAGAACTGGGGTACAGGCCAGAGGCTCAGGGGTGGCGAGAGGCTTCACCAGAGACTGAGTGGGGAACAGAACTGGCAGATCTAGGAAGTACACTGCTGAGAGGAGCAGCGGGCGGGTCAGGAGAGGTCTGCCACACCATGTGGTCACCTCCAGGGCAGGCGGGATTCGAACTCATGCGGAAGTGGCTTTAGCTTCTCAGTGTTGTGCTTTAACCCTCTGAGCCACCAGGGAAGGACTAGAAACACTTTTCTTGAAAAAAAAAAAAATTAACTTATTTATTCATATAGAACTGGGGTACAAACCAGAAGTGCAGGGGCTGTGAGAGATTTCACCAGAGACAGAGTAGGGAGTAGAACAGGCAGATTGATGAAATACACTGCTGAGGGTGTTAAGGGGAAGGATGTCCTAAAGGAACTCTGCAGGGTCTTCTGTACCCCACCCCCTACTCCAGCTTTCTGGACCCTACATTGTACTCCAGTGATTGGAAACTACAACTCCCAGGAGCACCAGGGAGAGAACTGCAGGACCCCAGGGCGGAGCTAGCAGGAATGGATTCTGGGACATTTGGGGGGAATAAATAGGCGCGACTGCATCTCACGCTCTCTCTATATCTCCTGCTCTGGCTCTCTCTGTCTCTCGCTGGCTTGGTCGGGAAGCAGCTCTCCGGACCACGTGACTTGGTGTGTTCAGTCAGCCTAGCCATAAGGTATTCCACTTACTTTGTATCCTGCTTTTTTCTCTGTGTTGTTTCCTATTCCTTTCCCCTTTTGTAAATAAACCCGTTATTGACCCTTTTGTGTGTACCTGCAGTGTGAGCGCGCAGGTGAGGCCCCACAGACAGGCAGCCCAGTCCACTCTGGGCTACCCTGTAACAAGGGGAGCAGCGGGTGAGACAGGAGAGGTCTGCTATGCCATGTGGGTCACCTCCAGGGTGGGGGATTGAACTGCGTCCTAACCTGTTGCGTCACCAGGGAGGGCCCAGAAACACATTTTAAGGGAGGATCTCTAGAAAGGGTAGATTCTAGGAAGGAAAGGTAACCTAAATGACTAACTCTGATGGTGTTGGGCACCAGTGGGGATCATGGAGTCATCTGTTGTCCCTCAAATTAGATTATAGAGGTGGCTTCCTGTCCACTCACATGTAGGCAGAGATTAGCAGACATCTGCACAGGTCTTTTCTGAATGTTGCAATAGCTTCCCCTCCAGGACTGTGATTTGAAATAGATTTGCTATTTTCTAGTCAGTGTCTTGGGTGAGAGCTACTGGCCTCCCTTTTACGTTCCCTTGCATTCTTGGGAGGGCCTCTCTGGTGCCTGGGTGTTCTGCTATTCCATTATTAATTGCCTTAACTTTTTTTTTTTTTAAGATTTATTTATTTGTACATACAGAACTGGGGTACAGGCCAGAGGCTCAGGGGTGGCGAGAGGCTTCACCAGAGATAGAGTGCGACGAAGTACACTGCTGAGGGGTGCAGCGGGCGGGTCAGGAGAGGTCTGCCATGCCATGTGGTCATCTCCGGGGCAGGCGGGAATCGAACTCATGCGGAACTAGCTTTAGCTTCTCAGGGCAGTGCTTTAACCCGCTGCGCCACCAGGGAGGGCCACCTTAACTTTTTTTTTAAAGATGTATTTATGCATATAAGAACTGGTGTACAGGCCAGAGGTATGGGAAGGGGGTGAGAGGATTCACCAGAGACAGAGTGGGGAGCAGAACAGGCCGATCTACTGAAATGCACTGCTGAGGGGAGCAGCGGGGAGGCATGAGGGGGCTGCCGTACCATATGGGTCAGCTCCGTGGCGGGAAATCCAACTCATGCTGCAGTGGCTGTGGATAGCTTCATAGTGTTGAGACTTAACCCCTTGCACAACCAGGGTGGCCCAATTTCTTTAACTTGTTAACATAAAGAATCCTACAAAAATTGCACTTTTCAGTGGAGAAGAGCTTTTGAAATTTTCACTCACTTCTACATGTAATTATTTCAATCCTCACCTCTGTATTTATGTGAGTCCAGGTGTGTATCAGTGTGTGTATATGCATGTTGTGAACATGTGAGCCGTGTATGTGATGTGTCAGTAGATAGGATGTGTTACATATCTATATGTGTGCTTTGCACGCATGCATATTTATGCATGTGTTGTATATGTATGTGTTTCTGTGTTTGTGTATGTTGTGCACATATATGTATGAATGTGTGTATTTATTCTTGAGTGGATCTTTGTTTCATTCTATCGGTAGCTCTAGGCAGCTGGGAAGGTGTGAGGGCTGTGGCCAGGGTATGTTTTTCCTGCTCAACATGCTCCAGCTAACCACATACGATATACAGAATTCCTGCACCCCAGTTCAGCCTTCCCCATGCATTGTTTCCCCTCCCCATCGTTTGCTTCTCCACCTCTTCTCTTTCTCCTTTGTCCAGTGCCCACTGCACCATGGTGGGGAAGCTTGGAGAAGCTTGGCTTAATTCTCAGCTGCTTCCTGCTTGGAGACAAACTAGACGTAGGCCTGGGGAGTTCTGGGGCACACTTGATGTTTTTCACCAAGTGCAGAAGCACAGTGGCTCCTGACGCCAGCTGAGGTGGTCTCTCCGCACCTGCTGTGTGAGAGGCGAGGGCTCTCCCAGAGCAAGTCACATCATGACTTTTTTTTTTAAAGATTTATTTATTTATGCATACAGAACTGGGGTACAGGCCAGAGGCTCGGGGCGGTGAGAGGCTTCACCAGAGACAGAGTGGGGAGCAGAACAGGCAGATCGACGAAGTACACTGCTGAGGGGAGCAGCGGGTGGGTCAGGAGAGGTCTGCCACACCATGTGGTCACCTCCGGGACAGGCGGTAATTGAACTCATGTGGAAGTGGCTTTAGCTTCTCAGTGCAGTGCTTTAACCCGCTGCGCCACCAGGGAGGGCCCTCACATCATGACTTTTATGGGCCTGAGACACTTTGGCCTTTATGGGCCAAAAGAGATTACGAATTATACTTTATGAGTGAGTCTGTGTAAAGATGACTAGAATCTAGGCTAGATTCATTATTATAAACTTATGTTTGTTTTAAAAATTCTGATTTAAAAAGAAAATGAAAACATTTCTGAAGACCTCAAGAAGTACCATGGACGCTGGACCCATGGACCCTGGGTCTGTGCCTGCTGTGCCTAACAGAATTTGACCCTACCAGGAGGCTTTCACACAGACAAGGAACCTTCCATCCCAATGAGTCTGCTCTAATGCCTTGTTCTGCCCAGTGCTTATCTGTGGCCCTGAGATCTACTGCTCAGCCGACCTTACCTCTTCCCTGCCACTGCCGCTGTAAGCCCATCTGTATGCACTGGGCTTCTCATGTGACTCTTACTCCCTCCTCTTACCTGGTCAACCCCTTTTAGCAAGAGCCCTACTGCTGCACCCCCAAGCCCCAAGGTCTGCAAGTTTAAGCCAAAGCCAAGAGAAAGGTTTATGCTTGTTATCCAGTTTCAAAGTTTCTGTTCAGTTATTCATTGCCCTGGTTAGACAGTTGCCCCAAGAGGCAGAGTGGCCCCCTGGTTAGGGTCCTGTTTTTAGCTGCTTGCACCCGGCCTCAGTACTCTCTGCTGTGTGGTATTGAGCATGTTCTTCCCTCTCATCCCAGTTTTCTTGTCGGTGTCTATTCCTTGGAAATGTTAAAGGAAATGAACACAGTGGCTAGCATGCAATAATTGCCAGACTTAAACAAATAAAAATGTAAAACACCTAGTTAAATTTGAAAAATAGCTCTCACCACTAAATTTTGTAATTTATCCATATAGGGCATCTTCACAAAGTCAATACAGTAGGCTGGACAAAATTCATGAAATATGGGGCATGGAAATCCTCTGAATTCTAGAATGATGTCAAAGGCCGGGGGGGGGGTGTGGATCCAGGACCCAGCTACATGAGACTGTGGTGCCCAGAGCTTCTGATCCACTAGTCAGGGACAGATATTTCCTGCTAGGACAGAAATTTGTCTATCAAAACTGTTAGGGGGAAAGGATGTCCTGAACAAACTCTACAGATACAGGTTTTGTGGACTCCACCTTCTACTCCAGACACCAAAACTACAAGTCCCAGCAATGCCAAAGGGAGGACCGCTAGGACCCAAGAGTGGACTTAAGCAGCCACTTTGAGATTTCTGGCTATAAAGGCAGGCATGTTGAGCTGAGGCTCTCTCCCTTTTCCTTGTGGCTGGCAGCTGGTCGCTTGGCTCTTGATCAGCTTCCAGTGTGCTATTGGGGTTCCAAGTCAACAGAACTGGAAGAACACAGTAGTTAACTTGTATTTCTCTCTCATTCTTTCCCTGGGTTGTTCCTTTTCTTTTCCCCTTGTAAATAAACCTATTATTGACCTTTTATGTGTGTCTGCAGTTGAACCTTAAGCACAGGGCTGAGGGCCCACAGACAGGCAACCTAGTTCACATTGGGGTGCCTTAGAACAGAAGCACTGCATGGGGAGTCAAGAGCAGAATTCATCACATTGTTTCTGTTTTTCAGTCACTATACACTATTCCTTGGAGTCTAAGTGTGTGTTTAGTTAACCATTTTCCTGTCATTGGCCATGTAGTTTGATTTCAATACAAAATGTGGGATTTTAAATGAGAAAGCTCTGGGAAGTGTAGTGTACCCCCTCACATTGTGAAGAAGATACCACTCAAAGTCAGAGAATGACGGGGTGAGACCAGGCATCTGTGGTCTAGTCCCTGGTCCCTGCCCCCTCCGGTTCTGCCCCTCCGCTCTATGGCCACTTGCTCCTTTCGGAGTAACCAGACATCCCCAGCTAATACTCCCACTGGTGTTCCATTTAGAACTCTGAGGTTTCGTTTTCCTCCAAACAACTTCGTGCTTTCATCTTCAATCCTGTAAATAAGATATTTGAATCTCTTAATGTGGGAACAGGAATCTCTAAGGCCCTGGTCCCTTTCTCATGAGGATGCCCAGTAGATTTTGGCAAGAAAAAGCTCTTCTTTGTTTAAGTTAGTTAAGTGATTTTAAAATAGGAATTTTAGTTTGTTTGGGTTGAATAAGTGGGTTGGAAATAAGGAGAAGCAAGATAGATGACTTCCAATTCTGCTCATTCCTGTTGCAAAATTGAGAGAGCTCAAATTTTTCCCATGGCTGCCTGTCTCTTAAACATATCTTGCACTGTCTGCTGAAACCTATGGTAGAAATACATGCTCAAGGCCCTTCTCTTTTTATGTGAAACGTATTTTTTTTCAGACACAGTGTCAAAAATATATAATTTGTTTGGAAACTTGAATTATTCAAGGGCTATTCACTGACAATTCAAGCTTTTTTCTTCTCTTTAATATTTTCTCTGCATTACCTACCTTATTTTTTTTCTATTTTTCTTACTTTAGAGCATAAGTTATTGTAAACCATCCTGACTGTACATCATCTTCCCCAGGATGAATCTTCTCTGACTTTGGCCACCCAGTTGGCTTGGGGCCCTGCTCAGGAGCCAGGTCTTCACACAGCTCAGGTTGAAGATGCAAGGTCTCAGGTCTGAAGAGGGTGGGGCAGCAGGACCACAGCCTCCAGAACACAAGCTGGTGAAGAGTGAAGGACTGAGACCCCAAGGCAGAGCTGGTGCCATGCCCTTTGCCTAAATAAAAGACAGAAACGAGCGCCCCAGGGGTAGTGAGCTTTGGGTTCCTTCGACATTCCTGGGAGGAAGGTTGGGCAGGACTTTCATTTCTTGGGGACTTTGAGAAGGATGATGAGGATTTCCCGCAGCTCAGCTGCCTTGGGCTGCCGCCTGGGGTCCAGAGTGGGGGGCTGCGGGCAGGAAAGGACCTGCGGAAGCCTCTGGTTCCCTCCCTGGGCAGCAGCCCTGAGCTGGGTCCTGCTGGATTGTAGCTGAAACAGCAACACCTGAAGTAATTCTCTGCTCCAAAGTGGAAACCTGGAGACACCAACAATAACTGTTGTAAGAAAAAAACTAAAAACACTTAAATACTGTCTTGGAAAAGGAGCAGGAAGAATCATAATGATCAGGTAGTTAATTTAATTCATCCTTCTCCTTGGGTGGGAATTTCTGTACCATATCTCAGTTATTATTAGGATAAAACTTGTGTGTGTGTGTGTGTGTGTGTGTGTGTGTGTGTGTGTGTATGAAGAGAGAGAGAGAGAAGAGAGCATGGTCTGGGCAACAGGAGAAACAGAGAGTAGGGGGCATGGTTTGGGCCACAGGAAAAACTTCACAGTACAGACCTGCTAGGGGATTCCTATGGCATCAAAAGCAGCATGTCTGTCTCATTTATTAAAAACAAAAACAAAAGCAGAACAAACAAAAAACAGTAAAACAAAACATACCTGGACCAGATGAGCACATTTTTTGAGAGCACGTGTGTGAGGCTCTCTGTTAGGCACTGGCAGGGGGAAGGAACAGTATAGAGGAAAATGAGGAGACATTCTCCCAACATCTCCCCTGTGAGGTGACCATGATGTGTGTGTGTGTGTGTGTGTGTGTGTGTGTGAGCGAGACTTGGATGGGGAACACTTCTCCATGAAGCAATTACATTCCAGACTCTTCAGATTCTTGGTAGTTTGGGTCCTGAGGAACTTCAAGGCTGAAAGGTCAGAGGGTGGACAGATGTGTCCACTCCTGGCTGCCAGGCTGTGCCGTCCAGGCCTGTGTTATCTGTAAGTGACAGAGATACGTGATAAGCAGATCCGTTGGCTCATCAGCTGGCAAGGCTTCAGGGAGGCTAGCCGGGGTGTGCTCCTATCGCATCTGGAATCTCCTTTCCAGCTGGACTCTGCTCTCCCGTATTTGTGCATCACTTTCAGCAAATACGGCTGCTAGTAGCCCGGACTGTTCTCCAGACCAAAGAATTTAATTATTTAATTCTTGTTGAAGCATTTATAAATGGAATCGCTTATTTACTTATTTATTTATTTTTGTTCATTGTATATATAAAGGCTATAGATTTTTGTATGTTGGTTTTGTAACCTGTCAATTTGCTGTCTTTATCCATTGTTTTTAGGGAGTCTTTAGGTTTTTTTAATATATAATGTTGTATATAGAAGAATGGCTCCCCCCCCCCCCAGGAGGAAAAGGACATTTATTTCCATACATCAGGTAAATAGGGAAGAGAGAGCACAGCCCAATGAGTACAAACCGATTGCAGGAGAGGGGGACAGCAGTTGGGAGCGGCACCAGGCTGCCCTTGGGCCCCCAAGTTGTGCGGTATTGGCAGGATGACCTTTAGGTGGGGGCCGGGACTGTCAGGCCACATGTCATGTCTGGGATAAATGTGTGGGGCGGAGGAGTTGAAGAAAAATGGCACAGACGCAGGACATTGAGTTAGGACTTGCAACTAGTATGCATTAGCACTTGACTGAAACTTCCATCTTCAAGTTTCCCCATCACAAGCCCTCTACCCAAGGCCTTCTTTTCCTTTCAAGTTGAGTTGATGAGAGGGGAGGAGGCAGTGCAGGGATAAGCCCCGAATCGATGCCGGTGGAATGGGCTTACTCTTCAATAGGTCATTGCACTTAACACACTGAGGAGACGAAGGGGCAGGGCTGGAAGTATGCGTGCAGCCCTGTCCGTGTAGGCGTGCTTAGCCTGGAAGCACCTGAGAGCCCCTCCCTACGGTGACCCTTAAGAGCCTGGACCCAGCTCTGCTTACCAGCCTCTCCAGCTGCTTGGGGTGGCTCTGGAGAGTGAAGATGGAGCTGAGATTCTCCTACTTGTTGTCAGGGCCCCAGCTGCCACTGCAGCCCCCTCACATTGTCAGGGATGCAGCTGTGATGGACACATTGGATATTTAAGGTAAAAAAAAAAAAAAAGCCTTCACCCAAAGCCAGGGGGAAGGAAATGCTCTTCCCATCCTCAGCTCCTTCTCCCCATGGACCCAGCAACCTAGAATGTTCCAGTAGGTTATCTGTCCATTGTCCTTGAGCAGGGGGCTGATGGAGGTCAACTTGCTGGCTCCATGCAGTGCCAAGCCCCTTGCTTCTGCCCACAGTGGCCCAAGGTAGAGGCCAAGAGTGTGGCATTTTGGAGGCAGACAGAGCAAAAAGTTCTTTTTTCAGAAGCTCTTTTTCCCCCCACCTCTCCCTGGCAGGCACCAGCCTGGAAAGTCCTGCCAGAAGAGGGTCGGGTGTTTCCATGCAGGTCAGCGAGTTCAGTGGGGGACACCTGTGTTCTGCTATTTCCTGGGAGAGGCATGTGACAGCAGTAGGCCATGGGTAGCAAGGATGTGAGCCAGTCCTCTGGTCTCCATCAGCTCGGCCTCTGTGTTGCTGTCACCCAGATTGTTGTGGTAGTATCAGGTCTTGGAGGTGCCATCAAGAGAGTTGTGCTCATCATCTGACCGGTCAGGGGGGCGGGGTATTTCCAGGAGTGCTGCGCCCGCATGGCAGGGATACGAGTCTGCGCGGGGGACGTCGAGGTTGAAGAGTCAGCACACGTAGATGGTTGCAGCAAAGTGTTCTCTCTCTCCTCTTATCCTTTCCAGCCTCCCTTTTATACCCTTAATCCCAGGATGTTGGCCTGGAGGCAGGAGGAAATCTCCCTCACATGTGCTACTGTGATCAGGGTGGATATTAATCAGTTGCCCAAAGGTTAAGCCTCTCACACAGGTGGCAAGATGTCTTCTTCCTATTATGATCTTGTGCTTAAGCTCCGGGGGTGGTTGGGGAGGCTCATCCCGACTGGGACCCAACACAGTAGCTGGTGGGGCTGGAGCTCTTCAAGCTGCCATCATCAGAAGTTACCGTGGAAGGTCCCTGGTTTTCCAACACCACAACCTGACCCTGTTGACCTGGTCCTCCAACTCCTAGTCCACATCTGAGTCCCCCTCGAGTTTATTCTTTCTCTCCTTACACTTTGTCACCATGTCCTGCAAACTGTTGGTGAGGTCCTCATCCTCATCGCTCTCCATCTCGTCCTCAATGGCAGCCTGCAGCGCCCCATGCACTTCAATGCCAGTTTTAGGTCAGCTTGCAGGCTCTGGTTAGCAGCCTCCAAACTCTCCAGGTCCATCTCCAGTTCATGCTTCCTATGGCTCGCTTCTGCCTCCTTCCTGGCAAGCTTGCCCATCTCTACCTTGGTGTCCCAGAGCTGCCGCTGTAGCCTCTTGTTTTGCTCCTTCTCTGTATTCTCAGCTGCAGTGTGCTGATCCCACTCCTCCATCAGCTTCTCCATGTTCTCCTTGAGCCAGCTGGCCTGGCTCTCCAGCCGCATCACTTGGGTCCTTTCGAACTCTAGGCATGTCTCCCTGATCTTAGCTTCCTGGCTGCTCACCAGGGACTTGTCCACCATGGACTGCTCTGGGAATTCCACCTGGCTCTGGAGGGCTTGTAAGTTCTCCTGCAGCTCTTGCTTCTCCTTGTTGGCTTCTTCTAGCTGAGCTGGAGATCATTCATCTGAGCTAGGTCCTGGGAGGCCTGAGACACAGCTGCTCTGTGCTTCTTCATCAGCTTGTTCATGTCCTCCTGACCCTCCTCTAGCCGGTTCTGGATCTCATTCTTCTCACGCTGAAGGCAGCTCAGCTGCTCCTCCAGCGCTGTCTTGGCTTTGGCAATGTCATCAATCTGCAGGTGCAGGTCTTCTATCTCCACCTCCATTGCTTTCCACGCTTTTACCACTGCTGCGCAGGTGAACTCTGACTCTTCCAGCTGGTTCTTCGGCTAGGTGATCTCCCTCTTTGTGGGGTCGTTGCTCAGGTGGTGCAGCATGATCTGGGCATCTGCCAGCAGGGCTTTGATGCGCTTCAGGTCTTTCCAGATCTGCTTCTATGATTCAAAGTCCTGCTAGTTCACCTGGTTGCTAAGAAGGTAAGCTTGCTCTCCAGCTCCTGCTTCTCTCATAGCACCTTCTGCTTGTCTTCATACGCTTCCTCTGTTTTAACTTCTTCTGACAAGACTGCCAGGCCTCCTCTACTTCCTCATCCCGACTCTCCATCTCCTCGGAATGGGTCTGTCTCATCCACTCCATCCCCATTTCGAGCCGCAGCTTGGCCTGCTCCAACACCTGGGGGGTCCCTGCCTGCTCTTCCATCTCTTCTTCTTGATCCTTGACTTTGGCTTCCAGGTCCTGGAGCTGTTTCTTGACCTTGGCCAGAGAGGCTTCATCCTTGGACTCTTGGGAAGAAATGTCCTGGAGCTCAGCCTCCAGTGAGACAAACTTCTGGGTGAATCTTGCAATGTCCATGTCTTTTTCCTCCAGTTGCTGCTTCAGGCTGAAAGCTTCAGCAAGGAACATGTCTTCATGTGCCTGTGAGAGCTCACTGGCAAACCTCCTCTGCATCTCCAGCTCATGATTGCGGACCTTACTGGCCCTCCAGGTGCAGCTTGGTGTCCTGAGACTAAGCCACCAGCTGCTGGCACTTCTTGAGCCGCTGCAGAGCCCACTGGCTCGCATCACTATCAACTTGCAGGTCTCTAGCTGACTCTTGTTCTGCAGCTGCACTTCCAGCTTGTCCTCAAGTTCCTGCTGGAACAGCTTCTTGGTAAAGCCCACCTCCCGCACAGCTCGCTTGCTCACCACCAGTGTCATCATCATCCATTTCCCCATTGATCTCAGCTGCCCGGATAAGATGGGCCTCCATCACCTCCATCTCCATCACCTCCGTTTGCTTCTTCAGTGTGTTGTACTGGAGCTGCAGGTCCTTCATCTCCTTTTCAGCTTGGAGCCTCTCTGCGGCCTCAGGGTCCAGCAGCTGAGAGGTGGACTCTTCTGTGTTGTATTTATCTGTCAGCTCCAAAGTCAGCTCTGAGCTCCGATATCAGCTCTGAGATCCGGATTTTTTATCGGTCACTGTTGAGCCGCAGATCGTTCTGCTCCTTCACCTTTTCAAGCTTACTCCACAGCTGTGGGATCTCCTGGTCCTTGTTCTGGATCTGCTCCTCTGACAGCTGTACCTGGATGATGGGCCATGCAATGGTAAAGAGCTTCCACCAGGGCCAGTCCTTGACCCCTTTGTTCTTTTTGATATTCTTCTGCACACAGCGAATCGCCAGCTCCTAGATCTTTCTCTTCTTGAAGTGCTGGTGGGCCAGGAAGCCCCTGCAACTGTCTGGAACAATGTTAGATTCCTGCTGGTGTGTTCATTCAGCTGCTCCTCTAGCCAGCCAAGGTGCCTGCCCGGAAGAACACCTGGCTCCGGCCCATGCAGCGGCTACTCTTCCAGGTCCAAAGATTCCAGAGGCCCTCCACTGCCTGCCTTTCATCCACCACAATGTAGTTGCGCCCATGTTTCTTGGTCAGGTATGGGGCCAGGACATCAAACCATGGCAGAACTCAGAAAACACCATGTGGTCAGGGTAACCTTGGTGGTACATGCGCATGACATCAAGCAGGCGGGAGCTTCGGAGCTGAGCACGGAGCAGGGGCACGTCAAGCTGCAGGAGCCCAGCCTTGCAGGAGTCTCCCGAGGGTAGCCCTAACTCGCTGCTGCTGCTGCTGCTGACTAGGCCGGAGGCGGGGCACCCGGGCTCGCCGGCCCAGCCCTCCGTCACAGGTAGGAAGCAGTGCACAACATGCAGCTTGGACTTCTTCATGGTGTCAGCGAGGGCATCCACCTACAGCTTTACCTGGATGCACAGAGACTTCTTGACGGCTGCCATGCCTGTGGTGAAGGTCTGCATGCTGGTGGCCTGGTGCAGTGGCAGCTGAGAGCCTCCCTCGAGGCCTGCAATAGAGCCTGAGAGCGCCACGTGCTGCCCGACCAGCCCAGAAACAGGTTGCTGCTGATTTTTTTCTGGGAGTCCTGCAGGAGCCGGGAGGCATTCTGGGTGGCTGGGTTCTGCTTGGCGTAGCTCAGCCAGCCAGCCACATCATCACGTGGGCATCATAAAATGTATTAGGGAGTACTCCTTCTTGCACTTAAAGAAATAGTTTCAGCATAATGATGGACCTTATTTCTTTAAATGTTTGATAAAATTAATTTGTAAAGTCACATGCGATTCTGGGCTTTTGTTTTTCAGAAGATTTTTTTTTTATTACGTTTATTACTTGCTTGTGACTGGTTTGTTCAACTCATCTGTTTCTTCCTTGGCCAGGCTTGGCAGACTTGGTAGATCCGTGTTGTGTCACCATACAGATAAAAAGCCGGGAGTTGTAGAGCAGGGTACGACTTGATCTTGAGCAGGATCCTGGCCTTTTTGTTGGTAAACTAGTCACATAGCATTGGTGATATGGGGAAGCAGAAAAGGAGAGCGGCGAGTAGAAGCAGGGGAAGTGTGAAACTGTATTTCTCATCTGCTGATAGCTTCCCCCGTAGATCAAGCCCTGACTCCCCATCAGGATTTCAATCTTATCAAGAAGGCCTTCCACTGATCAGCTTCTGGGGTCCTTATACATCCATAAACGGCTCCCAAGTCCTTCCTGGTTGTACCTCGTGATGCACAGGGTGATGTACCAGGCTGATGCAGGTTTATGCTTTTAATTGATGTGAAAGTCACCTTGTGGTGTTGGGCTCTTATGACTGAGCAGTTCTGACCTTGATTTAGGGTACAGAATTGTGGGTAATAAAATGGAGGCTGGGAAAACCACCTAGGATTAGCAGACCCACAGATTGGTCTAGAAATTTGTCTATTTCTTCAAAGTTCAACGCAGTAAGAAGGACACAAAGAGATAGTGAAGCCAGTAAAACCAAATGTTGGTTTATTTCTGTGCTCCTGGGCGAGGTTCACTGACCCCAGAGAGAGTGGAGGTCAGAGAAGTCGCGCTGAGGGAGGGGTAAGAGGGGTTTTTATAGGCCTAGGTAGGGGGAGAAATGGCTAGGTGGGAAATGTTGACAAGGAACTGGAGCTTATTTTCTGTCCGGGCTGCGTTAACCGGTGGTGACAAACAGGTCATGAGGGTCTCGCTCTGTAATATTTGCTTCTGCTTGGGGAGACTGCTCCTCCTGTGAGCCTGTGTTTGGCTGGTGCCTGGCCCTTACCGTTATTTCTTTTTAAGTTATCCTGCAGTCTGGACTATATTTTTTTTTTCAAAATTCTCTTTTCTCTATAATGTTTTATTCCTGTGAATTCCAGGATCGTGTTTTCAAGTTCATTAATTCTTTCCATTGCTTCTGCTTTTCTTCTGTTGAGGCTCTTTATTGTATTTTTTAAATCAGCCAGTGTTTCTTAGCTCTATTATTTCTAATTATAGCTGCCACGTATTTTCTTTATCTTTATTCTTTTGTTGTTCTATGCCTTCCATTGTTGGTTTTTTGTTTTTGTTTTTTGAGTTCCATAAACTTTGTTAGAAATTTACCTTGAAATCCTCTTTACCATGTTCTGCAGTCCTGCTGAGCTGAGAGGATTTTTTTTCTCCACATTTGTGGTGTTTTCTCTTGCCTACCTATTTAAAATTTTTTACTAACTTTAATAGGGATAGCTTTTCAAACTGTTGTCTTCGTATCTGTTGATGTAACCTGAGGGCTGATGAAGGCAAGGGTATAAAAGAGGACCAGGGCAAGAGGGTGCCAGAGGACCATCTTCACTAGACTCAGTAATTTGAACTTTGTACTGTGTGGGCACCAGAATTTTGTGTAGGGATCCACAGGAAATCCATAGTTGCTTCTTCTTGACTAGCTTGACAGTCTCAGTGTGTCTAATAGCTTCCTACCTTTCCATTCTAGGCTATTTTAAAGTACTAAATCCAGCACTAGTTCCAGATTGCAGGTGATTTGGGGTCACAGACTGAGAGTTGTTCTCTCTCTCTATTCTGTTTCCCAGCACAGAACCTTATCCTCAGCTATTTGTTCTTGTTATTGGCAGGTGCTGGAACACTACTTTGTTAAAACATTCATTTGTTTTGCTCTTAGCCTTGGCATGGGGAATGACAGGTATTTTGAAAATCTCAGTCTGAGCTTTAAGTCTGAGCCTCTTCTGTGAGGAGACAAATGCCCTGATCTATTTCTCCCTTTAGGTTCTGCTTCCTGCTGTTCTCTGTTGAGAGCCTGAGGCTCAAGCCAGTATTATCACTCTCTACCCTTGTGCTTGTCACCAGAAAACCCTCAGTCCTAGGCGCCAACCTGAAAATGCCCCTTATCCAGCGCAGCACCAGGCTTCAGCAGCCCCTGATGTGTGCGCTGGCCAACCACTGCCGGGGACTTAGCGGTAGCTTCCCTCCCTCTGGCAGGTTGTACTGCCGGGGTGTCTCCATAAACAGAGTTCACTCACAGTCTGGCCTACTGGAACACTGCTCCTGTGTCTGCTGTGGTTGTCTGCTTTCCCTCACTGCTGTTTGGCTTTGTTTTGTTTTTTTTTTTAAGATTTATTTATTCATATAGAACTGGGGTACAGGCCAGAGATGTGGAGGCTGAGAGGATTCACCAGAGACAGAGTGGGGAGCAGAACAGGCAGACTGTTGAAGTACACTGCTGAGGGGAGCAGTGGGCAGGTCAGGAGAGGTCTGCCTCACCATGTGCATCTCCTCTGGAGCAGGCGAGAATCGAACTCATGCAGAAGTGGCTTTAGCTTTTTAGTGCTATGCCTTAACCCGCTGCGCCACCAGGGAGGGCCTGGCTTTGTTTTATGGCAGTCTAATGAGTATATGGAAGTAAGCCTGGAATCTTTATCACCATCTTGCTGAATTCCACCCATGTACTATTATATTTTTTTGTCTTTATGTTTTCTTTAATTTTATTTTAAACAAGATATTATAAAGATATAGATGTTATGCTGTAATGGAAATAATTTAAGATCCCTGTGTAGAGGCATTCTGATTTAACAGATGTTGGTGTTTGTTTTGCATACTTTTTTTCTATTCCTCCCCTGAGAAATAAAATATAGGTTACACCTATGGCTAAATCCCTGCCAATATCTCTCACCTCATTCTACTGAACATGTTTTTAAATCTTACCTGTTCGGGCTCCTTTAAATCTGCTTTCATTAAAGCAAAATAATCATTGGTGATTTTCATCTACATCTGGTGATGGCCCTGACTATTAGTTCTGTGAGTAGGCAACTGGCTTTAGACAGCCCCCAAGGAGGCAGCATGCCCTCGGGCCCGCCGCCCTAGGCTGGCGAGGGTCAGCCCTCTCTCTTTCCCTTCTCTCTCTTCCAGTGTGGCAGCCTCTGTAGGTCTACGTTTTCCTCTGCGTAACACTCATGGGTGCTCTGAGTGTGGCGTAGGCTTATTTCTTGCTGTGATGACTGTGTGTTGGGACTCTTGCCTCATTGCCTGGCTGTCACTTCCTGGTGCCCTGATGCCCCTCCCAATTTTACCTCAGTTTCTTTGTCCACCTGTGTATTTGATGTTTGTTGTGATGAAGATGTTGACTTCTGCTCCCATGTTTCAATCTCCCTATAGGTGATAATATGACATTAAGTGCCATAGGAGCCCAAGGATGGAAGGCAGGATTCCTAGGACCCTAAGAAGGGCATAGCCTGGGGCTTTCTCAGCAGGAGGGGAATGCACAATATTTTTCCTTCTTGCAGAAATTGAACATAAGCTAAAATTCTACACTTACATCTATGTGTAACCATTTTATTTGTGACATAAGTTGGTTTGGAGGTTGACAATCTTGGCTTAGAAAAGCTCCTCAACTCTGTGACTCTGTTTTAAAGGCTTATGCTGATTTAGAATACTTGTGTGTGTGTGTGTGTGTGTGTGTGTGTTTATGAGAGAGAGTGACAGAGGGTATATCTGTCTGTCTTGGAGAGCATATATGTATATGTTTGTGTCTCTGTATAAGTGAATTTCTCTGTGAGTTTGTGCTGGGAGAGTATGACTGTGCCCGTGAAGGTGTGTGGCTCTGTGTGTTGGAGATTGTGTCAGTGTGTGTAAACGCTTGTTGGCTGTGTGATGGCATCAGGTGTAAGTATGTGGATGAGTGTGCATGTCAGGTGGAAAGCATGAATGTTGGGTTGGTTTGTCCTCTGTGTGTGAGTATACAAACAAATACTTCTTTGATTGTGGCTCCTTTGCTAGGTTATCTCAGGATAACCCTGACTTGGGACGATGGTGATAACAGGCGGTGGACTGATAAACCGCATGGGGTTTGATCTTACAGGGGTTTGGATATGTGTTTAAAATTGCATTTATTTGTGGGCACCAGTGGGCCAGTGTTTTTTGTAGGCCTGGAATGCTGTCATATGGTTGGAGAACTGTGGCAGAATCAGTCTTAGGTTTTTCTTGTTCAGACTCTCTCTCATGCCCATTTTTAGAATGTCTAGCTGGGGCTTCACTGACCAAAGTTTCCCTCTATTCTCTGGGTGCTTAGGGGGCTTCCTTGATCTGGTCATTTGCAAATTGGGCATATGGTGAGGGACTTAGTGACACTGGGTGTCCAGGCACAATTCAAAGCCAAATGCTGTCTTCTTGCTTGTTCCTCCAGGCTCTGCTGCCAGTTACAGTGGCACTGTGCCTAGCTGGCAAGAACAGGACTCAGTGCTTTTGAAACTTCCTGTTGTGGATCACCCCTGTGTTCTTCTCACAGGGGCAGGGATATCAGCTGACTTTACCCCACTCACTTGCACCACTACTCCTCTGTAATCAGATACTTTAGTGGCGTAGGGGGTTTGCAAATGGGAACACAGGGACTAGGGGAAGGATTAGGAATTTGTCAGAAGTCAAAACATGGCTTGTTTGTTAGGGCTGCCTAGCAAAGCACTCACCACATAATGGGTGGCTTCAAACACCAGACATTGATTGTACTCAGTCTGGAAGTCCAAAGGCAAGTCGTCAGCAGGACAGGCTCCTTCTGCAATTTTGCTTGCTTCTCCGTACCTTTGGTGATTTGCTGGTATCTCATAGAACAAGTGTGACTCCATATAGCCATCTTCTCTTTGTAATTGTCTTGCAAGATTTATCTCTGTAAGCACTCAGACACTTTTTGATGGAAAAGATGCTGAGATCACTACGAAGTGCAACAGTGGTGCTGAAGACAAGCTGGCTGGTGCAGGACTGTGTTGCACAGCTCCCAGCAGATACTAAAGAGAACATGTCACCTGGGAGAAACTTAAACTAATAACTTACAGCTTCATCAGGCAAGATAGGCTTCAATCAACTTAAAAAAAATATTCATTACATTTTTCCAGTGAAATTCCCACCACCAGTTCTCCGTGCACTGTCATCACCATAGTGCCTTATATTCTTCCCATCCTGTCCTGTCCTTCTCCCTCTTCCTCCCTTACAGAATGTCTCTGATCTAAAGTTGCCAGGTGATTTTTCCTTTACTAGAGCTACTTAGTTTTACTGATTCCTCCTGTGATATTTTCCCTTTTTTTCTGGCTTATTTCTGTAAACATAATCCCTTCCAGCTCCATCCTTGCTGCTGTGAAGGGCAAGAGTTTATGATTTTTGATTTCTGAGTAATACTCCATTGTGTAAATATACCAAATCTTCTTGACCCAGTCATCTATTTTTGGGCATCTGGGTTACTTCCATAGCTTACCTATTATAAGCTGAGCTGCAATAAACATGTGGGTGCAGGTGTCTTTTTGAATTAGTGTTTTTGTGTCCGTTGGGTAGATTCTTAGGAGCGGAATTGTTGGATCACATGGAAGCTCCATTTTTAGTAGTTTGAGAAATCTCCACACAGCTGTCCATAGTGGTTGGACCAGTTTGCATTCCCACAGCTGTGTAGGAAAGTTCCTTTTTCTCCACATGCTTGCCAACATTTGTTGTTGTTAGTTTTTTTTTTAATATGTACCATGGTATCACATTGTGATTTCTATTTGCATTTTCCTTATTACAAGTGATGTTGCACATTTTTTCATATGCCTTTTGGCCATTTGCATTTCTTCTTTGGAAAAGTGTCTTTTTAGCTCTTCTGCCCATTTTTTGACTGGGTTGTTTACTTTGTTTTGTTGAGTTTCATTAGTACTCTGTAGATCTTTGTGATCAGTCCTTTGTCATTAGTATTGTGTGCAAAAATTTTCTCCCAGCTAGTGGGGTGTCTCTTTGTTTTGGCTAATGTCCCCAGAAGCTCTTTAATTTGATGTAATCCCAGCTATTTATTTTTTCCTTCATTTACTTTGCTTTAGGTGATGTGTCTTTAAAGATGTTACTGAGGTGTATGTCATGTAGTGTTTTACCTATATTTTCTTCTATATATTTCATGGTTTCAAATCTTATGTTTAATTCTTTTATCATTTGAGTTGGTTTTTTTTTGGGGGGGGTGTATGGTGTGAGGAAGTAGTCTATCTTCATTCTTTTGCATGTGGTGGTCTAATTTTCCCAGCACCATTTATTGAACAAGCTGTCTTTTTTTTCATTATTCTTTGATTCTTTATTAAAAGGTTAGTTTTTCATAAGTCTGTGGGTTCCATTTGTCTATGTGTCTCCTTTTGTCCCAGTACCATGCAGTGTCTTTGTAGTATAAAGTGTGATACCTCCATTCCTCTTCTTTTTAGTCAGGAGAGTTTTGATTATTTGAGGTTTTGTTATGGCTCTATATGAATTTCATCAATATTTGTTCTATTTGAAGAATGTCATTAAAACTTTTATTGGAATAGCATTGTACTTGTAAATTGCTATTGGTAGAATGGTCATGTTGATAATGTTAATCTTCCTATCCATGAACAGGGGATGTCTTTCCATTTCTTTGTGTCTTTTTCTAGGAAATCAACTTTTTATAAAAAAGATTTTATTTACTATGTATATAAGAACTGGGTCAAAGGTGTGGGTGGTGAGAGGATTCACCAGAGAAGACTGGGGGTCAGAACAGGCAGATTGACTGAAATACACTGCTGAAGGGTGCAGTGGGTGAGACAGGAGAGGTCTGCTGTGCCATGTGTGTTAGTGCCATGGCTGAGGATCTAACTCAGGATGTAGTAGCTGGATATAACTTGATAGTGCTGAGACTTTAACCCCTGAACCACCATAGAGGCCCCAGGAAATCAACTTCTAAGTGTAGCAAAAGGGTTTTAGGGCAAACAAGAAGAAAACCTCACATTTGCTGAGGTACAAATGGGAGTGATCTGTAAGATGGTCATTAATACTGATGAAGAGCAAACTCTGAAAATACAAAATAAACCCAAATCATTGGCCACATAATTAAAAATTTGTATATAATAAAGGTAAGGAAACTGATTCAAATTATGTCTGTCAAATAATTCAACATTATGGCAGAAGCGACTGTGTGCACGCTGAAAATGTTTCCTTAAAAAATGACACCATGGGTCCTCCCTGGTGGCGCAGCGGGTTAAAGCACAGCACTGAGAATCTAAAGCTGCTTCCGCATGAGTTCGATTCCCGCCTGCCCCGGAGGTGACCACATGGCGTGGCAGACCTCTCCTGGCCCGCCCGCTGCTCCCCTCAGCGGTGTACTTCATCGATCTGCCTGTTCTGTTCCCCAATCTGTCTCTGGTGAAGCCTCTCACCGCCTCTGAGCCTCTGGCTTGTACCCCAGTTCTGTATGAACAAATAAATAAATCTTAAAAAAAAAAGACACCATGCACAAATCTGATACAGATAGACAGAGATTCCCATCTCCCCTGGGGGAGTTAAAGCTGTTAACTTAAATCAGGATACCTGAGGGAGGATTCATTCTTTAGTTGCTTTATCATAATCCCAGATGTATATTTCAGGGTTTGCTTTTGTTCTTAAAGGCATTCCCCATAAAATGTGTATGAGGACAGAAAAGTCTCTTCTTAGAGGGATGCCAGTCATTGGGTTGCTGTCGACTGTACTGGAGGGTGACCTCATCTCAAGGAATGTGGTCTGCAGGGACCTCATTTCCACCAGCTGAGGTTAAGACTTCAACATTTCATTTGGGGGAGGGGAAATACATTCAACACACTATACTAATGATCTCCCTAATCACCCCCCGTCATTCTTTCGAGATCCAAGTTCTTAGGTAAAGCCACAGGCATTTTTCAGAGCAATGGCACCCTCATTCCCCACTCATGTGGTGCTTCCCTTTTATTTTCTCTCTTACCATAATAATCACCGCAACACAACCTCAACATTGCTAGCTCCTCCACATGAAAGAAAACAGTTCTGAGCAGCAAGGGTTGAGACTGAGTATGTGAGTGTCAGCCTCCCAAGTCTGCTCCACCATGTCACGGCCCTAGAAGACACTGTCACAGCTGATCCTAAGTGGCCAGACTGGGGTACCCACAACTGTCACCCAAACAGCTCAAAGCACTTGCGACAACGAAAGCTTCCCTGCCCCTTTATGTCAGGACAAATTCACATGTCAGATCTCCTCCTCTTTCCATGAAATGAACTCTACTTTTTAAAGATGCTGTTAATCCATTCTCATACATTTCATGTCTTGTCTTTTCCCACCAGATGAATGATACCTGTTTCTAATGCTAGAAGCCACAATGTGCTGCTTTAAATTCTTTGTGACTAAGTATTTCCTCTCTTTTTGAGGAAGTCTGCATTTGTAAATAAAATATGACCTTGCCCAGGGTCCCAGGATCAGTCATGATAGAGGAGTGAGCGTATGTGTAGAATAATTCTTCTTTATCCACTGGGGATGTATTCCAAGACCCCCAGGCCCCAGTCAATACCTAAAACCATGATGGCACCAAGTCCTTTATGTCCTCTTCTTTTTCCTAAACATACATACATATGATAGTTTAATTTCTAATTTAAGCACAATGAGAGATTAACAAGAGATTAGTAATGATAACGATAAAATAATCAGTACACTTGATTGTAATACTAGTTAGGTAGATGTCTCAAAATAGCTTCACACATTTGGACCATGGTTGACCACAGTTAATGGAAATCTTGGAAAATGCAAGTGAATATGTGTACATGTGTATATGGGCGGGGGTGGGCTGTGTGATTGTTCAAATGAGTGCACACTCACTATCCTCTCCAGATCCGAAAGAGAGATAACTAAAATCACTCAAGAATGGGCCACCTAGGTTTGGTCTTCGTTGTCTGGGCACTGATTCTTGCAATCTCAGGAAGCTACTTGGTTTTCAGTTGAGGTGGAAAGCTACTTGGCAGGTGGAAGACACAGGCTCCAGTCTTAGTACTACTACTTTGCTTTTAGCTCCAGAAGCAAAAAGAAAGTATACCAAATGTTCCTGGCAGTTAATTGCAGAGGTCTTTGGGTTGCTGTGTCAGGCTAAGTGCACATCTCTCCTCCCTCTGTGGGATGCCCCCTCACATGGCAGGGGTGGGCTTGGGTGGACATGGGTGAGGGGACTCTGTGGCACCCAAGTATTGAAAATTCAGCTCTTTGAGGAAGACTGCCTTCGAGAGCACTCTCCAAGGTGGAAAGCTTTTCGTCACAGAGCTCTAAAATGGTAGCTGTCAGTTGAATTTCAACCAAGAAACATTTTATTGCTCTGTGCAAACTGATAAGTAAAATTCGAGTGACTTTAGGTAGGATCACACTTTCCATTTGGCAGGGTACAAGGTCAGCTTTGCTATTTACATCAGTTGCTGGCCCTGGAGGCAGTTTTACAGATCTTTTCAGTCACCCCTCCCTTCATTTTCAGGTGAGGAAATGAAGGTCCAAAGAGGGCCATTTCCACAGTTAGCCCATGAGAGTATTAGGAATGGAGCACAGGTCCTTTTCAAGTAAAGTTCCCTTTAAAAAATAATCTCCAGACTTTAAGAGTATGCTCACAGTGTATATATTCAGCCTTCCACTGATTTCTGAAGCTCAGTAGGAAAAAACCTCCCCAATGCCAGGCACAAAAATGATGCAAAAGAATTTCAGGCATCACACTAAAGAAGGAAGAAACCTCAACTAGCACCCAGAACCTTAAATTCCTTCCCACCTGGGCTGCCCGACTGAGACTGGTTGAGCTGTAGCTGCTGGCTCTGCTCTCACATTTTGAGGGATTTAATCTGTGGCACTCCTGGTTTGCAGAATGCATTAGGGAGCTATGAATAATCTTTGTGTTAATAACACATGGATTTTGCTGAGCCCTGGAGGGCTCTCAGAGTGGCAGGGAGATGGATGACCAGTCTGGAAACCTGCAAGGCCCTGCAGAATCTTACCTCTGCTCTTTTGAGCTGCTCTGAGAAGCGGGAGTGTGGGGCTCTTGGCAGCTGTCCCATCCGGATTGGGAGCCTGGGCCCAGGTGGGGTGCAGTGGAACAGGGATGGGGCAGGTGGTGCTCTGAATGTAGAAAGATGCCTCAGTTTCCTTAGAAAAGCAGTTCAGGTGATCAGTAAACTGGAGTAATATAATCCTATTCTCACAATTCTGCTTAACACCTTTTTCTGCCTGGAGGAGACAGGGTGGGTAAAATGTCCCATTCATATTACTGGGCTGTTGGACAAGTCATGATGTGTTTTTTCTATGTTTTTCAAGCAAAAAAAATGCATCATGACTTTTCCAACAACCCAACACTTCTTAGGCTCTGTCTATTGGTATCATTTTTGCATTATCTCAAAATCGGTCTGACAAAGCCATCTCTGGTAGTGTCTTAGTCTCTTTGTGAGCTAGCTGCTTCCGTGTGTTCACAGATGCCCAGCACATTGTCCCAGTGCTTCAAAGAACAAACATTTCCTCAAATATACATTCTAGTTGAGTTTAGGACCAAGTCCAGGTATTCTTGCTTTTTACATGGTTAATAAAGCTCTTTCTTTTAGATGATTCCAGAGACCATTTCCAAAGGGGGAAGCTGCTGGAAGAAGCAATGCTTTCTTTGCAGGCCTCTGGGTGGTGAGCTGCAGGGGTTCAAAGGTGGCCCAGAAACTCTGTGTGGCCTGCAGAGCAGGTAGAAATTTCATGGAACAAGTGCCCAGGCCTTGGGATGCTGGCTTGAGACGCCGCTGGCATTTGCGTTTCAGGAGGTGATGGTCCTCTCCTCGAAAGGCCACTTAGAACTCACCTGGTGAGCAGTCACATGGCCCTCAGGACAGCTCTCTGCTGCTTTCATGATGAAGTCGAGAAAGTGATCTTTCAGTGAACTTTCTGGTATTTGAGTACATGGGAAAAATATTTGCCATGTTTTCCCAGTTCCCTTTCATTTCTGACTTTTTCTTGTAGTTCCCAAAACTCTGTTTCCAGTCTCTAACAAATTTTTGAAAAGCAAACTTTCTGAGCGCGTCTAGCCCTCTGAGCATGACACGGTCCCCGGGCAGCCACCTCACAGTCCTGAGGGTACCTATACTGTGCCAGGGGCTGGGTCCCAAGGGCAGCAGCAAGGCTTGCCTTTCTATATTATGCTTTTATTCTTTATTTCTAATGTTAAACCATTTTTTAAAAGAACTTTTCAAAAATACTAGAATAACAACAGGAATACGAAACAAAAAATTTTCCTTCTTCCATTGGGTAATCAAATAAAAGTTGTCATTTGTCCCTGCAACCATATCTCTCTTGATGTGTCTGGGGATGCCATTTGGTTATTCTGGTTGGCTGCCCAGCACTGAGCCTCCTGCTTCTGGGTCTCCCCCATCTTCTGCAAAGCACCCATAGGCCTCTGTGCAAACCAGACCTTGGCTCTGCTTCTCCATTCTCTCTTGTTTCTCAGGCATAGCTGTGTGCTCTGGACTCAGCCAGACACTCCTGTCCCCACTAGAGGAGGTTCTGAGGGCCAGTGAATTTCTTGGAGCAGCTGTGGCAGAGAGGGAGCCGTGAGGTCCAGTGTCTGATGTCTGGAGCCAGTGGGGGCAGACCAAAGATAGTGTCCTGTGATTTGCAGCATTTAGGTTGCTGCTAATCTTAGAACTCCAAGTCCCGGGACATTTCAGTGAATTCCCCAATATTGTCTTTTAAATTTTTTCTTTCTTTTTTTGGCTGCTTATAGCTATGGACTATCTGAGAGATGCACCTATTGCTCCTCATTTTTGCTGTTCTGTGGTATGGAGTGAATATAATTTTATATCCTGTACTTTTATTTAACATCATACTATGTGTATTTTTCAGTTTGGCATAATCTTTTCTCTTTCTACTAATTATTATTATTTCAATCCTCCTCCCTCCCCTCCCATTAGCAACATAATATGGGTTTTTAATTTGCACCTTGTTTTCCCCATTGTCCCGTACCAGGGTTCCTGTTGATGTTGCATGCAGCAAATTTGCAATGCTGACCACAGGGGATGCCTGATGCTTTAACTTCAGCTAGCCCTTGGGAAATTCTAGTCCCAGTTCCCCTTTGTTGGCTAAGGAATTTGAGGCAGAAGAGAAGGGAATTGAGTAGATGACTTGCTCACATTGTTGGAGGCAGTTCTAGCCCTCAGGCCAGAGCAGATTTTAACATTAGGACTGAAAGCTACAGGATGATGGTGGTCTTGGTGTTCTCAGAGTGAGACTGAGAGGAGTGGGTGGCATGAGGTATGTAGTATTAGTTATTCTTTCTGTAAATGTTAGTGTGGATATAACACAAGGCTACTACATCTGGCTCTTGGTTAATTTGTGTTGAATGACTAAAAGACAACATTTGTCCCTAATGCTAATTATAAGGTAACTACTGTTACATATAGTAGTTAGATGTGTTAGTAGTAAGTAACAATTACGATAATGTTAAAGCATGAGTTTGATTCTCCCCATAGTCTACCTTCAATTAATAGAGTGAATCCTCTTTATGATCTGACTCTGCTGTGGAATACGTGGAGTTGTTATAGGGCACCTCAATTCAGAGAGAGGCACCCCTGAAGCCCCAAAACCTGCCTGCTCTAAGTGGGTTCTGATTGTAACTGGGTGGTCCCTAGGAGAAGGGAAGTTCCAGGTTCCCCAGTTACAGAGTGAAAATCCACAGTCTAGGCACTTTACAACTTTGTAGTTTTCTTAAATAGAGATGTTCCATCTGCAGCTGACGGGACCCTTAGAATACTCTTTTCAAAAGCAGACAGTAGTCATTTCAGTATTTGTTGAACATTGTTTATGTGACAGGCTTCATGTTAAGGAGTTGGGTGAACAAAGCAAATGCAGTCATGTTCTCATGGAATTAATAATTTGGGGGAGGCAAGAATTAAATAAATTCAACCCTTAAGACAAATTATGATTATATGTTTTGAGTGCTAAGAACAAAAATAAAACTGCTGTCAGAAGGTAGTAAACGACAACCTTTCTGAGGCTGGTTTCTTTATTTATTTTTAAATGTTGTCACTGAAATTCAAACATAATGAATGAGTTATTGTTCATTCTTTTATTTTAATGTAGTTTATTTTTTACATCATTCTTCATTTTGTGAATTTTTTCATCTCAGTTGTAATCCCCATGGGCTTCCCACCACCAATTCACTCATGTAACATCACCATAGCCCCGTGCACTCTTCCCACCCCAGTTTTGATCCCATTCCCCTTTCCACCCCAATAAAATGTCTCTGGTTTATAGTTGTTGATTGTTTTCATTTTTTACTTTATTACATTTGCTTCTCTCTTTCTCTCTCTTCTTCCCTTCCTCCCCCCGATCCCTTACACTCCTGCTATGAGTGAAACCATCCAGTAGTTTTCTTTTTCTTTCTGGCTTATTTCATTAAGCATGATTCATTCCAGCTCCATCCATTTTGCTGCAAAAGCCACGAATTTATCTTTTTTGATTACTGAGTAATATTTCACTGTGTATATGTACCATATCTTTTTAATCTAGTCTTTCGGACATTTGTGTTGACGCCACATCTTCCCTTTTGTAAGTAGAGCACAACAAACACAGAGGTTCAGGTGTCCTTTTGAGTTGATGTTGTTGTGTCCTTTGGGTAGATACATAGGAGTGAGATTGCTAGGTCATATAGAAGCTCTGTTTTTAGCAATTTAAGAAATCTCCACACAGCTTTCCATAGTGGTTGTACCAGTTTCCTTTCCCACCAGCAGTGCAGGAGAGTTTCTTTTTCTCCACATCCTTGCCAACATTTGTTGTTACTTGTTTTAATATGGGCATTCTTACTGGTGTGAGATGGTATCTCATTGTGGGTTTGATTTGCATTTGCCTGATTACAAGAGATATTGTACATTTTTTCATATGCTTGCTGGCCATTTGCATTTCCTCTTTGGAGAAGTGTCTTGTTAGCTCTTATACTTATTTTTTGATGGGGTTGTTCACTTTATTTTTGTTGGCCTTAATCAGCTCTTTCTATGTCTTTGTGATCAGGCCTTTGTCAGTATTGTGTGCAAATATTTTCTCCCAATCAGTGGGGTGTCTCTTTTTTTTTGACTAATGTCCCCTTTTCTGTATAGAAGCTCTTTAGCTTGATGTAGTTCCAGCTGTTTATCCTTTCCTTCACTATCCTTGCTTTAGGTGATGTATGTTTAAAGATGTTACTGAGGTGTATGTCATACAGTGTTTCTCCTCCATTTTCTTCTAGATATCTCATGGTTTCATATTTTATGTCTAGTTCTTTAATCCATTTCAAGATGGTTTTTTGTGCATGGTGCAAGGTAATAGTCTAACTTCATCTTTTTTTTTTAAATGTGGAAGTCCAATTTTCCCAGCACCATTTGTTGAGCAAATTTTTTTTTGTTCCATTGCATATTCTTTGCTTCTTTGTCAAAAATTAGCTGTCCATAAGCCTGTGGGTTTATATCTGGGTTTCTATTAGAATCCACCCACTGCCCTGTGTGTCTGTTATTGTTCCAGTACCATGCAGTTTTTATTGTTATTGCTTTGTAGTATAGCTTGAAGTCTGGGAGTGTGATGCCTCCAGTCTCTTTTAGTCAGGAGTGTTTTGACTCCTCAAGGTTTTTTGTGGTTCCATATAAATCTCATCAATATTTGTTCTATTTCTTGAAGAATGTCATTGAGATTTTTATTGGAATAGCGTTAAATCAGTATATCGCTTTTGGTAGGATGGCCATTTTAATGAAGTTAATTCTTCTGATCCATGAGTAGGGGATGTCTTCATTTCTTTGTGTCTTCTTGTATTACTTGTATCAGTGTTTTATAGTTTTCTTTGTATAAGTCTTTTACCTCTTTTGTTAGGTTTATTCACAAATATTTGATTTTTTTTGTTTCTATTATAAAGAAGATTTTTTTTATTTTTAAATTTCCACTTCTTCTGATTGGTTGTTTGTATATAGGAAGGCCTCTGACTTTTGTGTGTTGATTTTATATCCTGCAACCTTGCTGAACTGGTTAATTGTTTTGATTAGTTATTCTATGGAGTTTTTAGGATTTACCATGTATATTATCATATCCTGTCTTATTGCTCTGGCAGGACTTCCAGTATTATGTGGAAGAGCATTGGTGATAGATATGTTTGTCTTGTTCCTGATCTTAAGGGAAAGGCTTTCAGTTTTTCTCCATTAAAGATAATATTGGCTGTGGTTTTGACATATATGGTTTCTATCATGTTGAGGCATGTTCCTTCTATTCCGATGATTTTAAGGGCCTTAAACAAAAATGATGTTGAACTTAGTTGAATGCCTTCTCTGCATCTATTGATATGATTATAATTATATGGTTTTTATTTTCCTGTGGTTTGATGTGACGGATCACATTCATTGATTTTCAGATGTTGAGCCATCCTCGTGCCCCTGAGATAAAGCCCACTTGGTCATGGTGTATTATTCATTGTTGGATTCTGTTGGCTAAGATTGTATTGAAGATTTCTGCATGAGTGTTCATTAGGGAGATTTGTCTGAAGTTTTCTTTTGTGTGTGTTGTCTTTGTTAGGTTTTGGTATCAGTGTGGTTTTGGTATTAGTGTGATGCTGGCTTCATAGAAAGTATTTAGTAGTTTTCCTTCTTTCTCAAATATTTCAATGTGTTTGTGTAGGATAGGCGCTAGTATGTTTCTGGTAAAATTCATTTCTAAATCCATCTGGTCCTGGGCTTTTATTCCTGGGGAGTGTTTTAATTACTGCTTCAATTTCGCTGCTTGTAATTGGACCATTTATTTGTTTGTTTGTTTGCTTTTTATCTAGCTTTGGATGATGGTAGAGTTGTAGGAATTTGTCCATCTCTTCTAGATTGTTGAGCTTGTTTGCATATAGCTGCTCATAGTATTCTCTGATTATTCTTTTGATTTCTGCTGTCTCTGTTGTGATTTCTCCACTTTCATTTATGATCCTGTTTATTTGTGCTTTCTCCTGTTTTTTGTTTTTGTCTTTTTCTTTTTGATACTGACTAGGAGTTTGTCTACTTTGTTTACTTTTTCAAAAAACCAACTTTTGGTTTCATTGATTTTTTTTTGTATAGTTTTCTTAACTTCAATTTCATTTATTTCTGCTTTGACTTTTATTATTTCCCATCTTCTACTGGCTTTTGGGTTATTTTGTTGTTCTTTTTCCAGTACTTTAAGGTAGGAGATTAAGTTATTTCTTTGAGTTGTTTCTTGTTTTTTATGTGGACATATATTCTATATATTTTTCTCTTATAACTGCTTTTAAAGTGTCTCATAAGTTTTGGAGAGTTGTGTCCTCATTGTCATTCTTCTCAAGGTATTTTTTAATTGTTTCCTTGATCTCCTCAGTGATCCTCCAGTAAAGTGGGTTTCGGTCTCCACAAGGTAGTATATTGCCTTCTTCACATGGCTAATTTCTAGTTTGATTTCTTCGTGGTCAGAAGATAGTTGGTATGATTTTTGATTTTAGTGTATCTATTGATATTTTACTTGTGTCCCAATATGTGGTTAATTCTTGAGCATGCTCCATGTGGATTTGAAAAAAATGTGTACTTGGATTTTTTTGGGTGTTGTGTTCTATACATGTCTGTTAAGCCCACAAGTTTAGAGATTTAGTGTCCTTATTTTTTGTCTTGTTGATCTGTCCATTGTTGAGAGTGGCATATTGAAGTCTCCTACTACATATATATTTTCTCTAATATAGGTTTTCATAGATGACAATAGTTTTCTGATATATTTTGGTGCTCCTTCATTTGGAATGAATATGTTGATGAGTGTTTTGACTTCTTGTTTTATTTTCCACTTAATCATAAAGTAGTAGCCAATGTGTCTCTTTTAACCTTTTTTGGTTTGAAGTCTGTCTTATCTGATATAAGTGTAGCTGTTCCTGCCTTCTTTTTTGGCCCATTTGCTTGTAGGATTGTTTGTCATCCTTTTACTTTCAATCTGTTTTTATCTTTTGTAGTTTGATGTGTTTCCTGGAGACAGCAGAAGGTTGGGTTCTGTTTTTTAATCCACCCTGGCCACTTTGTGTCTCTTTATTGCTGAGTTTATACCATTTACACTTAGAATTAATATTGATACATTGGCACTTTTATTTGTCATTTTGTCTTTCTTTTTTGCATTTTTGTTTCTTGTTGTGAACTGTTCTTAGTCATCCTCTGTTGGTTTTGGCTTAAGGGCTTCTTGTAGTATTTTTTAAAGTGGGGGTTTCATCATGACAAAATTGTGGAGTTTCTGTTTGTCTGAGAATGTCCTTATTTTTCATAGAAGAAGAGATTTGCAGGATAAAGTATTCTTGGTTGGCAGTTGATGTCTTGGAGTTTGTTGACTCTGTCCCTCTACTCTCTTCTTGCCCTTAGTGTTTCTTCAGAGAAGTGTGATGTCAGCTAATGGTAGGAACTGAGTGCTGTAGCACCCGTCCTTCTCCTTGCTGTTAAGTTCCTGGGGAGTAGAAAGCACAAATTACCCCTTTTAGGGCAAAGCCCTGAGCAGAGCCCAGGGGAGTAAAAGCATTAGGAACCCTGTTCCTGGCAGAGACCAGGCTGTTTCAGCAGGGGAGGTGCACCCTGGCCAGGTCTAATGCCAGTGTTGTACGCTGGCTGCCACTCCCTGCCTGGCTTCACCAATCATGGAATTGTTGCTCAAAGTGGGAGCGTTGCCACCCTGCCTCTGGCTGTGTTAGGGGGCTGGGGACTCACCTGTACCCTGCCCTCATGGTGGCGAGAAGGCTGAGTCTTATCCTTCCTGCTGGTCTCACCCCCGTGTATCTGTCCCATTCCCCTCCAAGCAAATCAACCTGCTGACCTTTGTTTGTCCTTCTGGGGTTTTCAAATGTTTCAGCTTTCCCAGTTGCTTTCAGGTTTTTTTTTTTTTCCTTCTCCTCTTTTTCTTTCCTTAGTCCAGGTGTTCCGGGTTCATAGGTAGCAGAGGGTGGTCGGGGTCCCAGTTGATAGCTCCTTCTCACTTCTTCCTTCCTTTCACCTCCCTCCTGTTTCCCTGGGTCACCAGTTCTGCTCATCTCGCCTGAGTTTTGGCTAGAGTTTGCTGTAGTTTTCTCCCCTATTTACTACATCCAAGACAGAACTTAATCCCAGTGACTCTTTGCGGCCATCTTGGTGACATTATCCGATCACAAATCAAATTGTACCAATGTTAAAGAAGAAAATTGTACTATTGATAATTTTCTAGTATCTCTTCAGTTTAGCAGCTCATTAAAATGGGTACAGGGGAATATCCAGATGGAAGAGATGTGAAGGGCACTGAGTCCATCTCCTCTCCAGGGGCTCACTCCCCCAGCACCTCCATCTGCCCACCCACCAGGAAACTCTTGTTATTGATCATTCTAATGGTGCAATTAAGAAATCATTCCAAGGGTGTCTTGCATGTAGTAAACATTTATTGCATATTAGTGACTACTATAATAAACTTTCACATCCATTATCTCATGGGCCTGTCACGATGCTGTAGGCCCATGTAGGACTTGGTGAGTATTGCTTTTCCCACTGTACAACTGAAGGTTCATCTGAGGCTCCAGCAGTTAAGTAAAGTGGATCATTTCTCTAGTCAAAGACACATTTGAGATTGGAACCTAATTTTCCTTACAGCTACATCGGTGCTCATTTCTCCAAAGCTATTTTGGAACGTAGCATGTGGTGATTAGGGGTATACATCATCCTGATGAACATGTAAATTGCTTGGGGAAGGCTCTCCCAGAGTTCCATTAAGGCAGTCAAGTCCTTGTGCCAAGCTCTGGGGCCTTTTGTGTACACCTTGTTAAATTCAAGGGTGGTGTAGGCCATTTGGGAAGCATATGGAGTTGGGCATGATATGCCTCTTCCTTTTCCCTCCTGATTCTGTCACTCTTGAAGATGCTCATAAAACTAATGACAGGATAAAGCAAGAAATCACATTATACTTTATAATGGGCTAATTAGGTAAATATGTTAAAAAGTGTTCCCCATAGTGCCATTTCATGGTTGCACTGTGGTAATCAGCACTTGTCTTCAAAGTGTCGGGATATCTAAAGCAAAGCTGCTCACTTTACTGGGTTATGTCATACTAATGAAGTGAGTTAAGTAGAGTACTGGGAATGCTCTTCCTCTATTATCACTCAAGTTCTTTGAAAGGATACCTTATGCTGGTACCTTGGTCCTGAGCATTTGAGTGAACTTAAAAGATTTTTAAGAGAAACTCCAGCTCCTTCTAGAGAGTTTCTTTTTCTAGATATGATGTTTATGAGTCAGCGTATGAGATCCAGATGAGAAGGTTTTGGAGGTCAAGGTGGGTTTCTCTGGCTCGTTTTGAATCAACTCATCTGCCATGAATCCCAGAGAGATCATGAGCACACTAAGTTTAGGAATTACCAACCTATTTCACAGAAAGGGAGAAAAATCTGTGGCACTGTTTGTCTTCAATATGCTTTAGGCTATAAACACAAATGACCACAGTATTAGTTTTTGGGTGACTAGACCATACGAAGGGAAGAATGGAGATAAGATAATAATTAAAACATATCTTGGATTCAGGAAGATTCTCAGACCCACAGCTGCCTCATCCCTATGACCTATTAATGATTCCTAATTTACCACCAATAGTGTCTGATTAATTTATGCAAAAAGGAATTTATGGAAGTAGATGGAGTGTGAAGAGCTAGATTTGGAAGTGAGAAGGACAGTGGTAGTTCAAGATACCCAAAGGGTGCCCGTTTTATACCTTGGTATGTGGCCTGCGATATTTGACGCGCTGCTGCTACTGCAGTGGACAACCTGAGACATTCTGGATTCTTGATATCACAATGACTAGGTGGAACTGTCTGATTAGGTGGGCTTGGACCACATGTCCATGCCCTAGCTGTGCCCTTTTACTCTCTCTGGTGGGAGATAAGATCCTGGGCTCCCTCACTCAGGACATGAAAGAGTAGGTTGTCAAAGGAAATTGGGAAGTTTCTAGGCAGCGGAGTAGATACAAGGGATCATATGCTTTGTTAGGGACTGAGGTCTCAGGGGCCTTGCACTGAGTGGCAGCTGGCTGGGAAATCCAGCCAGTCTTCTGTTCAGTCTTGGGATTCCTGTACTGTGCGAGTCCAGTAGCCACTGCCCACGTTGTGGCTATTTAAATTTAAGTTAATTAAAAATTTTAAAAATAATTAAATTAAATGTTTAGTTCTCCAGTTGCATTGGCCACATTGCAAAAGCTCTAGAGCTATATATGTCTAATGGCTACCAAATTGGTCAGTGCAGATATAGAACACTTCAAGAAGTTCTGAGTGTGTCATCAGAGAATATTAGCACTTGGTCAGTCATCTAGGCCTTTCGCTGTGTCTCACCTTATGGAACATCAACTTCAAGGCCATTTTACTGTTTCCCTATGGAGAGACTGGGCATAGGACTTGAAAAGGAGAAATGACCACATTTTCATATTGCTTTTCTTTTTATTTTGGTGGTGGTGGATATAACAGCATAGATAATGCAGAAGTCACATTGCAATGGATGCTGTGATTACACTTATATTCATACAGATTAGCTAGTGAACAGGGATGGAAGTAGAGCACAAAGAAAAGGAAAAGAAGAGCCTTATTGGGTTGCTGGGACTATGGAGGTGTTCTTTCAATATTGTCATTGAATATCTGTTAGCTTAGGGAGAATCAGTTATTTTCGCATAAATGAGGTATTGGAGTTTATTTACGGGTAACAATTCATGATTCCATGAATCCAAAGATTTCCAGGAATTCATTTCCTTTTCAAATACTCTTGTATTTTCAGGTGAAGGCAGAGATTGTGTAACCGATCCCCGTGGTGCCCAGAGGCAGCAGGGTGGGCAGCCTGTGGACATTCATCCTCCCAGCAAGCTCTAGTTAGGCTGACTGAAGCCAACAGTTCCACAAACCTGCCCTGACCTGAGGGCAGATCTGCTGAGTCCAGATTTCCCCCCTTTTATATCTGGCTTTAGGATCTTAAATGGACAAATCAGTGTAAGCTAAAGGGAGCAGTCAGGTTTAAGTTCACGTCACTAGCTAGTTTTTCTAACTGAAAATGGAAAACAAGCTGATTGGTATTAAGCAGTTAAATCAGATGGTTAGTATTTAAAGGCTGTAGGGTGAGGACCCTAAAGAGGATACAAAGCAGGGCAAAAGCCAGGCTGCAGCTGGCCACTGAAAAGAAAGATTTATTGGATTGCCTTTGAAGAAGATGGCTCCTCTTCCAGGCCTGTGAAGAGGAAGCATTCATTGAATCACCTTCAAAGAAGGAGTCGGCAGATGGCCTCTGAAGAGAGAGACGCATCGAATAGCATCAAGCAACTCTGGGATTCAGCAAACCTCAGGGTTTTTGAGACTTCCAAAGACCTGTGCAAAGATTTGATCACTGCCCAAGCCTCCAGCCCTGTCTGACGTCACTGGAAAGGGCCACCATCGGGCTCAGCCCCCCATCTCAGAGAGCTGAGCAGAGCCTCTGGGTCTCTCCTGGGGCTGTTGAGTCCATCACTATCTAGTCTGGCAGCTGGCAAAACCTTCCGAAAGCTGCTGCAGGCTCAGGCTGTGTCACCTCATCTTCCATGGGGTCCCTCTTTTGGAACATCTGGCACTGGGACACCAACTAGGGGAAGACAGCTGGCAACTGCGGCTTTAGAAACTCTCCCCTTCTCACCAAATTCTTATTTGTTATATAAACCCTGTTGTTGTTGGACCCTGAGCCTCAGTGGCCTTGCACTTGTGCACAAGGGTGAGTGACCTGTCCCCGCCTTAGCACTGGCTATTGACCCTGTTGTAGCACTCTTTGAGCTTTGAGCATTCTTTTTATAATTGTTTCAATTTGAATCCTTAGGCTATTTCTGAAACTAAATGGCAAAGACATTAAAAGAAAAGTATTTTCAATTTAAATGCAATAAATAAACTGCATCTAATATTACAGCTAGCGTGGAGTGTGGCTGGAATTTGAACCCTAGTTTTCTGACTTCTGCTTCAGTACTGAATCTTAATATCTTCTTGTTCACTAAAGGCAGAAATCTCAAGCATTTTGGTTCTCTTTGCCTCTATCCTAAGTGTATAGCCACATACAACACTATGGTGCTAGACAGCATATCCAGTGACCAGGGGATTCAGAGCAGATTCCTATGCAGGACTAATGGCTCAAGGGCCAGATGCTTAGTCTGGGAGAGAGAAGCCTCCAAGTATGAGTCAGAGCTTGTTTGGCTTTAGCTTTCTTGGCCTTACCTTTTCAGATAACTTTTGCTCTGAACTCTTAAAAGTTAAAAACAGGTCTTTGGTTTATAGTTATTTGTTTATTTTAGTTTTTACTTTATTAAAATTACTCCCCCCCCCCGCCCCCTGAGTTCCTTATACCCCTGCTTTGAAACCCTCGGTATTTTTCTTTTTCTTTCTGGCTTATTTCACTAAGCCTGATCCCTTCTAGCTCCATCCATGTTGCTCCAAAAGGCATGAATTTGTCTTCTTTTGATTGCTGAGTAGTATTCCATTGTGTATATGTATCACATCTTCTTGATCCAGTTATCTATTTTGGGGAATTTGGACTGATTCTACATCTTCCTAGTGTAAATAGTGCTGCAATATACATGGAGGTGCAGGTGTTCCTTTGAATTACTGATTTTGCATTCTTTATACCTAGGATACCTAGGAGTGGAATTGCTGGATCATATGGAAGCTCCATTTTTAGCAGTTTGAAGAATCTCCACACAACTTTCCATAGTGGTTGGACCAGTTTGCATTCCCAGTGTAGAGTTCCTTTTGCTCCACATACTCCACATACTCACCAACATTTGCATTTGTTGTTGCTTTTTTTTTTTTTTTTTAATATGTGTCATTCTCACTGGTGTGAGATGGTATCTCATTGTTGGTTTGATTTGCATTTCTCTCATTACAAGTGATGCTGAACATTTTTTCATATATTTGTTGACCATCTGTATTTCCTCTTTGGAGTAGTGTCTTTTTAGCTCTTCTGAACAGAGGAGAATAAGATTAAAACAGGGATGGGAAAAGCACCCAGGACTATGGAATGGCACACTGGTGAATTGTTGGTGGGAAGTCCACGGGGGGTTGCAAAGGAGATGAAAAGCATAAATTGTACAAAAATGAAGAATGTTGTGAAAAAAAAAAACAAAAAACCCAAAACAGGTAACTATAGGAAGGCTTTTTGCCAAAACTGAAAGTGCAAAGGAAAAACATAAAATATTGTAATGACAAGGGTGTTAGGTGAAAGGGAATGTGCTCCTTGGGAACGTGTTCCTCTTTCCTGGAAATACACTGCAAATATGTTTGGGGATGGTGAGAAATAACATCATGTGGCCATTGTCTCCACTCAGTAATTTATTCAGTACATATCTGGTAATCTCAGCCATGTCAGGATGGTATTGTAAAGGACCAAATTGGGTCTTTGGCTCACAGAATAGAAAGCCAAACACTGAACCATGAGAATGTCTTTTCACAAAGGAGTTTATTCAATGAGGAGTCCGTAGGGTAGGCAGTTTCATAGGATTAATACCCTAAAAGAATCCTGCAGCCTGAATGGTGTGGTTGCTGGGATTGTTTCCCCTGGGTGAATGGGTGTGAGGAAGTTGGGGGAGGGGCTGAAGGGAATGAGGGGCTTTGTACTCCCAGGTCCAGGGAAGGGTCTAGGAGAACTTTATCTTCTTCAGCAAAGTGCCCCATTGGGGATAACAGCTGATGCTTACCCTGGTGCTTCATTCAACCTGGGTGGAGACACAGGAATTTTGTTAGAGGTGTAACGCAATTAATTCTCAAAGTTAGGAATGCAGTTGGAGAAGAAATCCCAAGGGAAGCTGGGGGAGAGGAGCATCAAAGGGCTTAAACTACAAAATAGATGAAGTCTGGGTACAATGTTTTCCTGGGAGACAGGGGTTCTGGAAAATGTCCTCTATAAAGGAATCCATTTACAGTAGGCCCCACACTCACAGCAAATGCAATCAAAATGTTAGATTGAATTTTACCTTGAAAAATTGAAAGGACATTTATTCTGTCCTACATACAGCTTTTGTTTTAAATGCAATCAAGCACAAAAAACACGTCAAATTTTTCTGAAAATCTAACTAAACAACTAATTAATCAAATAACTACATGTGCTAAAAATCCTAAGAAGATTGGCTCTGCAGAGCAGTTGGAAGAGTTTTCAGTTTTCCCTAGAGTTTCTGCTCACGTTTATATCTGGTCAAATTACCACTTTGTATTTTTTTTTTCTGCATTAACTCTGCCTTAACCTTATTTGTCAGTGATTTAAGTGGGATTCAAGGCAGTCTCCCTTGTCACTTTCATTGACTTAGGAAATCTTGCAGAAGATGCAGGATTTCTCAGTATCTTTTGGCAACTGATTAGCATTCTGCTGGCAGACATCTGCCATCTCTAATCCAGGGGCTTCTGCAAGAAGATCCTGATTGATGGAGCTGGTCTGGGTGTGGGTGTGAGCTTCTAAATGAGGCGAGAGGTTCTCCCACGATAGTTTTAAAAGTGGTTAGATTATTAAAGAATCGTTCATTTCCCTCTGGAATCTTGTAAAGACAGACTCACAGAACCAAAACAGAGGAGTATGACCTCTGCACCAGATGGGCGGGGCTGTCCCTGGCAGGTCATCAAGGGTGATGTCAATATAACCATGTTGCTGAGTCCTAATCAAAATAATCTATTTTCCCCTGTGAACTTGGGAAAACCCCTTCCTTTCTCTGGCTTCATATGAAATACTAACTTAAGTCCTGCTCTGATGTGCTCCATTATCTTTGTATAAACACTGGGTCTCAGCCTTCCAGCTACCTCCCTGAGTGCTGCCAGCTCTGGTCCGGGGTATGGTACCAGTGATTCTGGACCAGGGATGGGGGCCACAGGGGAAGGGACTCCAAAATGGACATGACTGATGAGACAGTGGTGACACATATCTCTAGATGCAACAGGGGATGTGGTAGGTAGCATGTGAGGTGAGCAAAGAGAGGTATTTCTTCAACAAAGGGCAAAGAATCATAACATACTTTGGATGACTAGTTTGAGAGGATGAAAAGGATTCCAAAAAAGACTTACTTTTTTCCCTAATGGTGGTAAAAAGTTCATAACATAAAACTATTAACTATTTTTCCATGTTAAGTGTACAATTCCATGGCATTAAATCCACTGTCAGTGCTATGTAACCATCATGACTATCCATCTGTATAACTTTTCATCATCCTACCACGAAACAATAAATATTCATTTCCCTGCCCTGGTCCTGGCAGCCGCCGTTCCATTGTCTGTGAATCTGACCACTCTAAGTGCTTCATGTAAGTGGAATAACAGTGTGGTTTTAAAAAATTTCATATATATTTTACATCATTTTTGCTTTTTGCTTTCTCCTCTGATATTTGCTCTTTCTTTGTGACAATATTTCACTTAGCATAATGTCCACAACAGTAACTGTATGGTAAAGTGTGAAATTTTTCTCATTTTTTAAAGCTGAATAATATTTCTTATAAGTGTAGGCCTCATTTTGTTGGTGAATTCTTCTTTCAACATTTTGGTTATTGTAGTGCTGCTGTGAACACTGGTGTAAAAATTTATATTCGTGTCTTTATTTTTGGTTCTTTTGCATTGGGCTCAGATTTGTTAAGCTTAAATCATAAAATATATTTGGTTTCTCATTTGAAAATGCCTTTAAAAATGGGGTAAGAGTGAGATTAACTTACTCATTTAAAAAGATCTTCCTTTTGAACTAAGGTATTAGAACTCACAAAAGAAAGACTTGAGGGGCCATGGGAACTGGTCTCCATATATCTTGGAGAAAGAAGTAAAATTCTGGTCTCTACATATCTTGGGGAGAAAGAAGTAAAATTCTTATTGAAGCAGGGGCAAACAGGGAAGGGGCCGGATGGAAGGCTGAAACGGCCACCTACCTGCTGGGCTCTGAGACAAGACAGCTGTCAAAAAGTCCCCAAAGGGTAAAAGGACAAAAAACAAAACCAGGGGCTGTAGCAGTACAACACCCACACAGTGGAGGTCTGTGGGCTACAGCCTAGCAAAGGACAGTGTCTGATGAGAGGACAGGTCACTCTTGTGGGTTCTCACCTGCGTACAGTTGCCAGAGACCTCAGGCTCTAGGGACAACCATGGGGTTTATTTTATATACAGGGGAAACAAAACCTCACTGCATCCACAAGTGGTGGCTCCCTTACGCAGATAGCATCAGTGATGGTCACCACCAGTCACCAGGAGTGCTGGGCCACACTGGGCAGTAGTGATGGCCACTATTGGTCCCTCAGAGCTGTTGTCAGAGACATCCAGTGTTAGCAGCTCTTTGTGAGTTTTTGGGCTATTCAACAACACACAGCTCTTTGAGGCACCAGACCCAGCGCCTGTGGTGCTCCCCTCAGGTGGCATCAGAGACAGGACAGGGCCCGGTGAGTGACAGAGTCCTGCAGTAGCACTTCCCTTTTAGGAGGTTGGCTGCTGGATGGTCAGGAATGTAGTCTTCCCCACCTTTCTTCAGAGGCTGGATCTGTCTTCTTTTCTTTGTGGGCTGGCATCACTTCTGTTCTCCCTCTTCTTTGGGGGGGGAGGTTGATATCATCTCCCCCTCCTCAGCTCTCTCTGACCCTGGCTTATATCCTCCTTCAGGGTGCCCCACCTACAAGTCTGATTGGACTATTTTTCAATCCTGTGGCTGATTGGACTATTTAGCACCAATCAGCTCATAGCTTGCACCTGATTGGGCCATTCCACAATGCAGCAAGTACACTGTTACATGAAAGGTCTCTGAGGAGCAACGGCACAATTGATTTGTGGTAGAGCAGCAGGGTGAGAGAACAGCACTGCTACTGCTGGCTCCCACTGCTGAGGTGACTGGGTTGGGGTGACATTATTTTTGCGGCTTTAAAGGGGGAACAGAACCATAGCTGGCTGCATCAGTTTTCATCTCAACATTAGGAGGATCTTTCTAGGATGATTCTTATTGAACAGGACCCAAAATGTGGGGCAGCAAGCAAGCGGTTGTGACCCTCATAGAATGGGAGAACTCTCCAAGGTGTTTATTATTTTCTCCTTCTCTCCTTTTGCTAAAGTGCTTTCTGCTCATGTGTCCTTGTGTCATTGTGTCCTTGATTACAGATTCTCTGTGTGACCCCCAACATTACTTAATGTATGTAGGTCTTGGCACCCATCAGTTTTGGCAGATCTTACAATCATGCTTACATACAAATGCTGTGAGCCCTTTCAATTTATTAAGACACTGTAGTGATGAGACACTGGAAACTAGAATGAGAAAGAGACAGATTTAACCTACTGTTCTTTGAATGGAACGGGACTAGTTCTGTTTCTTCTCTTTCTTCTTTCAGGTACTTCTGTCCTTCACCACATTTTCCTATACTTCCCTCAAGGAAAAAAGAGCTGGTAATTATTCACCTGCGATATTAAGGGAATTGTTATTAGCCCAAGTAGATAGATGTTCTCCAACCCTTTAGGGAGTGCTTCTGTTAGGGGAGATTGTACATATATAACTCTAAATGATGAAGCTAGAACTCCCCCAGGTGCCCTATTAACAGGGTGAGGGCTCGTTTTGGAGAGTTTCCAGTGAAACATTTCAAAGGTAATCGGCAAATGATGTCTTAGACACAATGCAAAATTGCATTGAATTTTCCCAGCCTGGGATTGGAAATGGTCCACTCTCTGCAAGGTAACCTGATGCTTTATAATAATCACCTATGGAAGATTGTATTTTCAAGCCCCCAATTAATTTTATACCCACTGGAGATTATGAAAGGACTGCCACCCAGGAAATAAAAATAGCTTGGTGGAGTGCTTTCCCCCCAACATAAAAATCATGTTTCTTCTGCTGTTTTCAAAATAAAACAAAGCCCTGGATGTAGGCCAGGGATTACAGGCAGGAGCGGGGCAGCAGCAGTGATCATGAGGAAGGAGTGGGCTGCTTGTTTGTACCTTTCATCTAGCGACTGATCTGAAGAATAATTGAAAGACTCCTTTCAGCTTATCTGTTGGCATGTTGCTGAGGCAAGAGATGAATGCTGTGCCTGGTGGCTGCTGAAATGCTGACCTGCCTCAGAGTCAAGTCTGGGGAGCCAGTACACTCTGGAAGTTCTTGACCTTTTGGTTCTCTGGCTGAGTTTTCTTTGGACTCTGTGTGCACAGCTCATGGAGCTCCCTCACATTCTCTCTCTCTGAGTTCCCTCACAGGGAGACCCTCAGACAATGATTTTGAGAGATAGTGTTAGAGGACCACATGGTGACCCTGAGACCTGCTGCCACTTTTACGCCTGGCTCCATGACTTGAGGGGCCATCACACAAGCCTTGGATGTGTCATAAAAGCACTGGGCCCCCAGAGGCCAGACCAGTGCCAGCACCTTGCCTGTGCACCTGCCAGGATGCACGCACTTACGCTCCTGTATCCTGTCAGGAACTTGATTTGGTTGGCTCCACTGCGCCCCCATTGATAGCTGCACCCACTCCTGATGTCCTCCCCTCACACCTAGAAGTGCCTAGTCTGTTCGCCACACCTGGTTCAGCTGCACCCCAATTGGGCACTGTCCCTGGTTCAGCTGCTCTGAACCAGGTGAAGGTTCTATCACCAAGTAGCACCACCAGAAGATGGAATTTTAACCCACTTCCTGAACTCAAGCTGTTGAGAACAAGGGGAAAGTGGAAGGACACTGAAGACAAGAAGTGGGAACAGCAGAACAACTTGGGTACTCTGTGGAGGATCGAGTCCTGCCTTTTGCTCTGCAACTCACTGCTTCTGGTCACCACTGCTCTGACACCCCCAATTATCACTGCGTCCTGGACTCTAAATCCAGTCTCAATGCCTTGGCTGGCACACTGACCACAGCTGCCTCTGCCTCTGCCGGGTGCTGCCACCTGTGACTACCACCTCTGGCTGCCGATCACCACTGCTCCGGCCTTCATGTGCAGCCTCCAGGCGGTGCCAGCTGGCTGCCACTGTGTTGGGCCCTGGCTCACAGCTTCTCTCTGCTCAGATGGGCCACCCCTTTGTTTTCCGTGTGTGTACATGCCAGGTTTCCAGCCAAGGGACAGCTGCTGTCTTTCATGTGCAGCCTTTGGTTTGTGCTCTGCAGCATGGACACTGTCTGGGATAGGACAGAGAAGCACATGCTGCCTTATAAACTTTCTCTTTTTTCCTCACTTCTCCTGACTTTTGCTATCCTGGAAATAAGCCCTGTTATTGTTGCTAGCATCAATGTGTTTGCATTTGAGATATGTCGTACAAGTGAAAGCACTTGGGTGAGGCCCCCCACTGAGTGGGACACACCCCTAGGTTTGCACAATTGCAGAGAGTTCCAGGACAAGGACATTGCAGAGCAGGAAATGATTTAAGGGCGTGATTGGACAAAATTTTGTTTATCCATGGACTGGTAAACAAGAGGTTAAGAACCTGATGTTCTTTAATATCCTTGGCCCATTGCTTTTCTTCCTTTTTCTCCTTCCTTAGCTGTCTTTTCCCAGTTGACTGCAATGGGGAGAAGGTGGAGTTACAGACCCAGATGAAAAGTCAAGACCTTGAGACCAGACCAGTTCATGGAGCTGCAGGTACACTGCCTCCATGAGATATCAGCTTGGGGATGGTCACAACCTGCATGACTCACCAGACCATGGAGCTGCCGTTGATTGGTGTTCACAACTAGTAAGTGAACGTTAGCCAAGTCAGCTCTCCTTGCTTTCTTAACCAACAAAGGAGGTTGAACTCCTTTGTTCTTAAAACCAACTCCAAAAGCCTATATAGACCACTAACCTTGGCACCTCAAAGATCTTTCATGCCCAGTGAGGTCTTCTTGGTCCTCTCTTTCTTTGCTTTTTTGCTAATTAACAAACACTGACTGCTTGCCTGATCTCACTGGTGTCTGTGGGGTCATCTTTACAGTCTTGATCAGAGAGAGAGCCTTAAGAGTCATTTCCTGGCTTGGGAGCAGGGCCTTTCAATTCCCAGTGGGTGGGGCAGTTGAAAGTATAAATTTCTGGCAGCAGATATTCAGACCTAGAGCCATCAAGTTTTTAATTTCTTGTTTTCCAGTTCATGGGAAAAGCAACATTTTGTCTAATGTTATTCTTAGGTCCCGTCCTGTCCTGTCCGGGAACCTACCTGAAACTGTGAAAGCCTTGGGGAACATCCTGGGTGGTGGAGCCTCACCTGTGTGCTTTGAACTTAACTGCCTGTGTATGCAGCAGGAGCTTGGCAGCTTTTGGTTCAGAGAAACAGCAGAACTTCCCCAGCTCTGCCGCAGCCCTGGCACAAGACAGTTGACCTGCCATGGGATGGGTTTTCATGCATTCGTTGGTGTGGGTTTTGAATCACCATGCCAGTTTTGAAGACATGCTGGTCAGGTTTGAACCTGGAGCTTTTCAGGTTTTGAGACCCACAGGGTTTTGAAAATGGACCAATCAACCTTGAAAGGTGGGTACTCTGAAGGGGATATAAGCGAGCTTCACAGGTTTCCTTCATTCATCAAGACCTTCACTTCTGTCACTCTCATTCATTGAGACCTTTGCTAGTCTCTACTTTGATCTGCTGCCAGACTGTGGTGCCCGATCCTCTGGCCTGTTGACATCGCTGGCCTTTAGAGGCCAATGCCAGTGCTTCTAAGAGAGTTGAGTGCTTCTGGTTTGTGCTTGGCATCTCTAATAGCCCTCCACTGTGGGCCTGCGCTTCATGCCTCAGAAGAACTATCTGTCACTGGCCTGTGACCAGCATTTCTAAAGAGCTGTAACACTGGTGCTTGATCTTCCAGATCACTGTCTGCTGACTGGCACTTACTGGCTTGTTGACCTCTAAGAGTTTTCTGGCCATATTTGAGAGCTATCCACCACTTCTGATCCTCTGGCACCACTGTCTGACTGCTACACCTGCTTCCAGCACATCTGGCACCCCCTCCTGGTACTGTTATATCTGGTGCTATCCATCCTGGACTCTGGACTGCTGCTGCTGGCCGCTATGGTGCTGTCTCGGCAGCATCACCTGTAACTACATCCAGCTGCCAATGTGGGTGGGGTCTTGTGTACCATTTGTTGGTGATTCACCAACTCCAGGTGCTCATAAAAGGGAAAACACAATCTTGCATAAGTAGCTGTGGATACTATCTGAGGTAGGACAGCTGGCCACTTGCGGGCTTAGGAACTCTTGCCTTTCCATTTCCCCCATTTCCCCTTTGTTAATAAAGCCTGCTGTTTGTTGCATTTGAGCCTGATACATGTTTTGCCATTGTGAGCTCAAAGGTGAAGACCCACAGACATGGCATTCCCAAGGCAGCATAGGTCCAGTTGGGAACGGCTGTGGGACCCCACATATCCTCCAGTGTCTACTGCCATTTTGAGTGCATGTATATTCCAAGGAAGCTCATGACAGGTAGGAGAGCAAAATAAAGATGGACAACAGAAACTGTGTATCAGGTTCTCATTGTGGGCAACCAGGGCTTGCTCTGCTGGGGCCTGTGACGACTCTGCAGGATCCACCTTAAGATTTGTGAGGAAGTTGAGGCAGCTCTCTAGTGTGTCTCATTGGTTAACTCTGGTGTTGCTGACATTCCCTGTGTGAGGGCAGCACGTGCTATCGTGACCAGAGACTATTCCCAGACAGGGAGACCTAGGAAGCCACCAGCATGAAATGAAGCTCTGTAGCCTCCTTCTGGACAGGCTGGAGGACATGAGTGTGGCATCGGCAGGCTGTGTTACAGCCTCTTCTCCAGCTTCTCTCCTTCCAGTTGTCCCGTAAACACTGGACCTGAAGCCAAACTGCTGGGTCCTTTCTCTTCCTGTTGAATGAAGTTTCCTGGAGAATTTTATTCACTTATATAGCTTCTATAAAGTGGAGTAATGACAGTTTCTTATAGAAGATGCTTTTTACTATATGTGTCCAGATTTTTGGTTTTTTTTTTCTGGGAAAGACCCACTCATACCCCTTACTCTGAGAAATGGGTGTTTTATAGTCTTTCCAACCACATGACTTCTCTGTGACTTCTTGTTTCAGATAATTGATTCACAGATGTGCGCCACTCCAAGCTGAGCTTCCCAGGCATTTCCTACTTGGGACTAAGAAATAGTATGGGTGGCACCCCTGGTGGTGCCAAGCATTAGGACATAGCACTGCAAGCCAGCTAGCTGTAGCCGCTTCAAAGCCATTTCAATCCTGGTGCCCGGAGGTGCCCCCATGGCACAGCAGACCTCTTCTGTCTCGCCTACTGCTCCTTTAGCAGTGTACTTCATCGATTTGCTGTTCTGCTCCCCACTCTGAGTCCTCTCACTGCCCTTGCCCCTCTGGCTTGTACCCCTGTTATGTCTGCATAGATAAATACATCTTTAAAAAAAAAAAAAGAAATAGTATGGGCATGTATCAAGCTTGGAGTTGCTGGTGGCCTTCATCCATGAAACAAATGGAGGCCCAGGGCCATGTGCTTTGTTCAGCTATGGAACTGAGAAGAGCTGTCCCTTAGCAAGGAATATAAGCAAGAGATGGGAAAACAGTCCTGAGGGTGTTCCAGTGCTGGCTCTAGTTCTCAGAGGTCCTACAGCTTCCTTGCCGAGTGTTTACATTAGGCAGCTCTATTTCCTCATAAACATTCTACTTTTTACTAATTTAAGTGAGTGAGCTCCAACTATATATTTATGGTCATTTTAACAATCCTATGAGATTTAGCATAATGCCTGACATACCAGCAATTCTCAAAAAATGGCAGATATTTTTAATTATAGTAATGACTTTGTATTTCCATTCCTCACTGACCTTGCCTCTGATTTTTGGTAGTTTCCTTATGATTATCCCAAACACCTGAAACTCAATATAATTGCACTTGTGGGCCCAGTCTGGTGGCGCAGTAGGTTAAAGCACAGCACTAAGAAGCTAAAGCCCCTTCAGCCTGAGTTCAGTCCCCTGCCAGCCCTAGGAGATTATCCACATGGCATGGCTGACCTCTCTTGACTCATCCGCTACTCCCCTCAGCAGTGTACTTCATCAGTCAGCCTGTTCTGCTCCTCACTCTGTCTCTGGTGAATCCTCTCACCGCCCCTGCACCTCTGGCTTGTGCCCCAGTTCTGTATGCATAAACAAATATTTTTTTTTTTAATTGCACTTGCCAGCTAAAGCCCCACCACCATTCTGCATATGACGATGAGTGCATAATCACCACATTGTGTGCACTCAGTTTAGAAATCAAGGTGTGTCCTTTATTCTTTCTAATGCAATGAACAAGTCAGTTAACAAATTTGGTGAATTCACCCTTGTCAATATTTCTCAAGTCCATCCATTTCTTACTATGTGCATAGCTGTCATCTCGCTCCTCCTTCATAATTTCTCGCTCAATTACAACAGCAATGTCTAACAAGTATGCCAACCTCCAGAAGTGCCCCATTTAATGTGTTGGTTTTTTAAACTTTCTATTAAGGCAATGAAATCCTTAGTTCGCATGAAATCTTATGTGGAACCTTATTGCACAAATCATACAAAAGTGAAGCTATTCTGGCTAACAAAGAAGAGAGTATCGGCCCACCCTGGTGGTGCAGTGGATTAAAACACAGCACCAAGAAGCTATTGTAGCCACTGCAGCATGAGTTCGATCCATGGCCAGGGAGCTGACCCACATGGTGTAACAGTCCTCTCCTGTCTCTCCACTGCTCCCCTCAGTAATGTATTTCAGTAAATCTGCCTGTTCTCCTCCCCGCTCTGTCTCTGGTGAATCCTTTCACCCCCTACACCTCTGGCCTGTACCCCTGCTCTGTATATATAAATAAATCTTTTTAAAAGAAGAAAAAATAAAGAAAGAAGCTCCTTCTCCACTTCCTGGGCCCCATCTACCCCAGAAGATAACATGAGAGCAAAACAGCTGAAGGGTGAGATGAGTTCAGTCTTGAAGATTTGAGGGCACCACCTTCAGAGGTAAGAGGCAGCTGAGACCTGCAGGAGGCTGGGCATGTCTGACGAACAGCAGGAGGTCATGGCCCAGGGAGTTGACTCAGAAGAGGGGAGAGTTACTGATCTTGTGCCATGGAAGGCCTGGTTGGTCACTGGGACAAATTTGGCTTTGGCTCTGAGAGCAGTGGGTATATCTCATTGAGCATCAGGTTACCTGCTTGGATTTATGTCCTAAAGGGTCATTCTGGCTTTCATGTGAAAACTGTCCATAGGTGAGGGTGGGAGTGGAACTCTGCGAGAAGACTTGTAATCATTTAGATGAGAGGTGATGAGGGTGGAAGCAAGGGAGTTGCTATGGAAGTAAGATGCTGGGTGTGTTTTGAATGTGGAACCAGCATTATTAGAGAATCACATGTGGACTACAAAAGATAGAAGCAAGTCAAGAAAGAGTGCTTTTTGTTTTGTTTTGCCTGAATATCTAAAAGGATGAGTTCATATTCACTGATATGTAGAAGGTTGTAGGTCACCAAGCAGGCTCTAGGGGGCATGACACTTAATTATAAGTGAGTTTTGCATAATATCTTATTATTTTATGAAGACCAAAATAACTTATTTATGCATGCATACAAGAATTGGGGTGCCAGAGGGAAGCCTGAAGGGCTGGGGTGAGAGGAATCACCAGAGATAGAGTGGGGAGCAGAATCAACTGAAATACAGGTGGATCTACTGAAATACACTGCTGAGGGGAGCAGCAGGTAAGGCAGGAGAGGTCTGCTGAGTCATGGGGGTCAGCTCCCTGGCCAGGGATCAAATTCATTTCTCCTGTTGCAGGGGCTGGCAATAGCTTCTTAGCACTGAGGCCTTAACCCCTGCACCACTAGGGAGGCCCTGCATAATATTTTGTTGACTTCAGACATTGTTTGCATGAAAATTTGACATTCAATTATCTGGTTTCAAAAATCATATTGGTTAAGGGAAGATTTATTCACTTTACAGAAAAGTTTGTATTATTATTATTTAAAGATTTATTTATTTGTACATACAGAACTGGGGTACAGGCCAGAGGCTCAGGAGTGGTGAGAGGCTTCACCAGAGACAGAGTGGGGAGCAGAACAGGCAGATCGAGGGAGTACACTGCTGAGGGGAGCAGCGGGCGGGTCAGGAGAGGTCTGCCACGCCATGTGGTCACCTCCCGGGCCGGTGGGAATCGAACTCATGCAGAAGTGGCTTTAGCTTCTCGGTGCAGTGCTTTAACCCGCTGCGCCACCAGGGAGGGCCCTGTATTATTATTTTAACAGGAATAGCAGTAAGCCCTCATAGCATGTAAAAGGTGAGTCAGCTTAACATATATCTTCAGAAACACACTTATTACACGATGGTCAGCCAATGAAAGTGAAGGTGAGACCATGCAACCACATACAGTGAAGCTGTGGCCCTCATTGCTTAAGTACATGGTGGCCTTGGTGGTGGTTCTGAGATGCCCTTCTGCTCTGGAATGTCAACGTGTTCTCGACATAATCCTGAACATGTGCCGCAGGTAACTGGCATGCAGCAGAGAAGAGCCTTCTGAGGATGTGAGGTAAAGAGGACTCCGACTAAGGTGGCTAGAATAGGACACTGTGTATCTGGAAATGTTGAACCTGCAAATATGCATGTTTTCAACAACACGAAGTGTTTGTAATGCATTTACGATATCATGCAATCATCCCTCCCACATCAGCGTAGCGGGTGCTCCGTGCATGAGAATGAATGAATGAACAGCTTATTCACTTTAAAGGGTAAGAGAGGGTGATCATACTCTGTTCTGATTTTGTCTGCCGTTTATGTTCACTCACAGCCTTCAGTGGTCTACTGACGCGCTTCCACTTCCCTGCTAACTGGCCTAAGTATGTGTCTGTTTCTGCCTGTTCCCAGCTGTACCTATTAGCTTGTATTTCAGCTGCCTATGACAGAGAAACCGAACAACAGCCACTTAATTTGGAGTTGTCCATCCCAGGGACTGTGCAACAACTCACGAGCCTTCAGGATTCAGACTCGCCACACTTCTCAGGTTGGGTTTTATTCTTAAGATTGTCACCTCACATTTGCAAGATAACTGCTATGACTCCTTCTAGTGCATGCTTATTCCAAACAGGGAGGGAGAGTGACAAAGAAAACAATAAAGTTTCGTTTTGTTAGATAAGAAAATTTCCCAGAAATCTTGATGCAGACTTCCAAGTAGCTTTCCAAGCCATGATTATGTCACATGACTGATTTTCACTAAAAAGAGACTGGGCAAAGGATTATTTTTAGGAGATCATATTGCTGCTCCTACAAAACCATTATTTTGTTAAGATGAGGAAAATAGGTATTTATAGATGTGACAACTCATAAGTGTGTTATACTGTCTAAACTATAAAGCCCAAGCCCAATGGGTTCATGCTTTTTTGACTTTCACCTTTACTGAGGGCCTCCAAGTCCCATAGGAGAGAACTGCACACTTTCTGCTGTGTGGGTTCCAGAGGCAGCAGTCGCCCGGAGCCAGGGACTCTGTACAAGGCTGCAACTCCAGAGAAGTTCGTGCCTTTGGTCTCTGGTAATTTTGCAAACAACCAGACCTTCACCTTGAAATGAAACCAGTGTGATTCTGCCAGAGTGCTTACATGGCTTGTTAAGGGCTACTTTTAGCTGCCAAGACTCATCATCAAACTATCCTTGACAAATTTTAATTTTAGTTAAAGTAATTGGCCTAATGTGAATCAGACTGATGGCCAGCTTTCAGAACAGGCTCTAATATTCCATAATATCCGTGCTACCCAGGGGATTCAAGATGACATCGCCAAAGATAATTATTACAGGATGTAGGAGGTAATCGTGAGGGCTAATTAAAGGTCTTTCTTCATGTATATTTCCTTCTCAAAGGAAGATGGGAAGCTTTCAAGAGAAGTAATAGACTTGTGGGAAAGGCAACTTCCCTTCAGCAATTTAGGATGATGTAAGGACTTTAGGTTCAGCAAGTGGACATTCAGCACAGAGGTAAACACCTTGACCAAAAAGATATAAATACCCAAGCAGCTTGGGAGAAACAGGTTTGGGGGAAAAAAGTGAAAAGTAATGTATCCTATTCTTAAAAGCACAGCTTTGGAGTAAAATGGGTTGGGTTCAGATTCTAGTCCTGACACTGGTGAGACCCTTAGCAACTTATTTAACCATCTGTATTTGGTCTCCTGATCCAGAAATGGTAGGCAGTGATCGCTTTTTCCACAGAACTGAGGCAAACATGTAATAATGAGTGTTCAGCACATATCTAGAACTAGGCAAGTATTGAAGATGTTTGTTTGGCAGAGTATGCTGGCAGGTTGGCCAGGGCTCAGGCTGCTAGGGTTGCCCACACAACCTTCTCCCCACTCTGGTAGCCACTGCATGCCTTGAATGAACAGGGGTTTTCCCTTGTAGCTGGGAAACTGAGAGGAGATGGTTGTTGGTGTTGGAATACCTGACAAGGACAAGCAAAGGCCACACCTCACATGCCCACCCAGTCCCTGGGCCAGGTGTGAGTCTCAGGGTGGGGGCTATGAGCTAGAGCCGTGGGGTGACAAAGCAGAGACGGGTCTCTGCTTTCCTCTACAGGCTGCTGAGAGTGGGCGGGTTGAAGACAAGGCCCTTCCACCTGGCACTGCCCCCAGGGTGTCTGGTAGCTTGGGGATATAGGGAGATGGTGCACTTTGCACAGACATGGACACTGTTCTGGCTGTGGGCAGGAAGAGAGAGCAGTGCTGCTTTGTAACACAGCTGGCCAGGTGTGGGGCTCATAGAACCACACTTGGGGACTCTCAGAAATAGTGGAGGTGATCTGGGAGGCCTCAAACACTATGGAGGGTCTCTGCAGGCAGATTTGTGGGGTGGCAAGTGGCACATTTTGGGGAGTTATGCCCTGCAGGTTTCTTTTGAACTAGGTTCTTTGCAGGGTTTTTCACAGGGTTCTCAACTCTGTCCCCGAAAATGGTGCCAGAGCACATGCAGTTGGTGACTTTTCTACTGTTTCCAAGAGTAGTTTCCTGTTTCCTTCGTGTTCCCTCACATGCCAGTCATCTCTCAGTCACCTCTGCATGTTGTGAAATATACGAGTGGGGCAGGTGGATTCACAATCCTGGACAGGCCCGGATCTCTCTTTCTTGCCTTTTCCTGCCCTGGCTCCTTTCCACTGTTTTATGAAGAGAACCAGGCACAGGCAGCAGGCAAAACTGCAGGGAGTTGGAAGCACAGATTTGCTGCTGCCTGAGCAGTCGATAAATCACATGCCTGTCTCTTCTCCTCCACCAAGATTTTCTTTCAAATGAAGTGCATGACCAGTGCCCAAAAGGAAGCCTCTTAGGGCAGAACAACTTAATGGGAGATGTGGCTAATCAATCAGCCAAGGACTTCACCCCGGGCGGCCCTGTAGTCAGAATTGCCCACCTACCCATTTAGAGCAGTAACAGGCACCCCATTAGCATTCCTCTCACTGCATCGCCTTCACTTGGACCAAAGCTGGCGTCAGAAGGCAAGTTATGAACCAATGATTTGGTTCATGAATTTTTTATTTCTTCCTTCCTCTTAACTTGAAACAGTCAGGTTCTCCTGCCCCTCCTCTGGGACCCCATTTTCCTGTGATTGCTCTCCCAGACCAAGACGCAGAGCCCCTGGAAGCAGAGGCCCACCTTGAGAAGTGCGTGTCACCCTGGCTGAGTGGTGACAAGGGAGCGAACCTCTTGCACAAAGCACAGTGGAGTCAGGGAGGGGTGGAGTAGCTCATTTGCTCATTTGTGGAGCCTTCTCAGAGCTGGGTGCACCTCTTTACACGGCTGCAGATGGGCTCTTCACGGAGCGTGCCTGGGCAGCCCCTGGCGACAGTTAGGTTCCTGCGTAGCCACCCATTACCTCACTACCAGTGAGGAGCTGCTCTGCTTCGATGGCTCCTTCCCAGTGCCAACGAAACGCGCTCAGCCACACGCTCTTTCAATGAGTAGCTCCAACTTCCACGCACGGTGATTTTATTATGGCAAAATATGTTACTTCTGATGATCCTGAAACAGTTTTTAAGCCTCTGTGTTGAGAAACCTAAGGAAATGAATGAATGGGCCAAGCAGGCCATTCGGGGCAACAAATTCAATCTTGGGGTTGAAACAAGTTTCCCAGTTCTTTTTCAGTTCTGCTACTTTCCCAGGCCTGCTGCTTGGGGGAGTCTGTGGCTTGGATTTTGCTGCTTGCTGGAGCAGAAAGTCACTGCAGGGTGCTGCTTGTCCAGAGTAGTAGCTCTGGCTACCTCGACCCCTTCCCAAAGCATCAAGAATGCTGTGGTGGGTGGGACGACAAGGTTCCTCATAAAACCTGTATAAAACCTCATTATTCCTCTAACTTAGGGCTCAGTCTCTGGGAATGGTGTGGCAAGTAAATCTCTCTCTCCACCTTTCTGAGTGCCATCTGACTTCTCTGGGAAATTGCAGTAACATGGTGGGGACTTGAGCTGAACTTTTTTAAAACCCCACCCCAAGATTTAAGTGCATTCTCACTCAGTCTATTCTAATAGTTGAAGATGAAATCTCTCACTGTTGATAAAATATATGAAAAGGATTATATCAGTGTCACATTTATTTCTCTTGGAGAATCTGAAGTCTTCAGAGACCACAGTTTACTCTTGTTGACACTCTGGAGGGTTTGATAAGCAAGACAAGTCCACTCAGGAACAGCTCACAGTGGGTAGACTGGAGGTGATGTAAAAATGCCCCAGTCCCTTCTTCTCCTGCTGACATAGCTCTGAAGGGTGTTTTCTGAGGTCCCAGTGGGATTGAGCCTCAGGTATTTGAGGCAGGAATTAGCTTTACAATTCACCCTTTATGGGTTACTTCCTGTCCTGTTGTAACAGGGTGGTCCCTAGGAAAAGAGGAAATTCCAGATTCCCTGCCCCACTCCAGCAGAGAAGAAGGAGAGAAGAAGAGAGGAGAAAAAAAGAAGGAAGCCGGATGGTGAACAAGAAGGAGACCTGAAGAAGCCACATGGAGCAGCAAGCATGTGATGAAGAGACCTGGCTTGTTTCCTGACCCTGGACTGGTTAAGGCAGATGTGGGTGAGAGACCTGTAGGGAGGTGACTATGGCAGTGTTTATACTGATTTTGATTTTGCTCTTTTCCTCCCAGATTTGCCTGGCCGTGTCTGACCCTTCTCCATGGGTCCCGGCCAGAAGGTGCTTTAGTCTTGTGGCAGCTTTCAGGCCTTGCTTTGGGCAATCCCTTTTGGGTTGACTTTTGCCCGCGAGGGGATGGGTGACTTTGGGTGTTTGATATAACACTTTTCATCAAAGTGTTATATGTTTTGTCTCGATGCAGCAGATGTCAGAAACTATTTAGAGCAGGCAGGTTTGGGGGTTCAGTTGTGCTCCCTCTCCCTGCCCTGTAACAGTGGGAAGATGCCATCTTGGACATGGGACCTATTTGGGAAAGGAGCTGCCCATCCTCCGTGGTGGGAAGACACCATCCTAAGGGTCTTTGTGCAGGACAGGACTGTACACAACTTTGGGTAAAGCAAACGACCATTATTGGCCTCAGAAGCTCTTGTTTATCCCTTTTTGTTAAACAAATCCCTTTGTTGTTGTTTCTAGAGCCTGAGGTGTCTTGCAGTTGTGTGTGCAGTTAAAAAACCTGGATAAAATTTGGTAGTGTATTTGGGCAGCGGGGCCTTGGTTCAATGGTTTTCCAACCCCTAAATCTCTCAACAACATCTGGTCAAGTGACCTTTTAGTGGTGAGGACTTGGCAGTGAATGAAGTAGCGAAAGAAAAATTTTGTATTTGTATTTATGACACATTTCTGTGACTAGTATATTTAAGGTTTCAAATGATTTCCAATGTAAGCAATGTAATATTAAATATTATCATCAATCACAGATAATTTGATAAAAATTTGGTGATGGCACTTAGGTGGTTGCAGCTTCCCTGTTAACTTCCTTGTGATAACACCCTACTGGGTGTGTTTGTATACTTGGTGTAAGTGTTTCTGTAGGGTGTTTCTGCAGGCGAAGAAGCTGTGTGTGTGGGAATACCAAGCAGTGGGTATGAGCAGGAAGTTGCATCTTTAAAAAATATTTTTATTTTTTCAACTTTATTGAGACTGAATTGATATATGACATTATGTGTAGGCTTGAGGTCTGCTGTGTGAAGATTGGATATATGTATATATTGTGAAATGATCAGCACCTAATTTATCTACCTCCTTTGCCTTCTCTATCATAGATTTAAAGAACATAAAACAAATCTATGTGAAAATATTGTAGTGTATTTTAATTTTGTGCCTTTAGATATGAGTGATAGCCACAATACTTATTATTAATTACTTACTTTATTTCTTTTTATGTAAGTGCCTTTCCTTTTTGATTTGTAAACACATTTTGTATTAAGCCTTGTGTTTCACAGGTTGCAAATATTTCAGTTACCTTCTTTTGCTTTTGCTTTTGCTTTCTGCCACCAAGAAATTTAAAAATAATAATATAATCAAAACAGTCAGTATTTGCCTTCATCACTTTTAGTTTTTATGTCAAAACTGATGTTTTTTCCTAAAACAATAACTACATTCACTTACACTTTTTCCTAATGTGTTTTAAAAATTTCAGTTCTATTGAGGCATAACTGACATATAAAATTGTAAGATATTTAAAGTATTCATCCATGGTGATTTGCTATACAGACACATTGTGAAGGATTTTTCCCAACTAGTTAATTCAGTTTGTCACCTCATGTATTTATCATTTTTTGTTGTTAAGAATCTTAGCAAATTTCAGTTTTATCAAATTTCAGTGTTAGCAACTGTACTCATTGTGTTTTATGTCACAGCTTGAGAACTTATTTATCTTATAACTGTATAAAGTTTGTAACCTTTAACCAACCTCTCCCTTTCTTTTACCTCTCAGCCCCTGCAAACTACTTTTCTACTCTGTTTCTGTGAGTTTGCTATTTTTAGATTCCACATATAAATGATACCATGTGGAATTTGTCCTTTTCTGTGTCCTTAGGGTCCATCCTTAGGTTTTTCACAAATGGTAATTTCTCTTTTAATATCCCATTGTATATATTCTTTCTATATTCCTGACCATCCATCCATCTATCCATCCATCCATCCATCCATCAATCATCTATCGCTGTTCTATCATCTCTATCTAATCACTTATTTATCTCATTTTTAATGTATTCATCTACTTGATAGACATGTTTTTTCCACATCTTGGCTACCATGAATAATACTGCAATAAACAAGTGAGTAGAAATATCTTTTGGATATCTCTATTTCCTTTAGCTATAACCTAGAAATGGGATTTTGATATGTCTGATGGGTCTGTTTTAATTTTTTGAGGAAGCTCTATGCAATTTTCAGTTATTTATGTTCTGATTTTTCAATTTATGTCTAATTGAGCTACAGTTTTATTTTTAAATATATAACTTGTTAGTTCACAGCTCTGTATAGGTTTCAGCTGTACAGTTTTTAGCCGAGGTGCTGTACATATCACTCTGCCCACCACCCACTGCTGACCACTCAACTCCTCTGATCTACCTTCCCACATCCACCCCCATAAGCACCATTCCATTATTAGACCTAAAGGGTTTGTTTTTCCTTTGTTTGCTCATATTACACCATTGAGTGAGATAATGTGGTATTTGTCTTTCTCTTTCTGACTTAATTCACTGAGCATCAACCCCTCTATCAATATTGTAACCAGTTGTAACAGGGGGTCCCCAGGAAAAGGGGAAGTTCCAGAGTTCTAGGTTCCCTGCCCCGCCCAGAAGTAGGTGGAGCTGAGTTGAGAAAAAGCAGAGAAGAGGAAGGAAGCAGGATGGAGAGCCTGAAGGAGACCTGAGGAAGCCACATGGAGCAAAGGGAGACATGGGAAAAAACCGTGTTTATTTCTTGGCCCTGGACTGGTTGAAGGAGATGTGGGTGAGAGACCGTGGGGAGGTGACTATGGCAGTGTTTGTAGTGATTTTGATTTTGCTCTTTTCCTCCCAGACTTGATTTGCCATTTCTGACCCTTTTCTATGGATCCTGACAAGAAAGGTGCTTTAGTCTAGTGGCAGCTTTCAGTCCTTGCTTAGGGCCAATCCCTTTTGGGTGACTTTTGCACATGAGGGGATGGGTCACTTCAGGTGTTTGATTTAAAAGTTATATTCTTTGTCTTCCATATTGTATACTCACTATATTAAAGTTCCTTTTCATTAAAATCTTATATGTTTTGTCTTGATGTGACAGATGTCAGAACCTATTTAGAGCAGGCAGGTTTGGGGGTTCAATGATGTCCCCCCTCTCTCTGCCCTGTAACCAGATGACAAGATTTTATCTTTCTAATAGTTGAGATTTTTTATAGCTTGGGTCCGTTATATACATACACAACATATTCAACCAATTATCTGTTGCCAGGTATTAGGCTATTTACATATCTTGGCGATTGTGTGTAGTGTTATAATGAACATAGGAATGCATATATCTTTTTAAATTTGTGTTTTCATATTCTTTGGATAGCTACCTATAAGTAGAATTGTTGGTCATGTTAGTTTTGTTCTTAATTTTTTGAGGAAACTCCATGTCTTCGTTGTCTTTTTAACAAAATGTGAAGTGATATCTCATTTTGGTTTTGACTTGTGTTTCTGTAATGATTTGTGGTATTAACTACCTATTGGTCAATTGTGAGTTCAGGACAAGCGTCGATTCATCCTCTGACTATTTACAAATTAGATTTTGCGTTTATGATACCGTGTTATATGAGTTCTTCATATATTTTGGATGTTAACCCTTTATAAGTTGTAGGATTTGCATCTTTTCCTCTCATTTTGTAGGTTGCAGAAACCTTTCTGTTTGATGTACTTACACCTGTTGATTTTGGTTTTTATTGGCTGTGCTTTTGGAATTAAATCCAAAAAGTCACTGCCAAGACTGGCCAAAGTGCTTCCTCTCTTAACTTTGTTCTAGGAGTTTTATGGTTTCAGGTCTTATGTTCAAGTCTTCAGTACATCTTGAGGGTGACTTTTGTGTTTGATGTAGGATGGTTTTAGTTTTTTGGTCTGTGGGTGTCTGACTTCCCCAATATCATTTTTTAAAGAGAGTGTCCTTTCTCCATTATATGTTTTTGGCTTCTTTGTCATAAACCTATGGATCATACATGCATTTTTATTTATGGGCTCTCTATTCTGTCCCATTGATCTATGTACTTGTCCTCATGCTGATGTCATATCATTTTGATCACTAGATTTCTAATGTAGCTTGAAACTGCTGTGCCAGGTTTCGAGTTTCCCAAAGACCACCAAGGTCCAATTCCGATGCAAAGCACACGAGGGTCTTTATTGCAAGCTCGAGCCTGGGCTCCCAACATTCAGCGACACAGCAGCTGAAGTTGAGAGCCCTGAGCTCAGGGCAGGCGGGGTTTTTATTACAGAAGAGGGGAGTTTCAGCCCAGCAGAGGGGAGTTTTGCTCAGCAGTACATTGACTGGTGGACATTGAGCAAAGTTATCTTTCTTGCCTACTTGCTAACTGGCTGTTGCTATGGGACGAGCAAGATTAGGACATTTACAGTTAAACTCAGCCTTGGCACCTTGTTGATAACCGAAACTTAGGCCTGGCTGGTTCAGAAGCATTCTGAAGCCTGTCATGGCGTCAGTTTGGTCTTTCAAAACCTGCTAATATGATGCCTCTGGTTTTGTTCCTCTTTGACTATTCGCAGTCTTCTGACTATTCACAGTCTTCTGTGATTCTATACAAATACTAAAATTAGTTATTCTGTCTGAAAAATGCTGTTCTAAGTTTGTTAGTGATTATAGTAAGTCTGTAGATTGCTTTGGGGACTATGGACATTTTAACAGCTCTTCCAGTTCATGAGCACAGAAGATCTTTATGTGATCCTCAGTTTCTTTCATCATTGTCTTAAGGTTTTCGGGTCTCTGAACAACTTGGTTAAATTTATTCCTAGATAATTTTTACTCTTTTTGGTGCTACAGTAAGCCAGTTGTTTTCTTAATTTCTTCTGATAGTTTGTTACTAATGTATAGAAATGAAGCTTATTTTTATATTGATATTTATCCTGAAATTTTATTCAATTCATTGTTTATTTCTAACAGTTTTTTTTTTGTTTTTTGAGAAGTCTTCAAGGTTTTTGTCTACATAATAACAATTTATTTGCAAATAAAGACAGTTTTGTTTCTTCCTTCCTTATTTGGGTGATTTTTATTTCATTTTCTTATCTGATCATTCTATCTAGGTTTTTCAGCACTGCTGAATAAAATTGGTGAGAATGGGCACTGGTAAATCTCTTATGTCCATTTTATTAAAGTCTGTTTCTGCAGTTTTATTTTGTTCTCTCATTTGGAACATATTCCTTTGTTTCTTCATTTTTCTTGGCTCTGTTCTTTTTCTGTGCATTAGATAAAACAGTCACTTCTACCAGTCTTGATGGAGTAGTCTGGCATGGAAAATGAGCTTTATTGTTCAGTCCTGCCAAAGCTTGTGATTTTTCTCTCAAACCCTTGTGATTTTTTCAAGCTATCTTTGTTCTCAGTGTCCCAAAGGACAGAGTCTCCTCACCTATAAGCAGGTTGATTGGAAGCTGGATCCTCAGGCAACAGCTTTTAAAGCACACAAAAAGACCTCTTTAAGCAAGAACTGGGAGATGGTATTTCTGACACATACACACACACAACTAACTGTTCAGTCATTTGCTGCAGATTTGTAGGACCAATGGATACAAGTGGATACAGTGGATACAAGTGGCCTTACTGGCCACTGAAAGTTGGTTTTCAAAATAGTGCATTTTCTAGGCAGTAATCACATAAGTTGGGGTGCCAGGTGTGTGCACAAGCTTTTTCCAGGGAGACATCAGTGACCTGAAATGGTCACAGAGATGATGGTGCCTCCTGGGTCTTCTCCCAGGGGAGGTCACAGTTAGCTTCTAAACATTGTTAAGTTAGAAGTTTGACCCTCAGGCAGCAGTTTCGGGAATATGCAAACAGACATTTTTCAGGGAATGATTGGGAAATAGAAGTTTCTATCTGTTCCCTCTGGGCAGACTCTGAGGAGGAAAGAAACAAATGCTGTTAATCTCAGTTCTGTATGTATAAATAAATAAATCTTGACAACAAAAAGAATAATTTCTTTGCTGAGAATCTCATGGATGCAAGTTTAGTTGACTTTTAGAGTTGAGTATTTTGGGGGGAGTTGTATCAGATATTAAGTCTTAAAAGTTGGGTAGTAGATATTGGGTCAAAATCTTCACTTTTCAGGCAAAATTTGGGAGCTCTGGTTGTCTGCTTGATTGTATGTCACCATTTGAGGAGTGGGGTTTGTGATGAGAGTGTGTCCCAGCCTTTTTTACTTGTTTTGAGGTGGGTGTTTTAACATTTGCTTGACATGTAAGACTTGCCCCATTATTATTTCCTAAATCTATTTTGTAGAGAATTCTTATGTGTAGCTATAGATTTGATGTGTCCATGGAAAAGAGGGAGTTTAGCTTCCTATATTACCATGTTTTACTGGAACCTCTTCCTAGTGCTTTTATGGCTTCTTTTATTTTTGTATTTAAGTTTTCAACAATGAGGAGTTAATTTTGGAAAATGTCAGAGATACATTTTATTTACTTTTTCTAAATCACTAATCTAATGGCCCAACTTTATTAACTGATCAAACCATTTTTTCTTAGTAAATTGAAATGCAACCTTTGTGACATACTAACTTAATAATATGCAATGTCTTGGATTTATAATCCAAGCTCTACTTGGGACTATTTCTGAACTTTATTTTTTTGACAGTTTAGTGACATTTTATCAGTATGTAGAAAAATGATTTTCATCCAGTTTGGAAATTATTAGGTTATTATTTCTTCAAATATTCCTTCTGCCTATCTTTCTCCTCTCCTTTTGTGACTTCTGTTATTCTGTGTTAGTATATTTAACATTACCCCACAGGTTTATGAAGTACTGTTAATTTTTTACAATTCTTTTACTTTCTGTTCCTCACATTGGATAATTTCAATTGCTCTATCTTCAAGTTTGCTGATTCCTCTTTCCAACTAAATTTGAAAATTGGCTGTTGAATCGCTGGTGATTTAAAATTTTTTTTTTTAAATCTCCAGAGTTTTTATTTGGTTCTTTTAAAATCTTTTATGTCTCTATTAATAGTGTTTGGTAATGACTATTGTTAAACTTTGACTCTTTAGATCTATTTTCCTTTAGTCTTTGAAAATCTATAGAGAAGCTGATTTAAAGTCTTTATGTAAGCAATAGAAATTGTTTTTCTAAGCTGTTTACGCTCCCTAAGGCTTTTTGTTATGGTTGTTTAATAACTTTCCTGCACTCAGCCTATAAAGGCTATGTTGAGTGTCAAGTGCAAGCACTGCCATCTCCTCCGGGTTGGCTGAGTGGCCAGCTAGTGCTTTGCCAGAGATGGTCTGGAACTGATAAGTCTTCTATAAGAAAGGTGACTCTGTCAGTGTTGGGCACATCTCTGTGCTCTGGAAGGTTAGAGCTGAACTTAGTCTTCCCTTCTTGCTTGTGCAGGGCCCCAGCATGGTTATAAGTGAGAAAGCAGGTCTTCCTCAGATCTTTGCTGGGCACACTAGAAACTTGCAAGTGTCCATGACCTGTTAGAGTCCGCGAATATAGGGATGATAGTTCTTCACTAAATCTTCTTTTCTAATATTCACTCCCCTTACTAGCCTCTTATTTGTCCAACAATTACCATTCCCTCAGCTATACCTTTTTGGCAAAACCTAGGTGTAGGAATTTTCCAAGTGAGGGGGATTATAAGTCAAGAAAAACAATGACCCAGTTTTAGGAATGCGGCTTTTGCAAGGGATTTTCTGACAGGTGCAACAACGATAGTTTTCTAAGGATGGAAATTTTTGATATTCTCTAAAACTCACTTAGATTGTCTTTGCTAGTAACTTTTAGGTTGCTAGTTTTAGTGGTCACTAGAGTTTTAATGCTTCTGGTTTCCAAGGTTCATGGTGGTGCTGGGGAAAAGGGGGTGGATGTAAGGTAAGTGAAAACATCACCAAGTTAAGCGTCTTTGCTGTGATTCAGCTTGTTTTTCTTGATAAGTGTTTTTTAGATGGTTCAAGTTTTTGGTTTATTTCAAGAGTTACAAAAAAGTTGATTTTGATATTTTCTCCTCCACTGGTCCCTTGTCTTGTTGCTTTTATGGAACAGCAGATTTTTGGGAGTGTTTACACAGATATTTTGAAGTTCCATTCTGTACTCTATTTTTATTACTTTTTAATTTGGTATGTCTCTATTTGAATTATTTTTGTTTGCATGATATTAAATATCTGATAATAGAATTGTTATTCCTTTCCCCACCAATATTTTTTAATACAGTTTTCAACTACTCTTATTCATTTGTTCTTCCAAATTAATTTTAGAATAATGTCTTGAAGTTCTAAAAATAAATCTCTTGGTATTTGATTGAGACTGCTAAAATATGAATAAACATGGGAAGAATTGCCATCTCTGGAATATTAAATCTTCCATTTCAGGAACATCGCCTGTACTCTCTCCACTTATTCAAGTCTTCTTTTATGCTCTTTAGTAGTTTTTTTATTGCTTTATTACAAAGGTCTCACACATTTTATTATCTTTGCAAGTTGTCCTGATTTGTCACTAGTTTACATAGCTATATAATTTTCTGAGTGCAGCCCCACACCTCCATGCGAACACAGGTCCCAGTGACCCTCCACCATCCTGCCTGTGCCACAGCCATGACACTGCCCCCTCCTGCTCACAGCTCTGGTCCCCTTGTGCCCTCTGGTAACCAATATATTTTTCATAAATTCTAAGCATTATTCTAGTTATTTTGCAGTTTGGTTTCTTTGGATACTTATATTCTGTAAATTAGTGCTCTCACATTTCTTTATAACTATTCCTAATTGTAAATGAGATTACTACTTGACTTTTTTTGCATGAGTCTGTAGTCATTTTTCAGGATCCATACGCTTTCTCCACGGCTATCTTAGTTAAATAAACATATGATTTGTAAAGATTTTTAAGAGAAGCTGGTCTCTACTTTTGCATGTGCCCAGAATGTTTTAGGCTAGTGATGGGGGCGGGACAGGGTTCACCTGGTCTTCCATTTGATGATGTCTCCTATCCCAAATTCTAAGGACCCAGTATGGAGGTAGTGTAATGGATACAGGTTTCATGGACTCCACCCCCCACTCCAGATCCTGGAACTTCAAATCCCATCAATACCAAATAGAAACACACTGGGATATGAGGGCGGGGCTGAGCAGCTGGGTTAGGATAAAACCGGACATGTGGGCCCTGGGGGGGTCTCGTGGCCTAGTGGCTGGTCATTAGGGCACTTGATTGGTTTTCAGCGTGCTATTGGAGTCCAAGTTAGCAGAGCTGGAAGGATATTCTAGTTAACTCTTATTTGTCTTTTTCCCCCCCTGGGTTGTTCCTTTACCTTTCTCCTGGTAAAGAAACCCACTATTGAACCTTTTTGTGTGTGTGTCCGCAGTACGATTGAATCTTAAGCACGTGGGTGAGGACCCACAGATAGGCAACCCAGTTCACATTGGGGTGCCCTGTAGCAGTAGGACGCAGAGTCTAGGCATATTCCACAGGTGAGCCTACAGGAGGTGACTTGATGACAGCACCAATGGTGGTGTATCTTTGCTTTTATCACATCCTTTCACTGAAAACTTTATGTATATATATCACAGCGTGCACACACACACTTCCAGAAGCGCCATGTTATAAAATGCAGTAGTTAGAAAGTGGTTACAACCATTCTTGAATTTTTGTGTTCCTGCAGAAGCAGGCTTTAAGGACTTACGCTAGGATTTTATTTGGGAGATGAGTTCAGGGAGCACTAGTGAAAGAATGAGAAAAGTGAAACAGGGAAGGTAGAAAGCCCCATGAAAATACATAAATGAGGCCATCTGGGCAGCACTTTTAAGAAAATATATGGAACGCACCTGGAGTCATCCACCACATGTCAGGAGGGTTGAGATATTGATTTGTGGACTTGTATCAGGATTGGTTGAAGATTATACCCAGAGATGTACCCTCTCTAATGCCAGTTTGCACTCCCACTGCGTGCAGCAAGCCTTGGTGTTGTGGGGAAAGTCCCCACGCAGTGGAGGAGAGATGTGCAAATCCGTGAGGAAGAGGTTGTCACCCTGCCAAGGACCATCACAACTTCAGGCGGCTCCTAGTGAACTGAGAGAACTGCTGATATCAATATCTGCTATAATATTATAAATGGTTCTAGAAAGATTCAAATCTTTTAATATAATTAGAAAGGGAAAATGACTTTTGTAGCTTTCCATCAGCCAACAAGTACTGAGTGTAGATTTTCTGGATGGGTAAAGGTCAGTTTTAGGGCTAATACAAACCCAACAAATGATGCTACCACTGAGAAATGTTTAGGAGCTTGAGCAATTTGCTCAGTTTCCTGTTCTTTCCTGAGCAGTCAAAGAAATGCTATTTATATACAAAGCTATAATGGTAGAACCTTGGACACACTTCTAGTGCTGGGGGTTTTGTCCCTTGACTTTGGTCCCAAAATACATTTGTATCATGCCTTTTGTCTCTTCTATTCAAGATTACTAAATGATTTCCTTTAATGCAGAAATTTCCCATTCCATTTTCTGTCACAAAACTGAACACATTTAAGGAAGTTTTCTTGATGAGAGAGGTTAAAAGGCAATATAGTCTTGTCGTGCATACACCGCAGGTGATTTAGTGTGAAGGATAGACACAATTGACCTAAAATCTAAAATACTTAAAAAGTTCATTTTAATTTCCAACTTCTAATGGCCATGGAGGACTTATCAGGGGAGCAAAAGAGAGGACGCTTGGTTTGTTTCTCTACTGTAGCCCACCCTGTAGCTTGGCATCACAAGGTAAGCTTGCTTTATACAAAACATTTCTTAACACTGAGAGCTCATGTGAGTACCTGCAGTGGTGAGTATGCCTCGTGCTGCCTCCTTGCTTGGGGAAGAGGCCAGCAAGGCTCCAGGAGGGGTCCTGAGTGCGGATACCACTGTCATGTGGTAAAGCAGCATCTGGTAGAGTCCCTATGACCCGTGGCTGAGGCCATGGACTGTTACAGGTGGTGTCCCTGCAGGGGGCTGCTGGTGAGGGTAGACACTCCAGGGAAAAAGCTAATGGTGGGGTGCAGTGATGAGTGATACCAGTGACTGCAAGGGGGCAGTCTTGGGAGTCAGGCTGTGGGATTCAAGGGTTTTGGATCTTCAGCATTTGGGGTCAGTGGATTCCAGCCCCAACTGTACTGATCTTCCAGAAAGGCTGTTGAGGGCTTCTGAAGGTGGAGGCCTCCAGCAGCCAGCCTCAGAGGAAAAGTTTGGAGGCTTTGCAAGTAGCTGAGTGAGTGAAATTGTTCCTGCTTTTGCTGCAGTTGCAGCCTGGCAAAGAAGACGAAGACTAGGAGCCGGACGCCTCGCCGAGCTGTGTGAGTGTGGCTGTTGCCCAGTTCACTGGGCTGCTGCGGCTGCTGTTCTGAGTGTTGCTTGACTGATGGTGCACTGTGGTGTCACTGTTGTGAGTTGGAACCTGCCCTGAAGTCTGGCTGCTATGTGCTCCAGGCTGGCAGAGGCAGGAAGACGCCATCTTGGACAAGTGGCTTTTTTTGCAGGACTGGAAAACATTGGACATGGCTTTGGGGGAGGTAAAGGCCATTATTGGTGTCAGTCAGTCTTTGTTTACCCTGGTTTGTTAAACAAACCCTTTTGTTGTTTCTCCTTGAGCTTGGGAAGTCTTGCAATTGTATATGCGGGTAAAACTCAGACAGTGACTGGGAAACTATTAAGGCGGGTTAGTGTCCCTTGCTGCCTTGGATCAACCCTAGCCAGCCTGAGTCTTAATAAAGAACCCACCCTAGCACAGCTCTTGTTTCCTACTTAGTGTCTTTTGTCAGTCTACTGGATAAAGAACTCGAACTGTCTTCATTCAAGAGCCTCATCTTCCCCAATCCAAGAGGAGACACAATAAGTGACACTGAGTTCTGAATGCAGACATTTTTTGAATTTCCCCAAGGTTAGGGTCATTCACTGGGATGAATGATAATTTTATATTTCTCCAGAGTTATAAATTCCCAACAGGTAATGCTTCGTGGGGAATCCTGAGAGATTCTGAGCCTGTGAAAGCTTTTCAGTCATGCTGCCTTCTTACCTGGGAGAGGCGTGGTGGGCATGTGTGTGGAGGTTACTACTTAGCTCCTTCTCTCAGCAGAGGAAGGACACCTGCTGCACATGTTTGCTTTCATTATTAATAACATATTCACATTCAGATGGATGTTATGCCAAATTAACCTAATTATGTGTGGCAGCTAATTTTCTGAGAGAGAGGCAAATCTTCAGAGGATATTTCTTTAATCATGAACACTTGAAATTTCAGCTCAGATTCTGTTAATAGTGAAATGAGGAAGAGAGTTGACAACCTGGTAGGCTTCCAGGAGGAATCCTCTAAAAGAAGGGGACTTACTGTACTTTTATTTGGGAAGCTCATTTGGGGGTTTGAGGTTTGAATGAATATCATGTCATTTAAAATATTTTAGGAGCAACCTCCCCACATAGGATCCTCTTACAGACTTATTTCTATTTCTTTTCATTGTAAGTATTTGCTGTACCTCCTAATGAGTACCTAAATCAGGTTTTTTCCAAATAGATTTACCTCAGTTGCTAACTGGAAAAAAACTGCTAGTGACTGCCAGGCATAGCCAGGTGGTGCTAAGATTCAGGGAGAACATTGCTTTGTCCCATACCTCTATGTTATGATAGCTGAGATCTTTCATATAGGATGGGGGGGGGGGAGAAGCAGCACTTTTAACCCTGAAAATCCTGCATTTAGCTTGGAGAGAGAATGAATTTATCTGGAAGTAACTAGCTGAAGTTTATTTGCCAGGCAAAATTGGAACTTACTTTGTTTCTCTTCAAAGTTTTCTCTTTTTTTAATTTATGTTTTTTACATCATTCTTCATTTTGTGTGTTTTTTTCATCTCAGTTGTAATCCCCACAGACTTTCCACCACCACTTCACCTGTGTGCCATCACCATAGTCCTGTGCTCTCTTCCCACCCCAGTGTTGATCCTATTCTTCTCTCCTTGCCCTCCCCCATCC
>NW_004567129.1:324543-338159 GCF_000260355.1 Condylura cristata | reverse complement strand
TAGACATCTTTTTGGGGGCGTTTGGGTTGATTCCACATCTTCCCTATTGTAAACAGAGTGTTCAGGTTATTGAAAGCTACTTATTTGCATAGTGCTGTAATGTATAATTCATGTAATTATAATTGATGTTGAAACAATTATACTGATTGATTTATACTTTATAGTATTTTACAAAATTATGCCTATATGATAATTAGAATTGATCTTTACATCAAAGATGTAGCTTTGCATTTATATCCTTGTTCTTGGGCCCTTTGCTGCACCCTGGAGCACTCAGGGAAAATTATATATTTTCTAACTAGAAATATGAAACCTGTCTGCCTTGGAATCCTGGGCTGGCTACCTAACTGCCAAAGTACCTACTGTGTAGCTTTATCTAAAGAGGTAGGTGGAGAGTTTAGACATGCAGATGGCATCTCTTGGAGTATCCTGGGACACCAGAAGCTTAAGATCTTTCAGTATTCCTCCTTATGTGACTTAGCTGAGTGTCTGTGGGTGGGTAGGTTTCCAGCAGTTTTTCTAGCAAGGAGTTTCAGGCTGGGAGAGGCTTCTTTATGGCTTTGGCTGAGGTTGTGTGCAAGCATCCCCATGGTGAACCCAGGGATTTGAAGGTACTCATAAACTCCCCAGTGACTCATGGGCCAGATGGGACCTTGCTAGTCAGGTAATCTTATGGGTTCTTGCTAAGGCCATGGGAAACTGTTAGACTGCTAATCATTGAATTGTCATAGCTCTCTCAAAGTTGAGGTTGAATGGTAAATTCAATACTAACATTAATGACTATTTCACAAATAGGAACATTTATTGCACATCTATTATATGTTAGGACTGTGCTAAGCTCTTTTCTATATTAGATCATATAATTCTTGTAATAAAAATACAGGAGATATATTACTGTCTTCATTTCTGATGAGAAACTTGAGACTTGGAGGCATTTAGGAACAATGTGTAAAGCCACTTAGCTGCACCTTGGTCTGTCGGACTCCAGAGTGGACACACATTACAATTATGTCCAGGTCGTAAGGCTGCCACTGTTTGCCACATAATGAGGTGCTTTGTGACTAAGGTCAGCATTAGAGTTACATGTAGATGTGCCATAAGAAGTAGGTAGATAACTCCAAATCATTGCTAAATCACTTCCTAGTCAGTCATTGTCACCTGCACCAGACTCATTAGCTTGATCATCAAGAGACCTGGGCTGTACTTCCTTTAATGGTGGACTTGGGTGCTAGGGTGTACTGATAAGTGTGTTGTGAACACAACAGAAGCTGAATATCCACGTTGGCTTCTGAGTGAGGTGTGTTATCTCCAAGAAATGTACTTGTCAGCATAATCCAGGATTGGCTAAAATCTGTAATCATTTTACCTGGTAGCTATTACTTTCCCATTTGACAGATGGAGAATGTGAGACCCTGAAGCCGTAAGTGAAATGTCTGAAGGGTAAAACTTGTAAGTGACAGAACTGAAAGTTATCTGTCTATCCTGCTTCTGGTGCTCTTGTTTCCTCTTCTGCTGCCTAATCATTAACAGTCTTACAAATGTTTTTCCTTTTATTTCCTTTCTTTCAGTATGACAACAAGACAGATTTCAGGAGGTTGGGAAAAACTGCTATCCAAATGTATATACACATATCTTCTGTATTTGACTCTGATAAAAAAATATAATGATATATTCATAAAAATTTCAACCATATTTCTTTTTAAAAATATTTATTTATTTATGCATACAAGAGCTGAGGTGTATACCAGAGGTGTAGGATGTGAGAAATTCACCAGAGATAGAGTGGAGAGCATAAGAGGCAGATTGACCAAAGTACCCAGCTGAGGGGAGCAGTGGGGGGGCAGGAGAGGTCTTCTACACCCTCCCATATTTTATAGGTAACGTTGGTTGGCTAAACTGGTGTAGCAATTGTAAAATTTGTTGCAATGCTTTACACACCTACTTCTGGGCTCCTCCTAGGGTCTGTCAGCACTTGTTTTATGACTTCAATCAAGTATCTTTTTTTGTTGCTGTTGGTTCAACTACCAAATTAGGGCAGTTAGAAGTCCCATGTTATTTGCACTGTACACAGAGGTGATATTAAAAATACTTAACAGGGCCCTCCCTGGTGGCGCAGCGGGTTAAAGCACAGCACTAAGAAGCTTAAGCCACTTGTATGAGTTTGATCCCTGCCTGCCCCGGAGGTGACCACATGGCACTGCTGACCTCTCCTGACCCGCCCGCTGCTCCCCTCAGCAGTGTACTTCCTCAGTCGGCCTGTTCTGCTCCCCACTCTGTCTCTGGTGAAGCCTCTCACCTCCCCTGCTCCTCTGGCCTGTACCCCAGTTCTGTATGCAAAATTTTAAGATTTATTTTAAGATTTATTTATTTATAAATCTTAAAAAAATACTTAACAAGTACAGTGCAGGTGTTCACGAAGTAAAAGGTGCTGGCCATGGTGCTGAAACAGGATCCCTGTGATTTTACTGTTAGCTGCTGGATGATAGAAAGTCTGACAGGTTCTGGGACAGGCCAAGGAAGCCAGTTTTTGGGGATTGAGGGGGCGGAGGTTATATGGTATGCCTGAGATAATGACTGACTGCCAATTTAAGGATTTCACACTTTTATCAGTCCCTATAGCAGAACTAGTAGACACTGACTACCAGCCTTAATTGATATTATTATATTTGGCTTTATTATTTTGCAAATACTAAATTGTTTATTAATATTTAAGAATGGGAAATTTTCACTTATAAAGTTGGATGTACAGCTTCTCTTGAAAAAATTATCTGGTGACATTTGGTGTAAACTTTTGTCTGGCTATAATTACTTGCAATTTGGAAGTGATATCTTCCTTGAACTAAGTCCTTTCCAGGTCCTGTCAGAGCTCAATGATCCACTTCACCCATCCATGCCCCCTGCTGGGTACTAAAGACAGTGGCTTTGTGACTCCTTAGCTAATGATAAGAAGATCATTTCTGGCACTTAACCTTGAGGACTCACCTATCCCATTCCTGAGCCAGGTAAAAGGGCTGGCAGGTGAAAATTGTATTGAAAAACTAGACCCTGTAAGGAGTCAGTGACTTAAAGTTGCTATTTGAAGCATATTAAAGTCAAGGACATCTTTTTAAGCTATAAATTACCCCCTGTCATGAGTTGGGTAAGGCCGTCCTTTGGTGTAGATTAGTCCCAAGAATGTTTCATTAAAACCTCTACATAGCTGGCAGTGGGAGGTGACATGCTGGCTTGACTCATACTTTTTCCACAAGTGACATGCCTGTCCTGTGTGTCACAAGCTATACTATAGCTTCTCCTGCTTTCAGCCTCAATTATAGGAGTGGCTCTTCGATTTGGCTGTAATTCTGAATTACCTCCTTGAGATTGTGTGCTGACTGAGGTCAATGCTTTCTGAAGTCTTGTTAAGTGTCTGTCACAGGGCTGACAACCTCAGAGGCTGTCACACTAATATGTGAGTCACCTCTGCCTTTGGAGTACTGACTCGGACACAAGATAGGGCAGATCAGGGCACCGCTCATTCCGCAACCCTTCTTCAAAGACTTCCAAGTTCCCAATTCTTCCCTGGTCTTCCTTTTAAGGAAGAGATACCAGAACCTGATTATGTCCAAGAATCAGATATCTTGCTGAATTTTCTCAGTAAAAAGTGGGTTGTATGTTTTATATAGAATAACACTGATAATTGTAATAAATGGTTTCCTTTTTTCTCTTAATTATTGACTGGGTACCTCTTACCAGGCACATTGCTAATACCATCATGATGTTTACAGTCTTAGGGAAGAGGCTGTCTTAGTCTGGGATGTCTCACAAGCAGTTCCTTAGACAAGGGTTCTAGTGCCAGTAGTTGATTTGCATGATGAAGAACAAAAGGTAGAGAAAGGAGAGATGACTCAGGCAAGAGGAGGCCGTCAGTGAAGAGTATACTATTAGGGCTCTCCCTGTGGCGCAGCGGGTTAAAGCACTGCACTAAGAAGCTTAAGCCACTTCCGCATGAGTTCGATTCCCGCCTGCCCCGGAGGAGATCCACATGGCGTGGCAGACCTCTCCTGGCCCGCCCGCTGCTCCCCTCAGCAGTGTACTTCGTGGATCTGCCTGTTCTGCTCCCCAATCTGTCTCTGGTGAATCCTCTCACCCTGCGCATCTCTGGCCTGTACCCCAGTTCTGTATGAATAAATAAATAAATCTTTAAAAAAAAGAGTATACTATTAAGCCATACATCACATTGAAAACTGAAGCTTACACACATGAGAGACAGAAATATGTAAGATGCATACTGCAGGGCCACAGAGGGGGTGTATTTCCATGCCAGAGGGTAATGAGGTGGGAGTATTTATACACAGCTCCAGAGACAAATTGGTCAAGGGATGCTATTAATTCTGTGGCATTTTGTCCGATTAGACAATAACCTTCCAGGGGTCAAGAAAAGCTCTTAGGATCAGAGATACAGACATCAGCCGAGTCCCCTAAAATGATAGGGCTTGAGTTATAGGGGAGGGGTGCTGACAACATTCATCAAATACCAACCCAAAAAAAAAATATATGAAATGTTTTCTAAGTAGAGATGCAGTTAGCAGGAATTTGTCTTGTTAAGGTTTACTTAAAATCTTTATGCATGCCCTTCTTGTACCTTTTAAAACTTCAGGAGATTGAATGACTTGCCAGTCGGGGTCAGAGCCAAGACTTGAATCCAGGGTCTAAGTGGATAGCTGGCACTTCATTTCCCACTCCACCTTTTCTCTATATAAACCCATCTTCTCTTGGCAATAAGCAGAGTGAAAATAGCAGGCAGCTGTGGTCAGAGAGAATTAAATAACATTGTAGCTGCACCGAAGGGAATCCTTCCTTCAGCTGTGTGCAAACTTAACTTGCCATGTTTGGATTTCTGTATTGTATTTTTTAAAAACTAGTGTTCAGCATATTCCATGAGGAAGAAAGGAGTCAAGAGTACCTCCAAGGGAGAGGAAGTCATCCTTTTTGCCTCTCTGCCTTTTCATTAACTCTTAAAACAGATCCCTAGCCTCTCAATGTCTAGGAAGCTAATAAAGTGTCTGGCTACCCTGACAAGGACTGGTGATCTTTATTTCATGAACTGGACACAATTTTTCATGACTGATTATGCACAGGCACCAGTGTTGCTATTATATAACCATCTGCAGCAAAAACATTCAGTTATAAAGCATCCAAAAGATTATAGTGCCAGAGAATTAGGACCAAATGGAATGTCATGTTTCATAGTGAAAATAAATCCCTCTCTGGACATGGGTATTTCAGGAGAGTAAAAACCCAGTTTTGGATTTCCCCCCACCTGGATGGCTTAGTGGACATAAAGGAAATACTTCTTGGATTTTTTCCTGTGTAAACAATGACCATCTAAATGTTAGTGGATTTAACCCCTGGAAAGAGAAAGGTCTTTCAGGCTTATTTGTCTATTAATTGATAGCAGCTTAGTTGTGTTAATGTTGTATTGTTTGTTTTAAAATCAGAGGCAAATTAGCATGTGTTTACTGAGTGTAAAACCAGAGCTCTGAGGCACAGGTCTTTGGGCACTATCTGCTTTACTTTAGCCTGTGGCCTGGGCAGCAGCACCCTGAAGCTGGAAGCTGAGCAGAGGTGGTCTCCGCCCCGCTGGGCTGCTGGGACACACCCAATAGGGGTGGCTGTGGTAGAGGAGTTTCCCGCCCACCATTACCATGCTTCAGCTGCGGGCAGCCCACTCCCCAGGTACATGCTGGGGGCCCTAGTGGGTAGCTGCAGAGTGGCTTCCCTGACACCCACCTCAGTCGGCTGGGATTGATGGGTGTCCAGCAACTGCTGGGTTTGAGAGCTGGGACAGCTCTGCCACCCCTCCCCCTCTGATTGCCAGCTCCAGGCAGTGCCCAGTCAGCCCTGACAGCTATGCATTGTAAAATGGACAAATCAGGTTCAAGATCAGCTCAATAGTTATTTAGATTGAAAAATAAGAACAAAAAACGTGTTGCAAAATCGTCGATTCAGACCCTTGATATTGAAAATGGTCCAATCAGCTGAAATGGGATATCAGGCAGGGCAGGAGCCAGCCTGAGAGCGTTCTGTTCCTGATCTCCTAAGAAAGAAGGGTCAGCATCTGATCTCCCAAGAAGGAAAGAAGCTGGAGAATGTCACAAACACTTGACCGCGCCTGCCTCCAGCCACCTCTGACATTCCCTGCAAGGAGCACCAGAGGGCCCAGCCTAGTGTCTCAAAGAGCTGTTGTGCTATTGGGTCAACCAGTAGCTCACAAAGGGCTGGTAACTCTGGTGTCTGACATCACTTCCTGGGGACCAGTAGTAACTAGCCCTGCTTGCTAGTGTTGTGTGTCCAGGTCACCTTTGAGAGCTGTCCACTGGTAATCAGAAGCATTGCCACCTCCGGGTGCTATTGTTGCCATTGTTATCCACTCCAGGGTCTGGTGCTGTCTACCTGCTGCAGGCTGCTGTGGTGTCACCTGAATGGGCCCATCTGTGAGTACCTCCAGCTGCCACTGTGAGTTGGATCCTAGCCTGCTGCTTGCTGGGTGCTGTGGACTCCAGGCTTTCATTGGCAGGAGAGCACTTTCATGAACAGCCCTGGTCTGGGTCTTCTGGACACTGCACATTCTCTTGGGTGAGGTAGCTGGCCACTTGTGGTCTTAGAAAGTCTGTTTCCCCAATCTCCTGCTTGTTAAATAAACTCCATTGTTGTTCTCTGAGCCTGAGGCAGTGATCTGGCCTCTGTTGGTGTTGACTGTATAGCACTGCTGTTCAGCACTGTTTCAATTGCACACATTTTCTCTAAGGCAAACTTACCATTTTTATTCAGGGTGGTATTGGGTTCTTAGAAATTAGCATTTGATGCTTTTAATTTGCAAAACCTTTCTTTGCAAATAGCAGGAAATCTTTGAAGAAGTAATCTTTGAAGTAATCTTTGAAGAAGTTCTATCCTTCAATTAGATGCATGATTTAAAAAAAAATAGTGCACCCCATGTTTATTGCTGCTTTATTTACAGTCAGAAATTGGAATCAACCCAAATGCCTAAAAGTAGATGACTGGATTAAAAAGATGTGGTTCATACACAATGGAATATTACTCAGCAACCAAAAAAAAAATCCATGTTTGCAGCAACATGGATGGAGCTGGAAAAGATCATGCTTAGCGAAATAAGCCAGAAAGAAAAGGAAAAATATCAGATGGTTTCACTCATAGCAGGAGTAGAAAGGACCAGAGGAGAAAATAATAATAATAATAATAATAATAACAACACCAATAACAATAACAATAAACAACTATATACCAGAGATATTGTATGGGTGTGGAGCAGGGAACGGGATCAGAAATGGGGAGAGGGTATTGCATGGGACTGTGGTGATGGCACACGGGTGATTTGGTAATGGGAAGCCCATGGGGATTACAACTGACATGGATAAAGGCACAAAATGTAAAAATAAACTATATTTTTACTTTTAACAATAGTGTATGGAATAGGTTTGAGAAGACTTAAGTTTGTTCTGATTCCCCCTGGCATGGATTTTAAAAAATCACTTTCCCCTTTATCATTCATCCATAAAAGGAGGGACTAGATGATCTCTAAACTTACTGCCTCTAAAATTTGGGAGCTTATATCTTCTTTCTTCTCTTCCTGTCTATTTTCCTCCTCCTCCTCTTCCTCTCTATTTTCAAAACATCAACCATGAACCAGGGACTAACTACATAAAAAAGCAAGACAGAGTAATTGCAAAACAATGGTCACATATGTGGTCAGAGCTATGGAAGGAAGATGATAATAAGGCAAAACATGTAAGATGTAATAAGGTGCAAACATTTCAGGCTGGGATAGCATTTCAGGAAGGTGTGTACTCTGGAGAGAAAAGGTGAGACTAGGGAGTCTGGGGTGATGGTAACTTGAGCCAGAGAAAACAGGAACTTGGACTTTAAAGATGCCTGGAGCTGCCTTTCATTGAGATCTGAGACAAAGGAGGGGAGAGCAAGTTAAGGTTTTAGGGAAAAATGAATTAATTCCTGGGAGTACGTGAGTTTTGGCTTTTCTTCTGAACTTTGAGGAAGTCACTCAGTCTACAGGAACTTCAGTTTCCTTATCTGCAAAGTGGAAATAAGAATAATACCTATATTTCAGGGATATTTTAAGGATTAAATTTCACCTTCTGTGAGAATGCTATAGAAACTGGAAATCCTCTCCAGGCATGAAGTGTTACTTTTATTAAAGTGCAATCTTCAGTCTGTTCAGAGCATGGGAATGACTCAGGAGATTGGAATTTGAGTTTAGTCTTTGCTTCCTGCTAGCAGTTGGATAGTGCTGGTTAAGACATTGCCCATCTGCACAAGTATATTCTGGCAACTATGTGCTGAATGTGACCTGAATATATATTATGCCTGAGTCATGCAGCTGTATAAGAGCAAATCATTTACAACACTCAAAAGACAAAGATTTATCCCAAAATCTTGCTTTGTTACCCTCCACTCCCACATGCAGTGGTCAGTTCAGGCTGAGTGGAGACTGTTCATGTAGGCGGGTGGGGCCTGTAGGGCCTCTAGGGCAGCAGAGTGCCCATCACTGCTTCTTGCTGGTCCCTGAGGCTGAGTGTCATTGTCCAGTTTTCATTGCATTTATGCAGTGCTCTCCTCAAAACTTATCCCTTCACTCACCCCATCCCCTTCCTGACACTGTGCTTTTGGATTTGCGGCCCCCTAAATATATGACCTTCTCTAAGGTCATATGTCTTTAATATTCTATAATCCTGCCTCTAAAGATCTTACAGTTGGCATCTCTGAAGATCTAAAGCATGTCTGACATGCTTTCTAAGCCATGTTTCTGGAGTGAGGGGCTGCTTCCTGGTTTTTCACCAAAAAGCACTTGTTCCACTTGTCTGGTTTAAAGCATGGAATTGAGAGGAATGAATTAGACAGGTGAATCAGTTAGATTTTCCATTCCTTCTAAATGAAACAGTTGTGAATCAACCTGACTTGGGCTGAATAAACAATGAAGTCATATGATGGGCTCAAAGAGCAGGGTTAGTATAATGCTTGATCCAGAGGCACAAACAGTATTACTGGACTTGATTTCTCTGCATCTTTTAGGTATTTTCTTCTATTTTGGCTACATGATTAAACTTTAATAGAGACAAGGTGCTTTCATGGCTCAAATCTCATTGTTTCATCTTCAGACCCAGCAAGCCTCTCTTCCCAGACAGAGCTCTCTCCTCCTCTCTGGCTGGGTAATGTGCCAGTTTGTGATGCTATAACTGGGCAGTCCTGTGCTTTTGACATCCCTTGCATCAGGGTGGAGTCAGTTATACTTGGCACTCATGAATTGAGAGTGGAGAGGAGTCATTTTGTATAGGAAAATTATAGCAAAATTGTCCAAAGAAGGGAGAATGGAGGTTGTGTAGTAAAAGCAATGTAAGTCTGCCCACTGCCTATAGTTCTTTTGTCTGGGAAAAGTGACAGTAAGATTATAAGTACTTAGAAAATATTTTGTTTAAGAGTGAGGGGATTATAATGATAGTGTCACTAGCAGTGGAATACACCTTTTACAATAGATATGAACTTACTAAAATGCACACTGGTGAGAATGACCTATATTTATTGAAAAGTTGAAAAACAGTAAGTACTGGTGGAGAAAAGTGAACCCTCAGCACCTATAAGAAGCAGTATGGAGGTATCTCAAAAGATTAAAAATGTATCTGCCATCCAACTCCTGGGTATTTACCTGAAAAGTTAAAACACACTAATTTGAAAGGAAATTTGCCCTGCATTGCTTTTGGCAGCACTATTTACAATTACAACCGCCAGTTACAGAAGCGACCTAAATGACCAACAACTGACGAGTAGACAGAGATGTGTTATATATTCACAACGAAATAATGGCCACGGAAAAAAGATAAACAATGCCATCTGTGGTAACATGAATGGAGCTGGAAGGGACAGTGCTAAGTCAGAAGGGAAAAATAAATACAAGATGGGCTCACAAATACTATAAAACTGAAGCATTCAGAGGGAGAGAGTGGGAGGGGGAGGAACAAAGAGGAAAGGAAACGCAGTGGCAGTGGGCAGCGGGTGAGCTGGTGGTGGCTGCACCGTAGTGTAGATATCTAATGGGGGGCTTAATGTAACCTCAATCAGAAGTCAATCAATTAATTAAAATTATTAAAATAACCACTAAATGTAATACATCTTTAAAAAGCATCATCAAATGACTAATATTTCTAAGGGTCAGTACATTTTTTCCTATAAGGGGTAGACTGTGCAAACCACATGCTGTTTCATCACATGTTCTTCTCTCCATGTAAAATCCAGTCTTACCTCTTGTGCCAAAACCAGATGATGATCTGGATTTGGTTTACAGGTAAATTTTCCTGAACACACTCTAGGTGATGAATTATTCATTGAACAAAACAGATGGAAATATCTGCCCCTGTGGATCATTTAATTCTCACAAAAATCTTAGCACAGATACCATATTTTAAAGAAAAAGAACAAGTAAGTTGTCCCAAATAATAAAACTAATCATAAGAGAAGGTGGGTGTGAGCCAAGTTATGACTCAAAAGATTACACTTTTATCCTTCATGTTTTACTCATTGTCACTTGTCCCTTTTCCATGATGAACTTGGAACTTTGAGTTCAGGTCAATAAACGAAGCCAGGATAATGGAGATACTACATGTCTGAAATACTGCCTAGGTGCTGAACAATTATGCTAGCCTGTGGTCTTAATTTGGCATATGGGTTTATGGGTTTTGTTAGATACCTCCCACATGATCCCCAAGAGCCAGGCCTGAGTCTGGAGAAACTTTGCTAAGGAAAGCTGGCTGGAAGAGACAGTGCACCCAGAGAAAGACATCAAAAGGTTACAGGAAAGCCAGGAATGGAGAACTCAAGAAAAATGTCACATGCTCCCAAGAAATGAAGTGAAGTGGGAATTAACATGTAGCTAGGGGGTTTAGCAACAGAGAAGCCCTTGGTGCATTTGGTAATAGCTCTTATAGTGGAATCTCGAGATTGAACCCAACTCTGGGTGTCTAAAGAAAGAACGGGAAAGAGCAGGAATCATAGTGTGAATAAGACTCAAATCCTCTTGAAGACTGATGGTGTGGAAGAAGGGGCCTGGGACAGGCTCTAAAGGGGAAGGCATATGGATGTGCATTTTCCTGTTTCTTTTTTTTGTTGTTTCTTAAGCTGGGAGAGACTAACACATTTTTAAATGTTTATTAGATAAATAACAAAGAAACAGGGTATAGGGCCTCTCTGATGGCCCAGGGGTTAGTCTCAGAGCTTTTACTGCTAGTGCCTGAGTTTGATCCCCACCCCAGTAGTGACCCACATGGCGCAGCAGACCTCTCCTGTCTCCCCCACTGCCCCCTTAGCAGTGTTTTTCAGAGGTTCAGCCTATTCTGCTCCCTACTCTCTTTGGTGAATGCTCTCACCCCCTGCATCTCTGGCCGGCAATTCAGCTGTTCTACACACAAATAAATAAACAAACATGAACAAATAAAGATACAGGAGGGGCAGAGAACAATGAGCTAGTTGGAAGAGTAAGGGGGTTGAAGTCACAGCATAAATAGGGACTGGGTCTTTCACAGAGGTGGGAAGGGCTTTTTCCAGGGTCAGAGGACGGACGGGAAAGCTATGGAGGCAGCAAGACTTATGGATTTGGTAGGTGGAAGATAAAATATTTCCATCTCATGGCTTCCTTTTTCTCCTGAGAACCACATATTTCTTCACAGCCTGGTGTTATTTCTCCTGGGCTCACATGTCTGGGAGGATTGAGGTTCAGCCTGCATAGGGGTAAGAGAGGGAGATGCTGAGCTGAACACTTAGAAATTATCAGCTATTCTATTTTCAGCTTTTATCTCTCGCTGAAAATAATCCTCATGAATTTAGTAGACAAAAGAAAGCTTGTTCTTGAAAAAGAAGAAAGCATGGTGTTCAAAGCAAGGCATGCTCATGTCATAGGACTGAATAGGCTTGACAGCACTTGGGATGTTGATATTGTTTATCAGAAGCAGTGAGACAGGCGTCTGCCATCCAAGATCTAGCAAAAGAATTTTAGTGCATAAATCTTCTTGAGTCAGATTTGCAAAATCTCTGAAGGAATTCTTCTAAAGCAAGCAGCAAACCTAAAACTCAAGTCAGGTGTGTGCAGTCTTCCTTCATTGGACCATCCGCCGTGTGGCTCACAGCTCAGTGTGTCTGTCTCTGCCACAGTGATCAACTCACTAGCAGATGAAAGTAGAATACCCTTGCTGAATTCAAAATCAAGTCCTACTAATCTGAAGAGGGGTGTGATTACACTTTCCTGCCCTTCTGTGAATGCAGGTATTTTTTTTCTTTTATCTTTTTTTTATTTTAATATAAGAAGTCTTAAGAATTACTGATTTATTTTTAACCAAGGTAACATTGCGATATCCCCATCAGGTGTTACCACCTTAGCGTTCCCACCACCACACCACCACAGACCATCATGCCCCCCTCCTCCCCTCTCGGTGTCTCCTCCAGCCTCCCACCGCGGGTGGCTCAGTTCTGTGGCCAGCTACCAAAGGACACGTGAACATAAAGCAACTAAATTAATAGTCAGATAAAGACAAGTTGAAAAAAAAGTGGCCTTACTCCTTGGAGAGTCAAACAATGGAAATTAGTTCCTTATATTTTTCAGATTACCTAAACTGAACTCTAATTCTGTTACATATAAAAATAGCAAAGAAATTAAAATTATCTTTGTTTCCAATCTGCATTTTTCTTTCTTAAGCATAGAGTATAAAGAAGACTCCAAGGAATTAAAGGAACCGAAGTTTAGCCATGTGAACATAGAGTCCTAAGGTTGCAGAGGACTCAGAGGTTCTTTGAGACCCTTTTCTTGAGGAATCCCCTCTTCATCAGCCTCAATAAAGGCCTTGGCCTGACCATGCCCGTAAAGTGGGGCTCACCTTCCCGTGATGGCTTCCTGTTCCTGGTGGGGTCTGCTGGTGAGGGAACCCGGGAAGGATGTCCTAAAGGAACTCTGCAGAGTCTTCTGGATCCCACTCCCTACTCCAGCTTTCTGGACTCCACCCCCTACTCCAGTGATTGGAAACTACAACTACCAGCAGTACCAGGGAGAGAAGGGCGAGGACCCAAGGGCGGAGCTAGCAGGAATTCTGGGACATTGAGGGATAAATATGGCACAATTGCATCTTGCTCTCTCTTGCTCGGGAAATGGCTCTCTGAACCGCCTGACTCGGTGTTTTCAGTCAGCCACGCCAGTAAGGTATTCCAGTTACTTTGTATCCCGCTCTCTTTCCCTGGGTAGTTTCCTATTCCTTTCCCCTTTTGTAAATAAACCCATGTTGACCCTTTTGTGTACCTGCAGTATAACTGAATTTTGAGCGCGCAGGTGAGGCCCCACAGACAGGCCGCCCAGTCCACTCTGGGCTACCCTGTAGCAGTTTTTGGCGTCCAACGTGGGGCCTGACTGACTTTAACCCGTGGTTGACCAGCCCAAGTACCGTGCGTTGGTCACTGTAAGCGTATTAGGTCTGCAGGACACATGGCTTCTTTGTTTGGCATCATGAGGACTTTTTCCCTTTGTATTCAGCTCTTGCTGATGTTTACCACCATGACTTTGACAACTTTTT
>NW_004567129.1:314468-323783 GCF_000260355.1 Condylura cristata | reverse complement strand
CTTGAAGCAGGGCAGTTCCCTCTTCAACGTGTGGCAGTGGGTGGTTTAAATGCACAAGGACAGCCTGCTGGGTACTTTGGTCACACAATCCTTTCAGCACAGCAGACCTAAATTGGAGGAACTCTGTTCCTTCTTATAGGCAGGACCCTAAGAGGATGGTAAAATTGTTTGCCTCTATCTTTCTCTCTCACCATCCTAATTGGGCAGATATCCAGTCAGTGTTACCAACTTTATTGACTTCTGATGAGCAAAGGATGGTTTTTAAGAAAGCCAGGGAGGAACAGGATGTAGAATCCCCAGAGCCAGACGTGGCTATCCCGATGGTAAATCTCAACTGGGACCCCAGTGAAGGTGATATGGATGTGCTAGAGCTGTATAAAAAGTGTTTATTGGTAGAGCTGCAGCAGGGGATTCCCAAACAAAAGAATTTTAATAAAATTCTGCAGCTGGAATAAAGGGCTAATGAGGATCCATCAGAGTTCCTTGAGCGAATTATCCGAACATATGCCAGACACACAGATATAAATCAAGATGCCCCAGAAAATGCTCATCTGATCACTATGGAGTTCGTTACATATAGTGACCCAGACATCAGGAGGAAATTAGCAAAGGTGGATGGCATTACCGAGGTGAGTCCATCCCTGCTAGCAGACCTGGCATTTAGCGTATATAATCAAAAGGAAAGGAGACCTAAACCTGTGACTGTTTTTGTACAGAGGCAACATAAAACAGAGTTTCAGGGTAATAATAGCTGAATGGCAGGTGGACCCATGAGACGTGAGCCTCTAGGGTGGAATCAGTGTGCCTACTGCAAGTGCGAGGGACACTGGAGGTATGAATGTCCCACATTACGGGTAAACAGGAGACGTTATAATGACTGGAGACAGGGTAACATGTCAGTGGCACACCCTCATGACTCACGCAGAGGCTATAGGAAGGAATGCAGAATACATGGGATCCAGAACCTAGGAAGGAGAAAAGGAAATATGATGGCTCAGAGCAGAGACTCAGATGCAGATAGAAAGGAATACAAACAGGATACCAGAAATCAAGCGACAGCTACTGAGGAAAGGAGACAGATGATAATATACAACAGAGACCTAGATGAAGAATAGGGGAGCCCAGAGGCTACACTAGATCTAAAATGGTCCACTAAAATACACCTCTTGTGAACTTATTGAACATCTGGGTATTTATTTTGTAAAAAAGAACAAAAACTTTTTTAGCAATTATGCTAGCAGTATTTTTTTTTAATAATCTGATTTTACTACACAATAAGGCCTTCAGTCTTGTTCTTGATATTCTCTTGGAAATTTTTTTCTCCTATTTCTTTTTGTTTGTTTTTAAATGATTTTTACCTATATTGGTAAAACTGCAGTTACTTATGATTCCATGTGGCATAACTAAGAATACTGTCTGTGTATATATGTTGAATGTCTGTATGTCTTTTGCTTGTGTTTAATTGTCTTGGCCTCGAGGTATTCGAAATTGGTTTGGATGGAGCCTATAGATATTGTAAACAAACAAATTAAATTGTAATCTTCAGCCCTCCCTGGTGGGCGCAGCGGGTTAAAGCACAGCACTGAGAATCTAAAGCCGCTGCTGCATGAGTTCGATTCCCGCCTGCTCCGAGGGGATCCACATGGCACGGCAGACCTCTCCTGACCCGCCCGCTGCTCCCCTCAGCAGTGTACTTAGTCGATCTGCCTGTTCTGTTCCCCACTCTGTCTCTCACCACCCCTGAGCCTCTGGCCTTTACCCCAGTTCTGTATGCACAAATAAATGAATCTTTAAAAAAAATTGTAATCTTCATGATAACTAATTTGTTGAATAAAAAAAACCTTGTATTTGTGTGTGTGTGTGTGTGTATGTGTATATATATATATTTTCCTTTTATTTGGGTTCATAATGTCAGCAAATGGAAGTTTGGAATAACTAAGGTTTTGGAAAGAAAAGAGTCTCTAGTTATAAAATAAGGAAAATAGAAAAACAACATGGCTATGCTCTGACTGTCAACATTGCCTTACTGAAATGTGCTGGAGCTTTCACGAAATTGGGATTGTCTTTTCTGTTATATTTTTCTTCTTCATATTTGTGACAAAGCTTCCCAGAATTCTAAATTGAATTGAAATTTGGTAGTTTGTCATTTTATTCATCAAAGAAAGTTTTGTGGCGCCTCAATAGAGAGCTCCTGAGACACTCCATGAAATTTCTCCTTTCCCCCCTGGGAAGAGCATTCAGATCAATTTGTCTAGTTTGGTATACATATTACAGTAAAATTAGGAAGGAAGCATTGTCACTTGGAAAAAGGTAAACCTTGCACATGAACACAACTATTAACCTTGTTTTTCTAATACATGTAAAAAAAACAGTTTTTTGATATGTATGTAAATTTTGACTGTTGATCACTGTCTTGTCATATTAGTCTGGTATTTGCAGAAATTGTTTCTGAAAAAATTTTGCTATGTATTTGATATGTATGTAAATTTTGAATGTTGATCATTGTTTTGCCATACTATAGTCGATGGTCTAGTATTTACAGAAATTGTTTCTGAAGAAATTTGATACTCCAGTATTTGCAGAAATTGTTTCTAAAGAACACAAAAACTTTTTTTCCCAGTAATAGCACTCAATAGATTCTAATTGATTACACTTTTGATATTGGAAAATATTTTCCACAAGATCTAGATAGAATGATTCTACTAAGTTTTGTTTGAAAAACTAATGACATTTTTGTTTATTTGATTAACCAGTTTTCTTGCTTTGAATGACCAGAATCTACATTAATATTCCATTTTTTTCAACAGAGCTAATTTTTGATTCCATTTCTTCTCTCCCTTTGATACCAACACAGTATAAAAACTGTGGTAGTAATTTTTACTACTCACGAGTCTGTTTTGCATAACTTCAACAGGGTATTTTGTATGCATAAACTATAAAAATTGGCAATGTGCTTCAGTGGCTTTGCTTGGCATTCTCCAGGAATTTCAAACAGAGCTGAACGAAGAAGATGAGCATCTGCTGCTTTGTTTGTAGGGCTCCAGGGACCTCCAGAGAAGGTGAGGAAGCTTGCCTCCATTGGAAGGATTGGACAACCCGGACTGGACAATATTGAGCCCTGGTAGCCACGAGAAGAGGTGACCCCAGGTGGAATCTGCTGAAACTGATGTTGTTCCTGAAGACTACTTCGACTGGACAGTGACTGTTTGCTCTGATACTATGGACTGTTCCAACAGGCCAGCTGAAAATTGCTCTTTGGTTAGTCTACCCTGTGATTTTATGCAAAAATAGAAATATGGTTAAATGTTAGCTTGAATTTGTAAATATATTATACATTATTAGATTAAGTTGGAATTAAGGTTGAGAATTTGATTTTATATAAGTTAAACCGATTTGGAAGATTTTTGCTTGTTTCTGTTATTTTGATCTATATATTTATATATCTATCTCTATATCTACCGGGCATACTGGGCATACATAAACACTGCTGGTGACTGCTGCATATGCAGGAAACCTTACAAAGACTGGAAATCTCATGGAGACTGTCTATAAAGACTATACCCTGTGATCTGTGCCACCATAGATACGGTGGTATGAAATCAAAAGGGGGGAATTGTTAAAGGGAAGGATGTCCTAAAGGAACTCTGCAGAATCTTGTGGCCCCCCCACTCCCTACTCCAGCTTTCTGAACTCTATCCTCTACTCCAGTGATTGGAAACTACAACTCCCAGCAGTACCAGGGAGAGAACTGCGAGGACCCAAGGGCGGAGTTAGGAATTCTGGGACATTGGGGGATAAATATGGCGGGATTGCATCTCGCTCTCTCTTGCTTGGGAAATGGCTCTTTGGACCGTGTGACTTGGTGTTTTCAGTCAGCCACGCCAGTAAGGTATTCCAGTTACTTTGTATCCCGCTCTCTTTCCATGGGTAGTTTAGTATTCCTTTCCCCTTTTGTAAATAAACCTGTTATTTGCCCTTTTGTGTGTGCGCGCAGGTGAGGCTCCACAGTCCACTCTGGGCTCCAGTCCACTCTGGGCTACCCTGTAACATCTTCAGTTTTCTAGCACCTCATGATTTGTGCCACTGAGTTATGTGGAACAGATTGAGTGCTCAGCACAAAGGCTATTTTCTTGTCTTGGGACACAGCTCCTCTGACTCCATGCAGTCCGGCATAGCAGATGGGAGTGTGGAGCTGCGAATCGCAGAGGTCTGCATCCGCGTTGCCTCCCAAGCTTTTCTGCAGCCTCACTTCAGACTGGGCATTTCTCTTCTCTGGGTATATCTGACGTGTAGCAAATGACATGACCTACTCTCACAGCGCTGAGGGATTGAAGCTTTCTATTTATGAGTTCTGGTCTCTTTTTCTTTTCCTGACTTGATTTTGATTTTTTTTTGCTTCTAGTTTCAAGCTTATGCTGAGGTTAATATTTGATTGACAGATTTTGCGGCTTGTTGTGCAGTCTGATCTCAAGCTCATTCATGGCCACATTCTTGCTCTCTTCCTCCATATTGTATAATTTAGATGTTTGTTGATGCTTATGCGTTTGTTGTACTATTTTCATATCTGTCTTGGTGTTAATTCTTTTAATTTTTGATCTTCAGTGATTTTTTTTATCTAGCCATCTGTCTTGTGTGTTAATTTTACGGATGAGGTGTTTCAGGCTGGGTGCCTTTGTCCCTGAATACTCTGGACATCTCCAGCCTCTCGATTCTTGTCTGTAAAGTTCCCACTGGAGAGTCCACGTTCAGTCTAACAAGTGTTCCCTAAGGTTCTTTACTTTTTCTCAAATCTTTTAACCTGAAACCTTGGCTTTCATCAATTTACTTACAATGTGTTTGGAGTGTGATTTATATTATTTTGCTTGGTAATATTTTGACTTCTTGTATAAAGATGCTTGGTTCTTTTCCAAGATTGAAATGTTTCTTGACAATTACTTCTTTGTCTTTTGGAACCCCCATGATATGGGTGTCATTTCTCTTTAGGTTATCCTAAATAACTCTTGCACTGTCTTCGAATTTTTGTTTTCTTCTTTTCTTCATCGTTCTGTGGGTCCCCCAACCCCAATGGTTCTCAGGATTTTGACCTGGCACTCAGAGTTCCTCCCCATTGAGTGACCCTGGGCAAGCAACTTCATCTATTGGTACATTTCCTCATGCACAAAGTGCCCACTCAAATTAAATTGCAAGGCTAAGTGTAAAGTGCTTAAATCCAGCTAGGACTCAGTAAGTATTTAATTTATTTAATAATTATTAATTAGATTAATTATAAATAAAATAATAATTAAGGTTGTATTTTTACTTATGTATACAATACTGGCACCTTGTTCTTAAATCTTCAGTTAGACCTTTAGCAGGTATGGTATCTTCCCACGACTTGCAATTTCACCTAGCAAAGTTCTAGGTTAGTTAATGGTCACACCCCATCAAGACTACTAATTTTCCCTAAATAAGTAACTGAAGAGATTACTGGTTTTTTTTTTCCCCCTTTCTGGGCCTTTGTTGAAAGGTTTTTCAGAAAACCTTCTCCTTAGCAAAGATTTGTAAGCATTTTTGAAATGCAAGAACAAAAACAGGTGGTGGATTTGTTAAAGAATGTGGCTTGCTTTCTAGAACTCCTGAAAATGAAACAGTGTGGCCAAAGAACCTACCTCTCTGGTTATCATCTTGAATACTGTAGCCTCCAGAATCTTGGTCTATATGTGAGCTAGAAGATAAGTCCCCAGAAACATTTGTAAAAATACCTTGTTTCCTTTCCTTTTCCATCATGAATCTGAGAAAGATCTGGGTTTCACAGGTCTGATTTATGGGGTTAATTTTCTCAGGAGATATTTCTACACAGCATTACTATCTTTGTCTTTATTGTGAAATAATGTTTCAGAGTTACAGTTCATGAAGGTTCAGGGGAGACTATAGTAAAAAGGTGGCATTGAACTAACAGACTTCACTGATTCCTCCCAGGTGCTTGCATTATTACTAAGCACTAGATTTCTCATCCCCAAATTGATTCATCTTGAGGGATCTCTGCAGGGAAATGGTCTCTGACCCACTGAATTTACCCAATTTCCTCCTACCGGTTAGTTTTTTTTTTTTTTTTTTGCATTTAAGATGCCCGCTGATTCCCAACAACTTAAAGTTTAGCTTGAATACCAGCAGAACTGTTGTCAGATCAAATGTGAAGATAGAGGAATTTATACAATATGAATACATTGTGCTAGAGAAAAAATTTGCTGAAAGAATAAATTTTCAGGTAGAATAGTTATTGCTCTCTGGTGGGACCTTTCTCCCATATTTGACCAAAAGAACCATCCCCTCCTCCCTCCCTGACAACTGTTTTGATGTTTCACAAGCACCTGAGTTCAAAATATACCAAAAAAAACCCTTCCAAACTTCCTGCATAGAAATTTTATTTCTTCTGAATTCATGTTTCATATCTCAGCAAGTAGCATCTCTATCTTCCCATTTGCTCAGATTAGAGTCTCAGAATATTTCTTGACTTCTACCTCTTTATTCCAGTTGATTCTATTGTATAACATTGGTCACCTATGTCAACTTCTCTCTGTTTCTACTTTTCATTTATATTGGCCACTAACATTTCCTGCCTGAAAAACTGTTGTTATGACAGGTAGAATCTAAGTTGAGTCACAAATAGCCATTCCTTCTCTTGTGAGTATGGGTTTGGTCATAGTGACTTGTTTCTAAAGAATAGAATATGGCAAAAGTGATTGAATGCCATTTTTGAGAACAGATTATAAAAGACCATGACTCTCATTTGGCCTGTAGACTCTCTCTGGCTCTTTGCTCTGATTAAGCACACTGCTATGTTTGTATGCTTCCTGCAGGGCATCTGATCAGCAGTCAGTGAGAAATTGAGGCCCTCAGTTCAACAGCCGTAAACAACCATGATTGAACTTAGAAGTAAATCCTTTTCCAGTCAGGCCTTGAGATGACTGCAATCCAAGATGACATTTTGATTGCAGCTCTGGGAGTGACTGTGAGCCAGAGGATCTTGCTTAGTTGCACCTGGATTCCTTATTCACGGAGACTGAGATAATAAGTGTTATGGCAAGCCCCTATGTTTTGAAGTAATTTGTTACATAGAATGGATAACTAAATACAGTCTCCTAATTGGATTTCCCACTCCCATTCTAGCTTCTCTTCACACTGAAGCCAGAGTTTGCAGATTTACTAAAATCTGCTTGTTGCTTAAACTATTTAAATGGTTTCTCATAGCATCAAAGCTGCCAACATATGGTCAGAGACCCTTTGACTGATTATTGCTCTCCAACCTCATCTCCCATAATTTCTCTTTAAAATCTATACCCCCACCAACTAATATTTGTCTTTTTTTTTTTGATCCCACGTTCTTACCTGCAAACCTTTGTATTTTCTACATCTTAGTAGAAGCTTTCATTCTCCTCACCCTTTGGCTGTTTTGTAGGCATTTTTATTGTTTTAGCTTAATTGTCACTCCTCAAGGAAATCTTTCTTTTTAATATTTATACGGAACTGGGGTACAGGCCGGAGGTTCAGGGGCAGTGAGAGGATTCACCAGAGACAGAATGAGGAGCAGAACAAGCAGATCGATGAAGTACATTGTTGAGGGAAGCAGTGGGGACACAGAAGAAGTCTGCTATGCTATGTGGGTCACCTCCGTGGCCCGGGATTGAACTCTCACTGCAGCCAGCTTGCATTGCTGCATCCCAACCCATTGCAACACCAGGGAGGGCCCGATCTTTCTTTCCTGACCCAAACGCTGGTTACTCTTTAATATGAAGATTTTTTTTTACAAGCCTCTTACTCAGTTCGCAGCTGTATGATGACACCTTCCACACATTACTGGAACATTGTAGAAGCTCACTACTCAATTGTTTAAGAGGAAAAGGGAAGTTTAGTTCCTTCTCAAGGAGTAATTTGGATGTTGAAGTATATTACGGGTACCACAGACTCAACTTACCTACGATACTCATGGAGAGTTTATTCTGCAAGTTTCTATTGACCAGGCATGTCTGTGATTTTCTCCTCTCAGTAGGTAGCTATAGTGTACAAGTAAGGTAGTAAGGATGAACACTATGGAAGGCACTGAAAAGATGCCCCTGTCTTGTGAAATAATAAAAGTTGTTTGGGGTAATTGTGAGAGTAGCAGTTTATTAGGTGTCCAGCAAGAAGGGGCTCTCCATTGTGGCAGAGAATGCCAAATGAGACTATTCCAAACATAAATGCTTTGCTTTGCTCAGGGATTTTTTTTTTTTTTCATGAGCAGATGGTCTTACTTATGCCTATGTGGAAGACAGAGGATGTGAAATAGCACCAGTTCTAAAGTTTAATCTTCCAATAAATCTCTGCCAGAAAGTTATGGTGGCCATCATTTATAGGCTAACATGAGTAATTTCTACTACATGTGGCTCTGAATGAAAAAAGGTAGGGGCAGTACAATTTGTAATTTTACATGGAGTGTTAAATATTTTATGGACTTACAAGAACAGCTGAGAATTAGGTACAAGCAAGTCTAAATTTGTGTGTTTCAAGGTTGAACTAGGAGATTGCTTATGTGTGAGCTGGGTACACCTTGTGTAATGTAATGTAAATGTCCCTTGTCTCACACATGTATTGGAATTGTCACTTGATCCTGTCTCCATCATAAAAAAGTTTGTAAAATACATCAGGAAAAAATGGCAAAATGTAGTGTTGGAGAAATATTGTGTTTGCATGGGTAGGGGGACGGATGGAGAAGGATCACTGCCACTGACCAGGTCATGAAGGAAACTAACAAGCTAGCCTCTGACATGGTCTGTGATTTCTGGTAATGAGAGAATGAATGGGGGTGTTGAGCTACTTTGATGAGAATTGGCTAAAGTGTACATGTGTGCGGCTTATGCCCAGAAAACACAGCAATCTCCATATAATGTATAAGTTCCTATTAACATGGGCAACCTGAATTTGAGTTTGCAGAATTTTAATTATTATTATTAACAAGTTTACAGTTTTATTACATCCACACATTAGTCATTAATTTTTACTAAATATTAATATGGCTATTTACTATAAATATGAATCTAGGACAGTTAAGTTAGCAGAGGCTAAATTATGCTACAATAACAAGTGGCAACTAAGATTTCAAATTATTTTAGGTTCCTATACAACTTGGGTTCACTGTGGCTCTCCCAAATCCTCTTCATTCCAGAACATAGGCAGAGAAGTGACTTTTATCAATTCATGCTGGCTTATCAAACCCGTAACAGGCCACGTCATAGCTCTCAAAGCTCTGCTCAGAAGTGTCCATTCACATATTGCTGGTCAAAGTGTCATTGGTGCCCA
>NW_004567129.1:302169-314347 GCF_000260355.1 Condylura cristata | reverse complement strand
GGAGTGAGATAGCAATCTTCCCACAGTTTCCTTTTCCTGGTGGTAGAAGAATATTTTGAACAAATAATGCAATTTACATCAGCAGTAGATTTTGAATGATGTTCCCAATTTTGGCGAATAGTTCAGCTTATTTATAGGGATATTTATGGGATGTGAAAAACTCATGGTTCTGCCAGTTTCTTTTTTCAAAAGCATTGCCCTGATTTTGAGCAAAACAGCATTTTTCCACTGCTCTGACTTTTCCCAAACTAATTGCCAAAGATTCACCCAGACTGTATGTAGAAGCATACAGTTCCTCAGAGCACAGTACAGAGGTGCTGAAACCCTTGGAAAAAAGTTGTTTCTGGAACTTGCAGATGCTGGGTTTGCTGCTCTTCTGGGATTGTATCTTTTGACTTCATTCATGTACATTTTTTTACACCTGCAAGTAATTTACTCTTAAAGGCAGTAAAGTCATGAATCTTACACTAACAAATTTAATTAAAGTTGCTCACTGCTGATATCCAGAGTAAAACTGGCAAACTTTATTAGTCATCTTATAGAAAAAGTGATGACAGCACATGCTTTTTTATAGCATGAGTGGGATTTTATTTATACTTTATGCAAAACAAAGTAGCCAGTATAATTAGATGGTAATTTGTAACTTCTAACATAAACACTTTAGGAGTAGTAGTATCAAAAGTGAGTGCTAATTAGAGAGCTGGTAGAAAAAAATATGTAAGTAGTAACAGATTGACAAGTTATACCAAACAGCAGGCTATTTATAACTGTTCACTGTTTATAAGCTCTATTTTGTTAATAGTCTTTGGACAACTCAGAAGAGGGGAGAACTTCGTGAGTGATTTGCAGTTTAATTTCTGTAAATACAAATAAACCTTGCAGATGTGATTGCAGTGCATCTAGCTGTAATAATTAAAAGTATTATTAACTAGATGACTTTCTGACTGTTTCATCTGAGATTCTAATGTCTTCTGTGCTCCATCTCACCAAAGAAGAGATAAATCCAAGCATTATTTAATTATGTTTTTTACAAAAAAGGGCACATTAATCAGCAACCTTTCAGGAATGCTTGCCTTGTACTCATTTATTCAAACAATGAAAAAGTCAAGAAATATTTATGTGTGAGAGGAGGGAGGGTGGTGAGTCACAGGCACTCATTTGGGCTAGATTTGACCTTGTGGATACTTGACCTCTAATTTCTTTAGCAAGGATATTGTTTAAAATTATTTGGAGACTGTGAAATGATTTGCTACCAAGTTTATAGCTAGCTCATGGATTTCTCAGCGAAAAAAAAATCAGTTCTTATTGCAAAAGGAACTGAATTACAATGTGTGAGTTTTTCTCCTATGACCATCTCCTGTGAAAACAATTTTTAGAATTCACAGACTAAGGAAAGGCGAAGGTTTGTGAGAAAAGGAAAACTTTGTATCATTATTGTTATTTTTTACATAGCAATAAAATTCACATAAAATAAATGTTCTTTAGGTATAAAAATATTTTTAGAGAGAACATAACCATTTTAATCATTAGCCATTTTTATGATTTTCAAATGTAATATTAAGTGGCTTTTAGGACATTCACAATGTAATGTTCCATCACCGGTATCTAATTCCAGAATATTTTTATCACCCCAAGAAGAAAATACATACCTATCAAGCAATCATTCCACAATTACTGCTCCTTCAAGCTCTGGCAACCATTAATCTGCTTTCTGTTTATATGAATTTGCCTATTCTAGACTTTTCACATATATGAAATCATAAATTGGGGCTTTTAATATCTGACTTCTCGCACTCAGCATAATGTTTCCAGGGTTCATCCATGTTGTAATGATCAACCTGTTAGGACTGAAAAATAGTTCACTGTTTTGTTTACCAATGTTTTGTTTACCAATTTTTGGGCATTTGACTTGTTTTCACTTTGTAATGAATCACATTGCTATCAACACTTGTAGTGTTAGCAAATATATGTAAGTTGCATAAATGTTTTCATTTTTCTTGGTTGTAAATCTAAGAAGAATTGTTGGGTCAAATGGTAACTCTATGTTCAACCTTGATGAATTGCCAAACTGTTTGCTACAGTAGCCACATGATATTACATGTATGAGGATTCTAGTTTTGTAACTGAATTTTCTTGGGGGTCCAGAGGCCATGAGACAAAAGACAACAGCCATTCTCAAAAGTGACTGAGCAGCTGGCCTCAAGAGAAGGGTGAACAGCCAGCCTTTGCAGAAAGAAGCAATGTGCAGCTTGCCTCTGAAGATAGAGGAAGGATTCATCTTTGCACTTTTGAAGGATTCAAACAGTTAACAGCCCCCAAAGAGAGAGCCACATCAAATAAACTGGCCTCTGAGATTCAGTGGACCTCCACAGACCACAGAGATTTGGGCTCTGCACCAGCTCTGACCCTACTTCTGACACCTCCTGCAGTGGGTGCCATCAGTCTGGCCTGCTCTGTCCCAGAGCTGCTTGCTGCTGCTGTGTGCTGACGGTCCTCAAAGAGCATCCACAGCCTCGGGCAATGTCTCCTGGCTCTGCTGACTCTGTCACTGTCTGCTTGGCATCTGCCCAGGCTTCAGACAGACTGCTGCTGTGGGCTGCAGCCTTTGTTTGGGACTTCTGGACACTGTGGACACTGTCTGCACTGACAGAGCCAGCCACTTTGGCCTCAGAAATTCTTTCCTTTTCCCCCATTTCCTGTTTGTTAATTAAACTCTGTTGTTGGATGCTGAGCTTTAGTGGCCTTGTAATTGTGCTTGTGGGTGGCTGACAGCCACCTGTCCCCACTGTGGCTCTGTCCTTTGCCCATGTCTTAGCACTATGTTTTAGTACTGCTTTAATTTCTCCACATTCTTATCAATAATCGTGTGTGTGTGTGTGTGTGTGTTGGTTTCAGTCACCCTAGGACATGTGAAGGAGTCTTCATTGTGGCTTTGGTTTGCATTTCCGTAACAGTTAATGCTGTAAAATTAGGTATCTTCATTTGCTTATTGACCAGTTGTATATCTCGGTAGAAACATCTATTCAAGTATGTTACGTATTTAAAACATAGGTTTGTTTTCCTTTTTGTTATTAAGTATTATTTATGGTGATTTTGAGTTTTCTTATCAGGTACATGATTCGTATTTTCTTAAATTCTGCAGATCATTTCCTAACCTTTCTTGATATTTCCTTTGATGCACAAAAGTTTGAAATTTTGATAATGTGGACATCTTGTGAGTACTCTGAGACCCTTTCTGCCTCCTGGTCTAGCAGGCAAAAGAGCAAAAGTATATGTGTAGGTTTCAAGTCAGAATGGGATGTGCCCCATCAGGCAGCTCCAGGGTCAGCCACTCAAGAATCTGTTGCCCACAGAATCCTTACACTTGCAGCCCCAGCTTTGGCCTAAGAAAGCAGTGAAAGGAGAGCTAGGCAGTGTGCATCCAGCCTTTGCATCGCCACAGCAAAGTCTTTGAAGTCAGGGTTATGATTAAATCCCAGCATTTGCCATCATCCTCATATAACATGATATTATTTAAAATCAAGACAATGATACCCATACATAAAACCTGGAAATCTTTATCAAGAATGATTGCATTTTTGACAAGAGTAATTCACTCTTCCTTTTCTTTTGCATGTATGCAAAGAAAAAACTCTGGAACAAGGTCTATAAAGCTGAGTACAAATGTGTAAGAGTCAGAGCAGTTCCCACAGGGTAAAATCTGTTGGACTGTTTCCCAGGCTCAGATCCTCACTTTGGCTATGTAATAAACTCTTTATTATTGAGACTTTACTTCAGTCAACAAATAAGTTCAATTTTGTTGCTTGTACTTTAGATATCATACTTAAGAATCCAACAAAAAAATACATGAACATTTAGCCCTATGTTTTGTTAGAATAGTTAGGTCTTTTTGTATGTATATATTTTTGTATACACACACACATATATACTATGAGGTAAGGATAAAACATCATTGTTTTTCATGTTGATATTCTGGTGTTGTTCCAGCCTCACTTGTTGAAGAGACTGTTCTGTCTGCATTGAAGGATATTAGCACCACCTTGAAAATTGATCATAAATGGTTTTATTTTTGGACTCTCAGTCTGTCCTATTTGTATATTTGTCCTCATGACAGTACCATACTGTTTTGATCACAGAAGTTTGCAATAATTTCTAATTTTTTTCTTTTCCCAAGATTGTTAACAATCTTTGTTTGAAAGCCATCTTGATCATTGAAAACTGCATATAAATTTTAGGATTAGCTTGTCCATTTCTGCAAAAAGATAGTTGGAATTTTGATAAATATTTCATTGAACCTGTGGATAGCCTTCAGTAATTTTTCATCTTAATATTGTCTTCCAGTCTGTGAATGCATAATTTTTTACTTCTAAGTAGCTAGCTAATTTTTCTGTATATATATATATATATTTTTTTTTTTAAGATTTATTTTACTTGTACATACAGAACTGGGGTACAGGCCAGAGGCTCAGGGGTGGTGAGAGGCTTCACCAGAGACAGAGTGGGGAGCAGAACAGGCAGATTGACGAAGTACACTGCTGAGGGGAGCAGCGGGCGGGTCAGGAGAGGTCTGCCACGCCATGTGGTCACCTCCAGGGCAGGCAGGAATCGAACTCATGCGGAAGTGGCCTTAGCTTTTCAGTGCAGTGCTTTAACCCGCTGCGCCACCAGGGAGGGCCTTTTCTGTATATTTTATTGATGGAAAATATTTCAGATCTTGCACATCTGTGACTAAATTAATTACTAGTATTTTATTCTTTGATATACTTTTGTAGGTATAATTGTTTTCTTAATTTCAATTTTGTGGATTATTTATTACTAGTATATAGAAATGCAACTGAATTTCTGTATGCTTATCTGGAATTTAGCCAATTTGTTGTATTGGGCGGGCCCACTTTTTTTTTTTTTTTAATGTGTGGATTCTTTAGGCTTTCCACATGTAAGTTTGTGTAATCTACATTCACAGATGTATTCAGTTAGTTTACTACTTCCTTTACAATTTGAATACTTCACATTTATTTTCTCCCCTACTTCCCCTTGACTAGAACTTCCACTGTATTGTTGAAAATAAGTGCTAAGACCAGTTTCTTAATTTTTAAAAAATTTTAAGTAACATTATTTTATAACAGTGTATAAGTTTCAGATGTGCATCATTAATTTTTAATTAAATTCACCACTATATTAAGTTTACCACAAAAAGTCCAGTTCTAGCCTTTGTTTTACATGCCCCTTTCACCTGATTTCTACCCCTTCAGGTAACCACTAACTTGATCTTTTAGTCAAAGTTTGTATTTTATTTTGTCCATGTGTTTGATTTCTTTACGTGGACCACATATCAAAGAAATCATAAAGTATTTAGACATTCTTTTTTCTTATTCTTGATATTACATATAAAATTATTCTGTCTTTATGCCCAAAAGTAGATGACTAAATTAAAAAAGATGTGGTACCTATACACAATGGAATATTACTCAGCAATCAAAAAAGATAAACACATGCCTTTTGGAGCAACATGGATGGAGCTGGAAGGGATCATGCTTAGTGAAATAAACCAGAAAGAAAAAGAAAAATACCAGATGGTTTCCCTCATAGCAGGAATATAAAGACCAGGGGAGAAAATAGTAATGAACAACTATATACCACGACATTTTACAGGAGTTGAGTGGGGAATGGGATCAAAACCTGGGGGGATGGGAGAAGTTCTCTGGGCTGTGGAGACGGCACATGGGTGATTTGGTGATGGGAAGCCCACAGGGATTACAACTGAGATGGAAAAAGGCACAAAATGATGTGAAAATAAACTTTAAAAAAAATTGATGTTGATTGTGGGGTTTTCATAGATAGTCACTGAGGAATTCCTTTTATTTCTTGTTTGTAGAGAGTATTTATCATGAAGGTTTTTGGATTCTGTCAAGTTTTTTTTTTTACAATGGGATGGACTGAATTTTGTCCCAAAATCATACATTAAACTCTTAACTCTCAATGTGTTCACATTTGAAGACAGGGTCTTTTTTTTTTTTAAAGATTTATTTATTCATATAGAACTGGGGTACAGGCTAGAGATGCGGAGGGTGAGAGGATTCACCAGAGACAGAGTGGGGAGCAGAACTACGAGGTACACTGCTGAGGGGAGCAGCGGGCGGGTTAGGAGAGGTCTGCTGTGCCATGTGGTCACCTCTGGGGCAGATGGGAATCGAACTCATGTGGAAGTGGCTTTAGATTCTCAGTGCTGTGCTTTAACCTGCTGCACCACCAGGGAGGGCCAGAAGACAGGGTCTTTTAAGAGGTTATTAAGAGTTGAATGAGGCCAGAAGGATAAGAGACTAATTTAATAATACTGGTTTCCTTATAATAAGCATGAGAGGTATCAGGAGTTTGTGTGCACACAGAAAAGGCCCCATGAAGTTATATTGCAAAGACTATCATCTGCAAGCCAGGACTGCCTTACAAGAAGCCAACCCTCTGAGTAGATATAGACTTCCAATTTGCAACACCATGAGGCAATAATTCTTATTGTTCAACGTACCTGGCTTGTGGTATTCTACAGAGGCAACCCACTATGACTATTTACTTAAGTGGTGAGAATCACGTGGCTCTGTTCCTTCATTCTATTAACAGGGTTTATTATTATATTGACTGATTCTGTATTTTGAGCCATCTTTTCATTCCAGTGTTATCAACTGGCCATTGTCCATGATATTTTAATGTGCAGTTGAATTTAGTTCAATAGTGTTTTTAGAGCGTTCTTAATATTCATAAGTGATACAGGTTTGCTTTAATATTCATAAGTGAGACAGTTTTAGGATAAATTGGGAAGTTCACCCTAAACTTCTACTTTTTCTTTTTCTTTTTTTTGAGACTTGGTGAAGAAGCTTCTTGAAATGTTGGTGGAATTTAGCAATGAGGCCCTCTGGTTCAGGGCTTTTCTTTGGGGTATTTAGTTTGACTAAAGTTTATTTAGGGCCTATTCAGATTTTATATTTTCTATTTTAGTGAATATTGATAGTTTTCCATATTTCTAGAAATTTGTCTGTTTTGTCAAAGGCATACAATTGTTTAATATATTCAATTGTAATCCTTTTTATTTCCATAAACTCAGTAATAATATCTCCATTTTCATTCCTGATATTATTTTCCTTCAATTCTATTGATTTGACAAATTACATAATATAATTTTGGTATTACAACTTCACATCTTCGTATGCCCACAAGCTGTACTCACCCTTCACAAAAGCTTCAGTGCTAATACCCAATCACCTTTCTAAAACAGGGCTGCTGAGAGCCAACCAAAGGCCATAGTTGTATCTGTGCAATAGAGGTCTATAGTGGGCCAAAGGACAATGCCGAGTAGAGGACTGGTCATTGCCTGGGGGTTCTCACCTCTGCACAGAATTGCAAAAGACCGCAAGACCGCAGGCAGCAGAAGCAGCAACAATGGGGGTTAGTTGACAAATAGGGCAACAGAGAGCTCACTGTAGCCAAGAGTGGCAGCTCTCTCACCCCTGACAGTGTCCACCAGTACATGTGTAGGAGGAGGGCAAACTGCAGATCAAAGGTTCAGCCTCTGATTTGGTGGGGAGAAAGGGCTATTACTGCTGGGAGTATTTCATTGCCTCTTCTCTTTCTTTATATTAAATTATGCGTCCCTGTCCTATATTCTTGCTTGTCCGACACTCCTCGCTGTGATTCACAGTGCTTGCCAGGCCAAGTTCTCTGTTCTCCCAGTTAGGAAGCTGGAGGGGACTCTACCACACATGCTGGCAGCAGCCAGATTATCCATACCTGGTCAAGGGGTCCTTGTCTGCAACTTCCACAACACAAGAAGTCCCGCTAAAGAATTCAACATGCTTGGTCTTGCACTGTGCTGTGTGTAGTTCACACCGTGTACTTGGATTCTGTTTCCCAAGCTCCCTGCCTCAGTATTGGGCCTCTCTTCAGACTCAGTTTCCCTCATTCTTAAGGGGTGGAGGCTGCTCCTTTATGCCTGCACATGCTGTCAGGAAAGGCTTTCCTGGGCTGAATGCTTATTAAAGAGCTCACTCTGCAAGCAGCTGAGTGTGGTATTGCACACTCACTGCTGAGGTCACCTGTGCCAACCTGGGTGCAACAGAGTATCTCCCTTCCCCTTAGCCAGGAATGGCCATTGCCATGTCCACAATTCCTGCCCTGGCCCAATCCCCCCCTTTCTCTTCCACCTTGGCACCTTGGTGAACAGCCAAACACCCACCTCAGAGAAAATAACACATAGCCCAATCCAGTGATGCAGGGAATGAAGGGGTGTGATGGGTAATAGTTGCTCCTGTTAGTCTTGGTGAGAAGCTTTCCTGCAACCAGCTATTCTACTGTCATGGCTCCACCTCCCTGACTCTTCATGATTCTTGGTCCTCTCAGTGGTGTTCACACAACTGAAGAAGTGCTTACTTTTCCCAGTCTTCAATGATTCATTTCAGCAGAGAAACTCTACCAGCTTAAGCTGTGTTTCAGGAAGGACCCAATGGTAGCATTTGTGGGTGGATGTCTTACTGCCTCTGTTTCATGTCAGGTTGAGCAGTCACCCATGTTATGACAGCTGCTGGCATTGCTGGCTGCAGTCCAGGGTAAGGGGGGTGTACGCTGTGTTTTTTGACCGTAGGCCTTGCACTCAGGCAGGTCACTGACTGGACTCCTCTGTCAGATGGGGTCCCTAGTTGGCTTCGTGGTTGGGTGGAAGGGCTGGTTGGGCTCCCTCGCTGGACAGTTCTGCTGACTGGAATGAAACAGTCAAGTGGGGTTCTCTAGTCAGACAGTAGATCTGACTGGGCTTCTCAGTCAGAGAGTGGTATATGGTGGACTCTGGCTGGACAGGACCACGGCTGTGTTCCAAATTAGCTTGGGCTGGATGGGGATGCAGGCAGCTCAGCCTGGTCCAGTGGTGGCAGACTGGAGTCCTTGAGTGCCTTGGGTCAGAGACTGGCATCCCACAACTGTCACAGATTGGTGGGACATAGGCTGTGCTCCCTGGTCAGGTTCCAGCAGGGCTGCAGGTTGGACTTTGCCAGCAGACAGGACCTGGTGCTGTGCTCTGCAGTGGGGAGGGCCATGGAAGGGGTTCTGGGAATAGTGAAGCGGCAGGAGGTGCCTCCTACTGGAGCAGGCCTAGGGCTGTACCCTGCAATTGTGAGAGGTCACTGGCTAGCAGTGATCTCACAGGTGAGCAGGTCTGTTGGCTCTCTGTGGGTGGGGCGCCAGCTGTGCTCTGGGGTCCTGCGAAGTTGCCGGCCTGGGATTAATATTGCATTGGCCTGCTGATTTTGGGCCCCCATTGGGCAGAACTTCCAACTGTGTTCCCTGGCAGTTGGGGCCACTGGTTCACCCCATGTACAGACAGAAGTCCTCTGGTAAGAGCTGTGTGAGGCAGGGCTGCAGTGCACTTGAGGCCTGTGCACCCTCTTCTCATGGTGGGACTGTCCCAGCTGGCTGTTCCCAGGTGCTCCAACTGGGCCAGTTTCCCAGTTGTTCCTAGGAGGTGAGACCCATGTTACCTCCCTAGGAGAGTGCTGGGGTGCTGGGGATGTTGGCATCCCCTCCTCTCACTGCAGACTAAGACTGGAGCTTGCTGTGCTGGCTTGGGGAGTGCTCACATGGTGAAGAGGAACAGCTATTTTTTACTTTTCTCATGTAACTTTCCCCACTTTTGTTCTCTAAGGGAGCATCTGAGCATCATCTCCAAGTTCTGAGGTTCTCATAGTGGCATGCTTGGCTGTGAATGGTGCTCTCTTTAGTTTTGTGAGGGCTACTGGAGCCAGGGACCAGCAAACTTGTTCCAGCATCTTGGTGATAGCAACAGCTCTAGAAAATCACTAGACCTTCTGTTTTGAAATTTTATAATGGATGTGCATTTAATGTGAGTTTTTTCTTTTTAAATATTTGTTTTATTTATGCATATGGAACTGGGGTTCAGGCCATAAGTGCAGGTGACATTGAGAGGATTCACCAAAGAGAGTGGGGAGCAGAACAGGAAGATTGGCAAAGTACACTGCTGAGGGGAGCAGCAGGCAGGACAGGAGAGGTCTGCTGCGCCATGTGGGTGGGGGTAAGGGGGGCTCACTTCCCAGGTGGGGGATCGAACTCATGCTGCTTTGGCTGAGGCTGGCTAGCTTGGATCATAGTGCTGTGCTTTAACCCATTGCACCACCAGGGATGGGCTAATGTGAGTCTGTTTTTATCAAATATGCTACTGTCTTTTAAATTAGAATCTTATATCCTTAAGATCTAGGATGTTTTTTCTTATGATTCCTGCACCCCCCATGTCATTTTTTCCCTCTTTTTGGAATTTCTATTACCTGATACTCTTGGGCTAGTCTCCTCATTTTCTTTCCATCTTTTAATTTTTTATTTCTGAGGATATTTTCTCAAGTTTATCCTCCTTGTCTTTTGAGGGTTTTCCTTTTTTCTGTTATCATATTTATTTCCTAAGACTTTTTTTTTATTTTTAAGTGTTTGTCTTCTTATATGAAAGTGTTAATAATATTTCTTGAAGGTTTCTTCTCTTTGTGCAGCCTTTGTTCATTTTCGGCTTTTTTCATTAATACCAGAACTGTTTTCTATAAATCTGGTGACACTTTGTTGTCTGCTCTTGTGTAATAGTGTTGGAGACTTACAAATGGTGATTGGAAAATGTAAATGTATGAATATGTCAATGTTTCTGCATTTGCATTTTAACAAAGAGCATCTGTTAAAGTTGGGTCATTTTATTTGAGAGCTATATATTCAAATTGGATCTAAACATAGATGGTGAGAATGCTTTTTAAAAATTATTTTATTTTTACATCATTTTGTGCCTTTATCCCTGTGGGCTTCCCATCACCATATCACCTATAGTCCGGTGCAATTCTCCACCCCCATTTATTAATCCCATTCTCTGCTCCACCCCCATAAAATGTCCCTGATATATAGTTGTTCATTATTATTTTTTTTGCCCGGACCCTTTATGCTCCTATTATCAGTGAAACCATCTGGTATTTTTCCTTTTCTTTTTGGCTTATTTCACTAAGCATGATCCCTTCCAGCTCCATCCATGTTGCTGCAAAAGGCTTGAGTTTATCTTTTTTGACTGCTTTTTTGATTGTGTATATAAACCATATCTTTTTAATCCAGTCATCTGTGTTTGGGCATTTGGGTTGCCAATTGTAAATAAAGCAACAATAAACATGGGGCTGCAGGTTTCTTTTTGAATTGGTGTTTTTGTGTCTTTTGGGTCATATGGAAGCTCCATTTTTAGCAATTTGAGAAATCTACAGTTTTCCATAGTGGTCATACCACTTTGCATTCCTACCAGCAGTATAGAGTTCCTTTATCTCTACATCCTCACCAACATTTGTTGTTGCTAATTGGTTTAAGATGTGCCATTCTCACTGGTGTGAAATGGTATATCACTGTGGTTTTAATTTGCGTCTCCTTGATTACAAGTGATGATGAATATTTTTTCATATGCTTGTTGGCCATCTGCATTTCCTCTTTGGAGAAGTGTCTTTTTACCTCTTCTGCCTATTTTTTGATGGGGTTGTTTATTTTCGTTGAGGTTCATCAGTTCTTTGTGTATCTTTGTGATCAATCCGTTATCATTAATATTGTGTGAGAAAATTTTCCCCAAGCAGTGGGATGTCAGTTTTTTTATTTTCCTGTGATGTCTCGTTTGCTGTGTACAGAGCACTTGAACTTGATGTAGTCCTATCTGTTTGTCCTTTCCTTCAATATCATTGCATTGGGTGCTGTATCTTCAAAGATGTTACTGAGGTGTGTGTCATGTAGTATTTTGCCCATCTTTGCTTCAGCTATTTTATGATTTTGGGTCTTGTGTCTAGGTCTTTAATCCACTTCAAGTTGGTTTTGTGCATGGTGTGAGGTAGTAGTCTAATTTCTTTTTTTCATGTAGCACCCCAGTTTCCCCAGCACCATTTGTTGAACAAACTTTCTGTGTTCCATTGTGTATTCTTTGCTCCTTTGTCAAAGATTAGCTGCCAGTAAACCTGTAGGTTTAAATCTGGGTTTTCTATTCAAATACACAGTCTGTGTGTCTGTTCTTGTTCCAGTGCCATGCAGTTTTGATTGTTATGGCTTTGTAGTATAGCTTGAAATCTGGGAGTGTGATGCCTCTATTCTCTTCTTTAATCATGAGAGTTTTCACTATTTGAGGTCTTTT
>NW_004567129.1:282971-301067 GCF_000260355.1 Condylura cristata | reverse complement strand
TTTGGTAAAATTCATTTGTAAATCCATCTGGTCCTAGGCTTTTATTTTTGGGGAGGGTTTTGATTACTTCTTCAATTTCCTTGATTGTAATTTGCCTCTCTAGTAATTCTATTTCTTCTTTATCTAGCTTTGGGTGGTTGTAGATTTGCAGGAATTTGTCCATTTCTGCTAAATTGTTGAATTAGTTTGTATTTTCTGATTATTCTTTTGATTTCTGCTGTATCTGTTGTGATTTCTCCTCTTTTATTTATAATCCTGTTTATTTGTGCTTTCTCTTAATATTTCTTTTTGAGCTTGGCTACTAGTCTGTCTATCTTGTTTATTTTCTTGAAGAAACAGCTTTTGGTTTCATTGATTTTTTTTTTAAATTGTTTTCTTAATTTTCATTTCATTTATTTCTGCTTTGACTTTTATTATTTCCTTTCCTCTATTGGTTTTTGGGTTATTTTGTTGTTCTTTTTCCAGTTCTTCAAGGTGGGAGATTCTTTGAATTCTTTATGTGAGCCTGTATTGTTATATATTTTCCTGTTATGACTGCTTTTAATATGTCCCATAAATTTTGGAGTGTTGTGTCCTCATTGTCATTCCTCTCAAGGTATTTTTAATTTCTTCATTGATCTCCTCATTGATACAAGGGTCCTCCAGTAGTTGGGATTTCAGTCTCCACCGAAGTGGAGGTAGATGGGTTTCTTGCCTTCTTCATATGGTTTATTTGTAGTTTGATTCCTTCATGATCATAGAAGATAGTTGGTATGACTTCAGTCTTAGTGTATCTATTGATATTTGTCTTGTGACCTGTCGTCGCTATCCCACCAAGGGACACGCTGACCGCTACATTCACCCGAATGTAGGAGACTTGGAGCTGCAAGAAGGTGAAACAGGAGTCTCGAGTCCAGAGTCTGTTTATTAGGACTGCCCATGGGTATATATAGGGTCTGATATGACTTGTTCGTGTGGGAAAAACAGGAAATGTACCTGACATGGGGGTGGGGTGCATGTTTGTATGAGGCCTGGGGCTTCTTGCAGTTTCTGCTAAAAACAAAGTAGTGGGTTACAGCTGTTTGCAGGACAGAGTGTTCTGTGCTCTGCTGGCTTGTCTGTTGGTCTTATTGGAGAGTGTGCTCACCTATGCACAACATCAGCCAGGGTGGACAGGTACACTTGATGTCCTGTTGAGTTAGCCACAGTGACCCAGTATGTGGACAATCTTAATGAATGATCCATGTGGATTTGAGAAAAATATGTAGTCCGATTTTTGTGCGGTATTCTATAGATGTCTGTTAGACCCATGATGTCTAGGCACCTGTGTAGAGCTTTAGTGTCCTTGCTTATTTTTGTCTTGTTGATCTGTCCATTGTGGAGAGTGGCGTGTTGAAGTCTCCCACTATGTATGTATTTTCTCTGATATACATTTTCATAGATGACAGTAATTTCCTGATCTATTTTGGTACTCTTTCATTTGGTGTGTATATGTTGATGAGTGTTATATCTTCTTGTTGTTTTGTCCCCTTAATCATAAGATAGTGGCCATCTGTGTCTTTTTTTAACATTTTTTATTGTGAAGTCTATTTTGTATGATATAAGTATAGCTGTTTCCGCCTTCTTTTTTGGTCCATTTGCTTATAGTTTTGTTTTCCATCCTTTGACTTTCAGTCTGTTTTTATCTTTTGTAGATGTCTTTCCTGTAGACATCAGACGTTTGGGTTCTGTGTTTTTATCCATCCTGCAACTCTTGTGTCTTTTTATTGATGAGTTTAATCCATTTATATTTTGAGATAATATTGATATACTGCCTTTTTGCTTGTCTTTTGTGCTTTTATTTCATGTTTTGATCTGTTCTTGTTTATTCTTCTGTTGGTTTTGACTGAGGACTTTTTGTAGTATTTTTTTGGAGTGGGGATTTAGTCATGACAAAATTGTGTAGGTTTCTGTTTGTCTGGTGATGTCCTTATTCTTTCTTTGTATAGGAGAGCTTTGCAGGATAGAGTATTCTTGGTTGGCATTTGATGCTTTAGAGTTTGTTGAGTATGTCCCTCCACTCTCTCCTTGCCCATAGTGTTTCTTCAGAGAAGTCTGATATCAGCCTGATTGGTTTCCCTTTACTGTTTGTTTCTTCCCTCTTGGCATTCTCATTTTTTTCCTTGCCTTGTGTTCTTGGTAGTTTTACCATGATGTGTCTTGCTATATTTCTCCTATCATAATGGTAGTTTGGTGTTCTTCCTGCTTCTTGGCTGTCTACTATCATCTTCTTCTTCATACTAGGGGAATTTTTCTTCTATTATCTCTGTGAATATATTCTTGATTCCTTGACTCTTCTCCTCACCTTCTGGGAGAACTGTAACTCTAATATTTCTTTTCCTCATGTTGTCAGATAGCTCTTGAAGTGTTTCTTCACTTTTCCCTTTTTCTGTTTTGATTCTCTTTATTTCTGTGTCTTTGCAGGTGCTGATTCATTCTTCTAGTTCCTTTATTCTGTTTTTCAGTACTTTCCCCAGCATTCTTTATCTCCTCTAGTGGACTTTTCATCCTGCATTTCTTTTATTTACTTTTTTTAAGATCTCATTTGCTTTCTTCAATTCATAATTGTTTGTCATTTTTTCCTTTTCATTTCCATTTTTCAATTCATTGATAGCTTGTCCCATATCATTTTTTTTCCTTTTCAACTTCTTTTAGTTTATCATGATGATTCTAAATTCTCTATCTGATAGGTTGAGCAGTTTTTGTATTTCTTTTGTGATTTCTGGTGACTGATCTTTTTGTGTTGAAATTCTCCCCTGTGGACTTAATGTTGTTTTTTTGAGTTCTGGGTTCTTGGGTTCACTCTGGGAAAGTTTTCACCAGAACTCCCCTTTCAGTGGCACATGGTGAGATTCTTCATGAGACCGAGACTCAGTTATATTTAAAGATTAAGTTTATTAAATAGAGGCGAGAGGAAAAGACACCAGTATAGGTGCAAGTGGGCAGGAAGATCTTCCCCAAAAGGGACAAGTTTGCAGAGAGAGAGAGACCTGCCTGATTGTAGGAGGGTGGTCTTAAGAGAGTGGCCTCCACTGAGGGAGGTCAGTGCAGAGAAGTCCCAGCATGGTCATGGGCAGGTAGGAGGATGCTACCCTGCAGAGGGAGAGAGGGGGTGGAAAGAAGCATCTGCATAGGCACAGGTGGGCAGAGGAGCGGTTGTCCCATGTTGGTGGAGAGACTGCCCTGATATAGACAGCTTCTCTTTGGGAGGGGCTCACTCCTTGTGAACCCATGTTTGTTGACTTTGAATAGAATCTGAGGATGGAGAATTCCTAGTGAGCTTCATCTCCATCTCCATGTCCTTGTCTTCACCTGGGCACCAGGAAGCCTGGCCTTGGTGCTTGAGGATCTTGATTTTATGGCTGTGTCAATTGCTGCACTACCTATCCCCTTTCTGAGACTCAGTCTTGTGATGCCTCCCTGCATCCTTCCTCCATCAGACTTACTTTGGTATCTGTGTGTCTTCTTTTTCCTGTTATGTATTTTCTAATACTTTCTATTGGTTGAGACACAGTGTTGCTAGTATTGGCCAGCATTCTTTCTTGGTGCTCCTTCTGGGATGGCCATGGACTTCTAGACACTTCAGTTGTGGAGGATGTTCTGAGCTGTGCTTTATTTCAATATCTCCTGTTTTTCTGGCCCCCACTGTGTGGAGTTGTGTCTGTCACCTCAGCCAGTAATAGGCAGGGTCTCTTGTAGTGTTTAGCCTCTTCTCCTAGTTTCTGGAAGATGTCTCAAGAAGTGCCTGAATAAGCTGATTTTTTCTCTGTTGAATTTCTCACTTCTTCTAGTCGTTTCTTGGCAAAATAATGGCGTTAAGAGGGAGTAAGGAGTGAGATGGCAGGTTAGGGGAGAGGGGAGGAGGGTATGGTAATATAATAGGGAGGAAGTTGATGGAGGAGGTGAAGGTTAAGTGTGGGAATGGGGACGAGGAGGAATGGTAGGAAAGGTCAGAAAGAGAAGGGTAAACAGAAATAATAATGTTTGAGAGGAAGGGTAATAGTGAAGGAAGGGCACAGAAATCTCTTAGCTGAGTAGTACAGGAACCAAACAAACATACATACAAACAAGCAAATGAATGACAAATGCCACCATGGGCAGGGGAGAATTGCCTCTTAAGGTCAGGTGGCTCCCAGTTAGCTAGTCCTTGTGGTTTTAGGCTGGCCCCCTGGGGAGTACCTTACTACTGGGTGAAGTAGCCTTCCCAGAGTCTTCAGTTTCGTTTGACTTTCTTTTTAGTCCCCTGATGTAGCTGGGCTAGTAAAGGAGTTCCTGAGATTTCTTTTCACCCAGGGTCTCCTGAAATCTATAGGCCTCCAGTGCAATGGCTAGCTCTGACAGCTTCCTCCTGGTAATTTTCTTTCAGGCAGCTGCCTGGTTTCAGGTGTGTGTGGCTTTTGATTTTTTTTTCCACTTGGTGGCGCCAGAGACTTTTCTCAGTTAGTTTTCAGAACTGGATTGTTTAAATAGGTCTCTGGGAGAGGGGGGCAGGGAGAAGGAAAGCTACCCAGCTAGTCTCCCTGCCAGCCAGACCCAGAGCTATAGCAGCTCTGCAGCTCCCCCTTGCCCACCTGTTGATCTTTGAAACCTTCAGATGTTAAGGGTTCCCTCTATGCTTGGATGTGCCCGTGGATGAGGGGGTGCAGTGCATTAGAAGTGTTGCTGGCCTCCCTGAGGCTGGGCCTGTGGGGCCTGTGGGGCCTGTGGAGCCAGTTTTCTTTACCTCCTGCAGCTCCCTGTACTGGTGCAGGGTGGGAGTGGGCAGAGTCTTAATGTCAGCAAGTTTCTTGACTTCTGTGGTGTGGTTGGGGGGGTGCAGGGAAAGCCAGAAGGGCTGCACTAGTGGCCAGGCCTCCCTCCCCACCTCTCACCTCAAGCAGCCTTTCCCCACAGCTTGGGCTCCCCTCACTGAGCTGAGTTGTCTCTCTTTACCTCCAGGGCTTTATCCACAGGGTTTCTTTTAAACTTGAATCTATGATCATAATCCTGATGGATTTTCTGGGGGTGTAGTAAAGAAAGAATGGTCAGGTCTTCAAAAATTAGAATGTTTACTTTGATATATCCCTCCTATTTTTAGAATGGATACCCACTGGGGCCTGTGTCTTGTCTTCCCCTTTCCATTTCTGGATCAAAGAGGAGGGTTTTGTCTTACTTATTCCTTGGTGATAAGGATCTTCTTAGTAGGGTCTGAGCTGAGAATGACTTTCCTAACAGCGGTCTCATTGTTTCCCATCAACACTCTCAGATCTATTCTCCTCCATTCTCTGCCGTTCTCTGTATCTTGGGAAGCTAACCTCAACTGATGTCATCACCAGCAGTCCCCTTGTATTTGGGAATGGAAGTACCAGCAAAAAATCCGAGGTCAGGAGAGACACATAGAAGAGAGTTACAGTGTCCCTGCTTCCTCCTAGCTCAGTGTCATGTCTGGAAACAGATGAACCCCTGTGTCATTCAGCTTCTTCTGGAGGTCTCTCCACCATAACTCCCATTCTTAGGAAACACTATTCACTACCCCACTCCTTCACTGCTTCAGCCTTTAGGCTGACAACAGCTCCCAGCTCTTTTCTAGTCTGTGTTCCTCAATAGTCTTTGTTCTGTTAGCTATAAGTAAGTTCTGATTTCTCCATTGGGAACAACTATTTTGAGCTGTTGCTTCATGTAGATAGTAAGAAAAATAGTGATGATATTTCTTGACTGTCATTACTCATATTCTTATCCATGAACTAATGCTACTTGCGTGAGTTACACTTTTAAAAAATATATTTATATCGGGCCCTTCCTGGTGGCACATTGGGTTAAAGCACAACAGTATGAAGGGATCTGCAGCCACTGTAGCACGAGTTCGATCCTCAGCCAGGGAGCTGACCCACATGGCACAGCAGACTTCTCCTGTCTCACATACTGCTCCACTCAGCAGTGTACTTCATCAATCTGCCTGTTATATTCCCCACTGTGTCTCTGGTTGAATCCTCTCACACATCCTCCCCCATCTCTGGCCTATATCCCAGTTCTATATACATAAAAAAAGATTAGAAAAAGATTTATATTATGCATACAAGAACTGAGATGCATATCACAGGTGTGGGGGTTGAGCGGATTCACCAGAGACAGAGTGGAGAGCAGAACAGGCAGATCTAATATACTGCTGAAATATACTGCAGAGGCGAGCAGTAGGCAAAACAGGTGGGGTCACCTCCCTGGCCAGGGAGCAAACTCGTAATACAGTGCCTAGGATAGCTTTATAGTGCTGTGACTCAACCCCTTGCACCAACAGGTAGACCCGTGAGTTACTTTTTAAAGAGCAAATACCATATTTGGCACTAAGGAATCACGTTCTCACACTCAGGTTTAGATGTTGGAATGGGTTTTCTAAATTCCTGGAGTTTTAGATGACTTAGATTTAACTCCTATTGTTTCAACCATGTAGAACTTCTGTAAAACAGCTGTAGTAGAACTTTTCTTCTACCAGGGTCTCTTTAAATCAATCAGTAGGGAAATCCATGACTTTCTCCAAATGTGTAGATTCACATGAAAAACTTTAGAAGATTTTGCTTAATGGAAATGTAAAGCAATAGACCTGGGAAATTCTTTTAAAGATGAAATCCCTAACTTCAGCTTATATTTGATGCTATTTGTACTTTTTTCTGTTAGAGTGTCCTGCATAGAAGCATTTTCCAGAAAACATTCTTTTGTTTTGGAGACCTCACTTCCCTAAAACAGCTGCATAGGAGAGAAACAGAGAATATGTAGAAAGACACTAATTGCTTAGCAGTGCCTTGTACTCTTCCTGTGAGCATGAAACCCATGGTAAATGTAGTTGATCTTTAACCACCTCTCCTGCCCTCCACTCTAAGGGTCTCCCATGGCAGCGATAGTAAATGTTGCTTCCTCCCTTCCCTGGACCCACAGTTCTCTGCAAGCCTCACACATAATTATAGCAAATGGTCTCTAGCCTTTCCTTCTGTGAGGTTCCATCTCTATTAACCCTAGAACCCCCCAGAGCAGGGCCTGCTGCTACCCACCTGCACTGTCCCCAGTCCCTCACTCAGTCTGCTTGTGTCAGTCTGCCTTGGCCCCTGTCCAGATGGGCAGGAAGAGATGTCACGTGCAGACATTCACTTCTCTGAATGTCAGTTACTGAAACCGTACGTACTCTGCCTGAGATCATTTCCAATGCACATTTCAGCTGATTACAGAGTGAATTACAGAATGAAGGATTTAAAAATCCTTTAAAAGATGACACACTCTCTGCTCCCTTCATCACATCTTGTAGTTCTAGTTATGTGACTGTAGCTACTAAGAGAAGGTCAGGTACATGCTTTTCTGAAGTCCTTGAGTCCTTGAGGTTGCCAGCAGAAGCCTAAGAACTAATTGTCAAGAAATGCTGTGTGGAGGCCCTGCGGGCCAGGCTGCTGGATAGTAGTGTGTGTTTTCAGGGTTCAGATCAAGTGGAGAGGAGGAAGCTACTCTCCCCGCTGTGCTGCACACCCTCTAGTACTGGCCATCACGTCTGGTTTCAGCACTTTGATTTTCTGTCTGGGAACCACCTCTCCCCTTCTCACACAGGTAGAACTCTCCTCCCCTCACATGCCCCGGACAGAGCACCCCAAATCAAGTCAGTGCAGGGCTTCTGTCCAAAGGCATCCTCCAGATCTTGCAGAGGTCACCACACAGAAGATGCATTGTGAGGTAAGCAGGGGAGACAGAGACCAAAAGCAGCACTGGAGCCCTGAGAATTTTCAGATACATTTACAACCAAACTCCCACCCAGGCTCTCTCCTTAAAGTTTTTATAGTGTTTTTTTTTTTTTTAAGGCAGTTTGAAAGGACATCGTATCACTTGCAACTTAAAGAGCCTGGGTAACAAAACTTCCAGACAAACTAATAGAAATTTCAACTGGTTAACATTCATTACAAAGTCATGTTTAAAGCAATGTTGTATGTATAGTTTCATTTCATGGTGAAGAGGTAGGTCAGGATATTTACTTGAACCTGAGGCCCAGAAGGTTCTATATTGTACAGGATCTCTTGGGATCCCAGAACAGGGCTTCCTGTACCAGGTCATGCTCACCTCTGGGACTTCCATAAAACATCACCTTCAGGTTTTATAAGGTCAAGCTGAACTTATTCCTTATCAGCAACACTACTCAAAGCACTGTTTTGTATTATGGCAACCGTGTTTAGATAAAGCACAAGCGAAATCTTCACAAGCCAGTTTCTTTCCCGACATAGCATTCTCATAACCGTGCATGCTCTGCAATGCTTAACTTACTGATTTCCTGAGCTCACTGGGAGAATAAGAGGATTAGTAAGAGATTAGCTTAGACATCTTGAATCTCTGTAGAAAAAAAGTCATTCTTTAATCTCCTGAAGAGTCCATATCTAAGGGGGGAAGAAGAGTCAGATATCTGGCTAACACTTTGTTTTACTAAACTTTTGGATTTAAACCTGGAAGAGAAAAGAATTTTACAAATCTTAGGGTGATTGCTAAATAAGTTTTGAACTGTGAAGTTCAAGATTAGCCTGTAGAGAGCTGTGTTTTCCAGGTCTCTGGGCTCTGTGGACTTCAGCAACTCTAGGAAAGAAGTTCCATGGGCCATGTGGATGATAATGCTGATTTTCTCTCCCATACTAAGCTAGTTAGGAGGGGTTAGCTTTGCTGCAACAGCAAACAACCTTAATTTCCCAGGGCAATAACATCAATGTCTTTGTTGATGTTCCAGGGCAGTTGGTTATGCCAGGGTCTCTGCTGTTAGTGATCACACACACCCAGACTGTCCAGCTAATTTGGACGGTTCGTCAATTGCTACAGCAAGTGGGAGGGAGCATGGTGAGCTGTGCACTGGCCCTCACAGCTTCCACCCCGAAATGGCACATGTCACTGCCAGGGGCAGGTCACTGGCTAGCACATCACATTTCAGTGTCCAGCTTCATAAAAGGAAGGGAGGTCAGCCTACCTGGTGCCTGAATAAAAAAGGAGAGCACATGCCCACAGTCAAACATCCTGCAACCCTCACCTGACCCACATGGTGCGGCAGACCTCTCCTGACCCGCCCGCTGCTCCCTCAGCAGTGTACTTCATCAATCTGCCTGTTCTGCTCCCCACTCTGTCTCTGGTGAATCCTCTCATCACCACCACCCCCTGCACAGGCCTGTATCCCGGTTCTTGAATGCACAAATAAATAAAAAGAAAAAAACAAAAGTGAGTTATAAATATGTCCTAGGAAGTTAGGTCATTAGAGGTGAATGGAGGACAGAGCATAGCTGGAAAAATCTATGGGCTAAACAATAACAAAGTGTCTCTGGGAATGTCCTGTAGTAATCTCCTGAGAGGAGATGACCTGCAGGTTCCAGTCCCCTGCCAGGGAAATCAGAGTTAAACACAAGATTCAACTTATATTTTAAAAATAAAAACCACTGGTTCTAGTCCAAGCACTTCATTTTACAAGTGGAGAGCGTGAGGCTGCAGGAAATGAGCAGACCTTCCCTGAGGGAGGTTGCAGCGGCACTGGGCTGAGCCCACATTCCACTTACTAGCCAGTTACTAGCTGTGTCACCGAGGAAAGACTCTTAACTCCTTTGAATCTCTTCCCTCATTTGTAAAATGAGCATAAAAGTGTCCGTCCTGTCAAATGTAACTAGAAAGTAAATATTGAGGAAGGATCGATTCCACAGGAATGAAACTTCAGATGAGAATACTAATGAAAATCATTTTTCATGTATTAAATTAGAAATTAAAAAATCATATTTCCTAATTCTGACAAGCAGATGGAGAATTGGTACAAATGAACCAATATATATGCTGTTTGCACAACCTTTGGAAAAATAATGATAAAAATAAAAAGTTCTGAGAAATGTTCATAACTCATATCTTTATAGTCCCAATTCCAGGAATTCAGTCTTGGGGAGAAAAATCTTACGTGCTAAAAATGATGTGTCCTAGCATGTTCCTCTCAATATTTAGAATGACAGAAAAATTGAAGATATAGAAAAAACTATAACTCAATTATAGTTAAAACTATCGAGTATAGAAAAGCACGGACAATTGGTTGCATTACAATATTAGGTGGGGAAATCAAGATCCAAATTGATTAGTAATAATATAATAAGACAAGAGATTCCTTTTGAAAGACAAATGGAAATATGCAATTTTGCTTTATTTTCCCTCTTTCCTCTATTTTATAATTTTTGCTGATATGCAATTACATTATTTTCATAATGAAAAGTGTATATAATAAAATAGTCCCTGTATTTACTGGCAGGGATAAATTACATAATTGGTGTGCAAGTACATTGTCCTCCTTAAAATGTGGTCTGTGGGTAGCAGATGATGATCAGTGTTACATTATGTTTGAGTCCAACCCACTTGCTTTCAGTCGAATAGTGCTGTCTCATTCCCTTTTCTGGGAATTAAAATAAAGGCATAAGAGGGCAGGTTCTCACTCACTTCCACATTTAATTAAGCTTTTAAGATACATTCCTCTCCTTGGTTTGATTAACTGCAATTCACTGGAGGCTCATCCTTCTAGCGAACAAAATATAGGAGATAATTCTTTGTGGCTACAGTGTGTATGATTAAAAGGATTTGCGTAAGTGACCTATGCATTCGCAGCCCCCAAACAGAAGCTCCTCCAAGCATTTCCCAGTCAGGGCCAACCTATAAATCAATGCTTGGCAATCACTTCCTCCGGTTCAGAACAAGTCAAAATGACCTGTTCTGGCTCAGAATGACCCTCTCAGGGGAGTAAGTAGGTGATGGGTGGATCATGCTCCTTGGCACCTACTAGGTGCCAGCATGGGGTGCATGGTGAACTATCCGACATGAGTCACTCTGGGTTTCTCAGCCCAGAGCGAGCTTGCTTCTCTGGCTCCCTTATCCATGACCCCCCACCCCCACCCCTGGCTTCTTTTTTGCCTTCAATCATCTGAATAACTTTATGTCTATTAAACAATTGTCCAAGTACTTAGGTTTTATCATAGGAGCTGGTAAGCACAGGAACAGCCAGTGCCTGTAAGGGTGGAAGGGTGGAATTTGTCCTGCTCAGGAAAGAGCAGGAGAACTAAGTGAAGCTGTTCAAGAGATTGGACTGAATATGAAACAGAGGCAATAAACCTCCTGGAACTTTTTTCCTTAAATGAAACGCACATGTGAGCTTGCATTTGATGCTAAGAGCAGACTGGCCAGTGGCATCCACAAACAGGATGGTCAGCACACACTGAAAAAGTGTCCAGGACAAGGCCCTGTGATCAGAGCTACCTTTAGTTATTCGGAAACTTACCATTTTCCTCCTGACCCTCTTTCTGCATCCAAAGAGCTTACAGACTCTCTGAAGCGCTCACCCTCACCGCCTTCCTAGTATCCTGTTTTGAAAAGCAAAGCAAGCTCCCCAGACCCAGCCTCGCTCTAGGGATCCCAGTTAAACTTCCGGTTTGTAGGCAGGGGCCTGGGTCAGAGACATTAGGTCACCTGGATCGTAGTGGCAGAGCCAAATGACAGCTGCTAGATCCCCAGCTACTCCTGCAACAACTCGGACTCAGGTTGGGGTGGCAATGCCCTGGGCGTGATGCTTGGCCGCTTGTCACGGGTTTAGCTATAGGCTTGACAGCTGCTTTAAATTAACATTTTTTGGGGGGTTGAATGTTCTTACTATTAAAAATCTGTTTTTTACATTTAAAAGTGAGTTAAAATTTTGAAGTTTAAAAATAAATGTTTTGAGTTAGATTATAATAGATGCAATACAGGAGATGTTCCAAAATATCGACAGTTTCTGTTTAATTTATATCATAGGCTTAAAAAAATTATGACTGTGAAATTAAATTGTCTAGGAAATCAATATAGTATCATCCATTGGCCTGAAAAAACCTGGTCATATAAACCACATATGGCTAAATGTGTAGATTACTGGGTTTTTATGGTACAATTCCTTCTTGAAGGAAGACACTTGTGTTTAATACATAGGATCTGAATTAGCTATAGTGAGAAAATACTCAATTTTATTTAACCTGCCATTTCATCACGGTTGAAACTCAACTCTGCCTCCCATTGCCCACAGAGCCCCCAAGGCCATCATTACTCAACTAAATATGCTTTAAACAATACAGCATTTGTTATCCTAACAAGAAAGTGAAAATTAGGTTAGTTACAGGATTTAATTTGTGATGACTTCAAAGACACAGGGATTCACATTTTTCTGGTGTGCCACATGAAGCATACTGTGTTAGTCCATAGACTTCCCCTCTCATGGACATGAGATGGTTGCTGATGTCTCAGCCATCACACCAATACACAAACTTTCCAGGTGCAAAAAAAAAAAGATCATTTAAAATATACCTCTATCAGGAAAGAAATTTTCTTTAGAAGCAATCTAACAGATCTTATTAATCAGCTGGTCCCTCATTTATTTATTTAGGGATGGACATATGACCTAGTTCTGACCAAACATTGGAAAGTAAATGAAATAATTATGACTGGCAGGTACCAGTTAATATTCACTTCTGTAGCTATAGATTCATTTACCCCTTTCTTAAATGAAATTTTTGTTCAACAGCTAAATAAGTTCATAATGTTGTGAAAAAAGAAATGAAAGTGACATGGCCCTTGGGAGATAACCCTCAGCATCTGCCACAACCTGTCCCTTTTCTCTAGGGGTGAAGGATGCATGCAACAGAAGTTGGGGTATCCCAAATATCTTCTTCATTAAATACTAAAAACATCTCCTCAAAAAGACTATTTGTTTTATCTAGGTCTCTGGTGTGAACGCCAGGAAGCATCCTTTCATCTGGTATCTCTACAGCATTGTCTCTGCAGATGGTACAAAGGCACGCCTCCCACTGCCCACAGAGCCCCCGAGGCTGTCATTCCATTGCAGACCTGGTGTCAGTTCATGGGCAAAGCAGGTAAGAACTTGGCATGAGGACCCCTTGCCATGAGGAGGAATCTCCTGGAGACTCGTTAATGTGTAGCTCTGGGCATGAGTAAAGAGTAAAGGAAAACCTGCATAGCTTTTCTCATTGTGGAAGCTGCTTGCTGCTTGACTTCCCTGCCTCCCTGAACTCTCTCCCACCCATCTTTACCTGCAGAATGTCCTCACATCCCTCGGATTGCATCTGTGCAGCAGGCTGTCACCTCACCCTGGTCACTGCTAACTTTGAATGATGACTTGGGGGTGGCATCTTGAATCTTTACTGAGCCTAACTGCCACCTGGTTCTGCGAGGGACAGATGACCAGGGACAAATTTTTCTCTTTTTGCCCTTGAGTTGTGAGCCATTTTTAATGTACTCAATCAATGCATATTTCCCTACATATATTTTTACAACTGAGCAATTTCTTTATTGAGGTCTCATTGCAGATGATGGAAATTCCAGTCATTGGTAGCTTTTTCACATCCTGATTGTTGACTCTAGTGTTTTGGGCTTCTGTGGTGTTAAGTGATCAGATCCTTAGTCATTGTCCACTTCTTAGCCTGTTTCCCCTAGACCTGAGTTAAAGACATCTGTGTAGGTCGTTTACTTTGGAGCTGAGCCCTGGGACTAGGTAAAGCAGGGGAGGGATATGGAAAGACCAGTATGTGTGTGTTACTGAGTTAGTCACACTGTGGGGAGTGGATCTCAATCCTACCAGGAGGCTTGGAGAAGAGATAACAACCTCTCAGAGATGTCCAGCTGAGTACCCACCTTTTCTCTGTTGCTTGCTCTCTTCGTTGGTAGAGTGTTCTCTTGTCTTGTGAGTAGGTGGAACTAACTTTGTACTTCAGACTGAGTTCATTTAACCGGGCTCCCACTCGCCCCCACACTCCCGCACCCAGCTTCTGGTAGGCTGAAGAAGCCCTAGTTAACAATAAAGGGAGCAGAAAAGAAAGGCAGCAAAGTATGTGTTTGCATAAGGCACTGTCACTTTCATCAAAACCACGGCATCTATAACGAAATCAGCTGTACTGTCCAGGATGTACGCAGCTGTCAGGCACACAGGGCCTCCTATGACACTTGGCACCTACCTTGGCCTCTGTCACAGGTCCCATGTGTCCTGTGCCAAGTCCTTGCTGCAAGGATGCCCCCCTCCCAGGCTGTTGGATATCACAGTGTTCTGGGCCACAGGGGCTATGGTGTCTTGCTCATTGGTGCTGTACACGGCTGCTGGTGCATTCAGCCTGGAATTCCTAAGCAGGTGTGTTTATTTTTTTAGCATCCTGGGGCCTCTCTGACTCTCCACAGTATCACCCAGTATCACTCTCTCCCAGATCACCCGGGTACTGGAGACCCCCATATTTCCAGCATTTTATTTTTCTATCTGCTTTGATCAGAACATTCAGCAGGGAGGTAATGACAGCTTGGACTTTACTTTCTCAGCTCCCTAGCTCTGAGGGTAGAAAACAGCTTTTTCTGATTGTTATTATTCTGTGCCTTGAGGTTTTGGTGTCTAAACTTTAAGATTCAAAAATGAAGGAGACACCTATTGGTTTCTTTCTAGGGGGATACCTTGAGGAATTAAGTGCAAGAGGCTTAAATCTGGTGACTCCAGGAAGTGCTGTAGAGAAGTGGGGACATCCAAAATATGTGTTACCATGCCAGGGTCCACAGTGAGCAATTAGATTTCCCCTACTGGGAAGATGGAGACAGCACACAACACTCGGGAAGGGTCGGAGCATGTCGCTACCAGCGACCATGAGTTACTTGGAGGGAAGTTTTTTTCCAGAAGTCATTATTTGCCCACAGTCTGGAATTCCCATGGACCCAGATAAAGAATTCCAGATATGGCAGTGGGCATAGGGCCAGGAACCAGACGAGAAGCTCAAGGATGAGAGGTTGGAGCTGAAGCGTGTTCTCCTACTTCCTTGCTCTTTCTCATTCTTCTGCCTCCTTTCCTCTCAGGCAGTTAGCAGGAAATGACCTATTGACTGGAGAGGTGGGGAGGAAAGAGATAAAATGTAAATAACTGGGTTCACTGTCAGTTAGTGTGTGAGAATACCATCTTAGTCATCTTGCTTAGTGGGGAGATGGCATAGCATCCCTGGGTAGCGCTGTGCTGTCACTTGTGTGGTTTTAGCATCAAAGGAAACTTCACAGTGGTCAAGGGATTTGCGGGGCCTGAGGACCAGTGAATGTCAGCAGGATGCGGGCCTGGTTCCCTTGGTGAATGGCTGCGTTACACACTGACCTTGCACATTTATGAAGGTGTTTTGGCCTGTGCTTGAGAGCTGGGGTTAGGTCAGCTGGTGAACTTGGGCAGAGTATACAGCCCTCACAGCCATATTTTCTTCTTCTATGAATAACAAAGTCCCTTCCTCACAGAGTTGTTTTGATGGTCACATGAGATAATGCACTGGATAATGTAGTATATATATCTTGCAGCATCCATCCTACAGTAGATACTTAAATCAGTGCTAGACAAGATAAGAGCTTATTTCTAACCAGTATATATTGATTGTTTATGGCCAGTGTCGTTTCTGATTACATAATTCATACATTGAAAAAATCTAACTTCCAATGTTAAATTACTAGTAGGTGCTGCGTTTGGAAGGTAATTAAATTTTGAAGGTGGAACCCTCAAGAATGGAATTAGTGATGCTGAACGAAGAAGAGTCAGGAAAGCTTGCTTCCCCCTCTGCTGTTTCCACCCTGACCTACAACCTGAAAAATAGTCCTCACCAGAACTGGCCACACAGCTGCCCTGACCACATGCTTCCAGCATCTAGAACTGTAAGAAATAGGTTTCTGTGGCTGATAAGCCACGTAGGTTTTGCTGTTTTGCTATAGAAGCCTGAAGAGCGAAGCATCCAGCCTGGGCACCCTGCAATGCTGCTCCTCTGCTACTACCTGGCTGTGCCTCCCTTTGGCACCTGCACAGGCTCTGTGTCAACTTAACCATGTAGAGGGGACCAGGAAGTGGAGCTGCTGTCTGTCTCTCTCTCTCTGTCTGTCGGCCACCTGTGTATGTGGTCCTCTGTCTCAGCATGAAAAGCCTGCAGAATCCATTCCAGGCTCCAAACTCTTTTCATCAGTGAGAACTGACAGTGATCTCTGGCCTGGGATGGTTGCAAGACAAGTGGCGAGGTCAGCAGGATGCATAGACTGATAGGGAGCCCTCCGAGAGTCTGGGGGAAATGGAGAGGTGGTCAGACACGTGCTTGTAGTGCTCAGTGGCCAGCCTCCTTGCCCAGTGAATACCTCCCCAAGACTGACAAGAGGTAGGTGGATCCTTGAGGCAGTTGGAACAGGCCAGTGCAGAACAGAAGGGACCTTGAACAGATATAGCAGCAGGAGCTGTGGGGTGGGTGTTGCTCACAGCGATGTGAGAGTCTCTGTGGGAGAAGAAAGCCAAGGTCTGGAAGTGGCAGAGGGAGATGCAGGCCCTTCAAGAAGGTGTGAAGGGACTGCAGAGGCATCAGGTTCCTGCTTAGAGAGGAGAGGGAGGCTGGGCCCTTGCTCCTTGTTTGTCTGGTTGTGGCAGAAAGAAGTGCCGTTCCAGAACACCAGGCTCTCCATCTTGAGAGGAGGAGAAGGCGTGCTTCATGCTCCAGGCTTGTCTGGTGGGGACAAAGAAGATGAAGCACCAGCATCCATGGCCCGGGAGGTGACAGAATGCACCACCTATCACCCATACACCCAAGTGGGACTGGTCGGCTTGGGCAAACTGCTCTGTCAGATGCCAGCAGAGCCCTGGGCAGCCTAGCAGCTGCATTGTGGGACCTGGGGGTGGGTGTAATTATCTGCACTGCACAGGAATATAGAAACGGGCTGTAGTGACCTTGCACCCACCACGGAGACAGAAGCTACAGAGCAGCTGGGGGTGTGGCCAGTGTTTTCACACTCTGTTGGATGCTTAATGGCTGCTGTGCGAACAGTATTGGCTGATGTGGGAGCTGTGCAGAAACCATGAGTAAATGACAAATATATGTTGAGCTTGTGCAGGTACTTTGTGACCTTGGGATGTGGCAGGCCATGCAGAACGTAAACATTCATGGCTCTGATAATGGCGTTTTACTGTTGGCACTAGGGATTTGGTATTGCAAAATGTCCCTTTATCCCCATTGGAGGCCCTCATGGCGAGTCTGGCACCCTATGTAAGATGTCAGATCAGTGATGTCACCACAATGGTAGCCAGCGTGGGTGACAGCTGCCTCTCAGGGAATACGGGAGGTTACTGGGCAACTGAAAGGGACTTAGGAGGGCAAGTGAGCCTCTCAAGGTCAGGGAACCTCGCAAAGCCACCTGCGCCCAAGTGCGGATGGATTCACAGAGCAGGCATAGAGCCGCCGAAACAGGTGCACAACCCCACGCATAGGGTTAAGGAGACAGCCGCAAGCAGACCAGCAGTTTATTCCCATTAGAAAACAGGTTGCAGTGAAGATGGCAAAACAAACCCCCGAGGGGTGGAGTGTAAAGAAATGAGTAAATCAGGTTATTTTTCACCTTCCAAAATGTTCTTGTCTGCTATTTCAACACCTAGCAATAGACTAACGGCCTTGCATTTGCAACAATGTATCAGCTGTGTGGCTGAGGGCTCTGGCCAGTGTGAAGCCTGGTGGCTGTTCTGGGCACTCAGTGTTGGGGTCTCTCTGGTCTGTCTCCAGGCATGTGTCTGGTCCCTGTCTCAGCATTAAAGGATGCAAAATCCACCCAAGGCTGCAAATTCTTTTTTCATCTGTGGGAATTGACAGTGAGCCTGCCTGTCCAGGGGTAGCTGGGGGAGACAGACAAGTCTTCAATGGGGATGTAATTTCCCTTTCCTGGAAATGAATGTCTGACTTTCCCTCATGCCAAGTCAATGCCAGATTTCAAAGCTTTTTAGAACAGAGCAGCGGTCTTATTTGGTCTTGTTTGTTGCAGGCCATAAATGTTCTCTTTGTGATGTGGCAGTTAGAACCTCAACACTGTCAATCATATTCATAGGCACACACTGCCAGTGCACCCAAGACACACTCCTGAATTGCTATGCCAGTAAATGAAATTCTACTTGGAGAATAAAATACCTTTTGATAAAAATCTCAAATTTTTTTTTAAAGATTTATTTATTTGTACATACAGAACTGGGGTACAGGCCAGAGGTGCAGGGGCGGTGAGAGGCTTCACCAGAGACAG
>NW_004567129.1:264208-281776 GCF_000260355.1 Condylura cristata | reverse complement strand
TTAGCAAGTAGGCAAGTAACCAGTACATCTCAGGAAAATGCCAGATGTCCTAAGGTATGCGGGCCGAGTAGTGAAGGTCACATCTTACATGCATTGATCAATCGGGTTAAGACAAGATAACTTTGCTCAATGTCCACCAGTCAATGTACTGCTGAGCAAAATTTCCTCTCTGCTGGGCTGAAACTCCCCTCTTCTGTAATAAAAACCCTGCCTGCCTTGAGCTCAGGGCTCTCAACTTCGGCTGCTGCGTCACTGAATGTTGGGAGTCCAGGCTCAAACTTTCAATAAAGATCCTTGTGTGCTTTGTATCGGAATTGGCTCCTTGGTGGTCTTTAGGAAACGCAAAACCTGGCACAAAAAAAACATTGGGCCTCCCAGGTGGCGCAGGGTTAACGACAGCGCTATGAAGCTATCGCAGCTACTGCAACATGAGTTTGATCCCCAGCCTGGGAACTGACCCACATGGCCCAGCAGACCTCTCCTGTTGTGCCCACTGCTCCCTCAGCTGTGCATTTCAGTATTTCAGTTCTTCTCCCACTCTGTCTGTGGTGAATCCTCTCACTGCCACTACCACCTCCCCCCCCCACCACCATCTCTGGCTTATACCCCAGTTCTTGTATGCACAGATAAATAAACAAATCTTAAAAATATTTAAAACATGGACTGCAACACTGAAATTTTTCATTAATAGAGAGGCATGCTCATGGTATATCACCTACTTATACTAGCAAATCTGTTGTGGAAAAAAAGCAACCCAAATAATGCACTATATTTCTAAAAAGAATGACACTTCAAGAGGAGCCTCAGGCGGGTCCTTCAGGACATCTTCAGAAGAAGGCATTGTTATCACAGAGCTGACAGCTTCCTGTTGTTGACCGTGAAGACTATGCAGAGGCTGGGTGTTGACCAAATACAGCAAGAGTGATGCTCCCCACCCATGGAGACCTCAGATAATGTATGCTTGTTTTTTAGGTTCTAACTAAGAGTTTAAAAAGTCAAAAAATATTTAAATAGAAAAAACAAACTAAACATATAAAAAATATATAAAAAGATTCAAAAGCAGCACTATTTATACTAGCCAAGCCATGGAAACAATCCAGATGCTCCCCAAAACATAATTATATCAAAAAGTCATTCTCCATACACAATGGGATACTAGTCAGTGGTCAAGAGAGACAAGCTCAGGCCATTTGCAGCAACATGGGTGGAAGGGGAAGGGATTATGTTGAAACAAGTTAGAAGGAAAGAGAGAAATATTGGGTGGTCTCACTTATATGTGAAATACAGAGAAACCAAACAAAAGCGCAAAAAAAGTGAAAACGAGCAAGCTGGTCATAGACCTGAGGCTCACAGCAGAGGAGATGAAGGGGGATTCGCCCTCTTTTGGGAGAGCAAAAGGGAATATGATGAAGAGTCAGGGTGATATGGTTAGTGGGAGAATTATGGGGACTAAGCGATATAAAAAAATAAACTTTGGAGACATGAGTACAGAGATGATAAACAATACTGTGAAACACACCAGCTTTCTACAAGGGAACATTTGAAAGGAAAACAAAGGATTCCTAAATTTAAAAGGAGTCAAATTTTAGGGCCCTCCTGGTGGCGCAGCGGTTAAAGCACAGCACTGAGAGGCTAAAGGCACTTCAGCACGCCCTGGAGGTGATCCACAGGCACGTCAGACCTCTGCTGACCCACCCGCTGCTCCCCTTCATCAGTCGGCCTGCTCTGCTCCCCACTCTGTCTCTGGTGAAGCCTCTCACCACCCCTGCACCTCTGGCCTGTACTCCAGCCCTGTATGCACAAATAAATAAATCTTTAAAAAAAAGTGTCAAACTTTAAAAAGTTAGGAAGCTTTAAAGTAAAATGATTACAGTAAGCTAAGTTTAACTCCTAATCGAAGAAAGCAAAGCAGTCTGACCCATGTCGATGTATGGTGATAAATTCTCCCCACCTTCCCTTTCAGTCAACACCCAGCTGACTAGGAACAATTCCTGGCCTTACCGAGTGCATATCATAATCTTCTATGCTGTGTCTGTACTGCCCCTTCTCTTTGCTGACATGTTTAAATATGCAGACCATGTGTCACGGTGGCCACACAGGCTTGTGGACAGCGGCCTTGTGCGCCTCGGGGTAGGTGGTTTGCCAAAGTGGGTTTGACGGTGTTCACGTGGTGATGAAATATCCCAGAGACATTTCTCGACACGACCTGGTAGTTAAGTGACTCTCTAGAACAGAGCATGGTCATACTCAACTGACAGGTAAGAGAGCTAAGGATTCATCTTTTTCCTGCTCTTGAGTGGGCAGGTGCCCTGAGCTACCCAAGTACTGCCCCTGACTGGTTCAGACTTCCCAGAACACCAGCAAAACCACGATCAAGTAACCCCTGAGCCCTGTCCCGGCTCTTTGGAAAGTAACTGTTGCTGTGAGTCAGGGGAACTTGTGCCTGGCTCATTGTTCTGAGTATTTGGGAAAACAATTGCTCAGTTAGTCTTCTGCAGATAGTGGTCAACATGGGTGATTTTTTTTTAAAAAAAGAATTATTTATTTGTGCGTACAGAACTGGGGTACAGGCCAGAGGTGCAGGAGTGGCAAGAGGATTCACCAGAGACAGAGTGGGATGCAGAATAGGCAGGTCAACAAAGTACACTGCTGAGGGGAGCAGCGGGCGGGTCAGGAGAGGTCTGCCTCACCATGTGGATCACCTCCGGGGCAGGCGGGAATCGAACTCATGTGGAAGTGGCTTTAGCTTCTTAGTGCTGTGCTTTAACCCACTGCACCACCAGGGAGGGCTCAACATGAGTGATTTTTCTAATTAAAAAGCACCTTCTTCCATTCTCCACTGGGAATCCCCTCCCCTCTATTATTTCGGCAAGTTCAAGCTTTACTCATTTTTATGGCCCAGTTCATACCACATAAAAGTAACAGCTGGATGAGATCAACCCTAAGTCAACGTCTTCATCGGACAAAATGGGAGAACCAAGCCTTGCAGTCAGGAGATGCCTCACTCCGAGAGCCAGAGTGCCAGACCCTATGGAGCTGCTCCGACCTTCTCAGCAGCTGATGACTCCTTGCGCCTGGAAGCACGTGCTCACTCTCCACTCTGAATTCCTGAAGCTTCCAGCTTACTAGGTGCTTCCTGTAGTGTGGACCCAAGGCGTTTACACAATGATAGCACTCTTAAGTGGTGGGTTTTTCATGAGACTTGTCATTTAAGGCACTGTCAAAGGCAGATAGTGAGTAACTGGAGTTCTTAATTGCTGTACTTTTCAATTTTTCATTCATACTCATCCTTATGCTGAAACTTCAGATCTTGAGAAAAGTATCGTCTGAGTGTCACTTCCCGCCTCCCACCCCTGGCATGGCTAGGCTTTCTTAGTGTTTGTGAACAGTTCAGTGCAGCTGAACTGTGCCATGAAAATGCAATAAATTCATAGTTCATGTTCACTTAGGGTGGGGGGAGGACCAGTAGGAGAGTCCTGGGTAGAAGCTAAGCAGTAATCAAACTGTTCATGAGCACGCACAGTGGAGCCAGAATGATTCACTAGCCAAGAGGGCATCTTTCCAACCCTGGGGCTATACATGCCATCTTTGTGGTTTGCATGTCTTTCCCAGAGCTTTCCTGAAAACTCTGCATTGTAGGTTGTCTAAATGGGTTTTCTCTTAATTATTAGATACTTTGGGAGGGAATTCTCACCCAGATTTGTTATGTAATTTACTGTCAGAAAATGCCACCATCTTTTCCTGCATCAGTGTGCAAATTTTTTCATGTAATTATCTGAAGCAGTGGCTGAGGCTCTCAGGAGAAGCTTGAGAGTTTCTGTGCAGTTGCTATAGACTACCTGTCTGTGGCTTAAGACAGCAGCATGAAATTCAAGGAGGCACTGCAGAACTCTTTAGCAAGTCACCTCCACTGTGACCTGCCGCAGCTATTTATACACAAATGAGAACATAATTCAACATCAACAGTAGTTTAATTTTAGTTATCTAGGAGAGGAAAGGTCCCCTTAAAATGAGAGCTCTGGTAACTTTGACTGAAGGTTTTGATTTTACTTAAGTGGGTGCTCATTGTTGACACGGTACCCCGATGAGCTCACATCTGCAAGTTCAAGCCACTGGCATAAAACATGGGCCAACTATTGCAAAGGAGGCCTTTGATTATAGGAAATTGCCATATTCAGTAGGCAAATGTGTGTTCTTTTTCTGTTACCAGAGACTATATTTTAGCACAAGTGCTCTCAATTTACACAGGAAAGAATCATTTAACAGATTTCTTGTGTCAATAGCAGCTTTATGAGCATAGAGGAAATTTAAAGGAAAGCGTAGCCTGTGTACAATACCTGGGGTAATTCTGCACTTGGATAGAAGACTTGAGTGTTTTTTAAAGCCAGATTAACCGATTGCAGGTGTTCACTAAATAAGAATGGGTAATGCAGACTGTCCTTGTATTCAAAGTCACTGAGTTTTGAAAAACACCCCAACTTTGGCCATGGAATCATCCAGGGAGACAATGTCATGTGCTCCTTCAGTGTTAAACACTGACCTTTGCCTCCCACACCTGTCTGCACTTCCCTCCAATCTCCCACCCATCCACCCATCCAGCCACCCAAGTAGCTTGCATTGCACTGGAGGCTTCTCTTTTTGGGACACTCTTCCATATGGTGGGTTGGTGAATCAGACAAACTAGACACTACTCTCACGAAATTTCACTCTGGGAGAGTTGTATGTGGGGCATTAGAAACAGATCCAATCAATAAATGAATTAATAAAAGTAACTTTAGGCCATGAATAAAAATTAAACTGGTGTGCCATGCAATTTTATACGAGTACCTGGACAAAGAGGAAAATCAGAGTCATGTGAATCATTCTCATCGAAGCATTTTCACTAGAAATTGCACTCTTGGAAAGGGTTTCATCAGGCATCAGCCAGTTTCTTTTGGCCACTTGATGGCAATGTTGCACCGTGTAATTTTGCTAGATCCCTGTTTGCGTTTGTGTTTGAAAGTAGAAATGAAATGTGTAAGAGTGACTTGTGGGGTGCAGTGGCTCATTACATGGGGAATGGAGAAAGTCTTTGGGGGGGGTGGTCTTTCAGCCACAATTGGAAGGACAAGGTTGATGTCTCATTAAAAGATTGGAGAAAAGCACTTTTCTATAGCAAAAATTAGGTACAACCCCCCCCCCCCCACCCCAGAATGAACTTGCACAGAGCTTCTTGAGAGAAACTGAACTGGACTCTTAGAAGTTTCAAAAAGCATAGCAATTTTATACGAGTACCTGGACAAAGAGGAAAATCAGAGTCATGTGAATCATTCTCATCGAAGCATTTTCACTAGAAATTGCACTCTTGGAAAGGGTTTCATCAGGCATCAGCCAGTTTCTTTTGGCCACTTGATGGCAATGTTGCACCGTATAATTTTGCTAGATCCCTGTTTGCGTTTGTGTTTGAAAGTAGAAATGAAATGTGTCTTCCGCAGACTGACACACCATCATTTCTTCATTTAAACAGCGCTTTGTTACTGTGGAATTTCTTTTCCATTAGGAAGGGTTTCTTTCACCTCAAATCTAAAAGAGAGGTGCCATGTCCACGAGGGCCAGGCAGCAGATTCTGGAACCGAAAGGGCTCCCAAGCTTCCTGTTTGAGTGAAATTGCGCAGTGACCAACCTCACCCTAAAGGCAGAGTAGAGAGAGAGCCCACTTTCATGTCTGGGGAGCAGTAGAGGCATGAACTTCTGGACTAGTAGGCACAATTCAGGAGACACCTGGTAAGCCCTGGGGAAGCCACTGCAGGGAGACAGGAGAGTCTTTTCACTCTCTGGACTAGACAGATACCACGTTACTTTAGCATCTCGTTTGATGTTAGGGTGCGGTTGCCATGGAAGGGCTTGGATTTGCAGAGAGCACAGGTGATGGAGGGCCGTGCACCTCTGCCGTGCAAACTGTGAGCAAGTTGAGTCCCGTTTTCATGTCTGGCCCCCTTCTGACCAGCCCATCTTCCTTCCGTGGACAGACTGCACCCCACGGATACCGTCAGTGCTTCCTTCAGTTTGCGCATAACTTGGGTTCCTGTAGCTCTGGGACCAGTATTTCAGGCATAATCTTTGTGTTTACTTTGTCTTAACAAAATGAGGGGTTAGAAGAGCAAACAAGAGGATGAGAATGAAGCTCCTGTACTCAAAAGGATGTGGTGAAGAGTGCAGGCGCGTGCTTAGTGGGGCAGGGTCAGACCCTTAACAGCGAGCTGCGGACCAGCTGTGTGACCCTCACCGGTCAAACTATCTCTCTGAACTTCTGCCTTGGCCTTTGAACAAAGGACAATGTGTTGGGGATCGAGGCCGGCATCTGGAGTCTGTCAGCAGCCATAAAAAGGTGAAATGGAGTCTGGATAGAGAAAAACATCCAGGTTGCAAAAGGCATGTGGGAAGAACCCCCTTGTCCCCACCTTTTCCTTTTCCTCTTTCTTTTCTTGCCCATTTTCGCACCTCGCGAGACCAACTGCCACCAAAACATGTTGCATTTCTATTGGCCTTCTCCCTTCCTGGCATCCCTCTCCTGTATAAAGCTGAGATAAAACCCAATAAATAGCTCTTTCTTTGTTCTGCTACACACGTGTGACTGCTTCCTTTGTTCGCCGGACCTGGGGCCCCAGCCTTGCTGGTCAAGGTCCCCCGCAACAATGTATCTTTCTCACAGGGAAGATGAACCTAATTGATAAATTTGAAAGTAACATGTAATCGTTAAAGTGCTATGATAGAAAACAGTAGTCTTCATACTTACTGATTTACTTCCGTTTGTATTTTCTTGCTTTTTATTCTCAAAAAGGTAGAAAGATAAATCCTTCTCCCACCCCAACAATGGGCTAAGGATTATAAAATTTTATAAGCCCAGTAACCTACAGAGTGAAAGGGAGAACATTTGCCAGTGTCTTTCAGCATTTGCTGTGCTACATAATCCAACCACTCCTTCCTTTTAATTACAATTCTTACTGAGGTATAACTGACATGCCAGCACGTTAATTTCAAAGTATACAAGTGGGTATGTTCACAGAGGTGTGTGTCCACTATTACCCGATTCCAGAACATTCTCATCACTCCAAAACAAAAGCCCTGTATGCCTGATGGCATCCCACAGTTCTCTGGGCTTCCATTAGTTTTTCTTCATTCTTTTTCCTTTCTGTTTCTCAGACTGGATAATCTCAATTGATCTGTGTTTCGGTTTGCTGGATCTTTCTTCTGTCTGTGTCGATGTACTGTTGAGCCCTCCAGTGAGTTTCCCCTCATAGTTGTTTTGCTTTCAGCGCCATTATCTCTCCTTGGTGCCTTTTGTCTTTGTTGCCTTTATTGATATTCGCCCTTATCCTTCCTTTTAGTTCTATTGACATGATCTTGAGATTTTTTCATATTTTTAAAATGGCTGGCTTGAAGTCTTTGTCTACTTAAGACACAAACATCTAAGCATCCTCAGGGGTAATTTCTATCGATTAAAGCCAATCAATATATTTCTCATATATGGTTCACAGTTTCTTTGCAAATCTACTAGTTTGTTGTTGAAATTGGACATTTAAAATACATAGTATGATGTGGCGACTTTGAAAATCAGATGTTCCTTTGGAGACTTTCCAGAGCTAATTCTGTGCAGTTTGTATTTTTTTGTTACGCGTGACCCCCTCACTCTCTCCTCAGCCTAGGGCTCAGCTCAGCTTAGTGCTCCAAAATGGAATTGAATTTAAATATCTTGCCGCAAAAGGTCTCTCGGTCACTTCAGAGGCCCCTCCGCCCACAGACCCCACTGGCTGGGCGCCTGCCGGTCTGCCTTCCTCTCTCTCCCCAGGGCCGCAGGCTGCTGGAGCCGCTCAGCTTGCGGGGGTGCAGGCACAGGCCACAGGCATATTTCACAGCAGCTTCTAGATCTCCAGGGTATGGTGGGAAAAGCCCCTTAAAAAAAATTTCCTCATTCCTAGCTTTTCCCTTTAAAGTTTCCTACTGACTAATCTGTTTGACTAGCTTGTTAAAACTTTTGACTCGTTTGTTTGATTAAGCTGTTACCCACCCCATCACACAGCTTCTCCTCTTAAAACACTTGCCAGTGAAAATTTTCGACAAATGCTCTTCCCTCCTTCAAGGCTTTGTCACTGGGCCGCTGACAAAGGGTCTTTCTCAATGGACTTTCCGGGACCCACCAGCCAGGCCAAACAGGGACTTTGGGAAAAGGTCTATTCTGTTTCCCTCCGTACAGAGAATGCAGCCTGCTTTTTGCAAGGCTGCCATTTAATTTGAAAGTGGGATGGGATTAGGGTAAATGAGCTATTACAGAGTACTCTGTTGTTAGTGAAGTTCAGCTGTTTCCTTGTAAACACTCCCTGGATCTTTACTAACCTTGGTAATCAGATTTCTGAAAAAGTTGATTTGACCTTTTCTTTCTTTCTCTTTTTCCCCAGCTTCTTCATTTCTGAAATGAATTTCATTTCTGAAATTTCAGAGATGTGACTTCTTCATTTTTACTGATCTTCACCTGCTCTTTTTCTTTTAAAATCGAGACGAGGCCTGTTCACAACAGGGTCATGTGTAGATATTATCAGAGAACTTGTCAGTTTTGGCCAATGAGACCAATTTTGCACTGACTTTGCTACAAAATATAATCCCCGTCTCTTATTACCTTATAGAGGTGCAGAGAAATCTCCAAAACAAAACTGAACTTTATGTCGCAGAAAGGGAGAACTATAAGCCTAAAATGGTCCTAGTAACAATCAAGGATAGACATGTCACTGCAGATATTGTCACTGGCTGTCTCCCAGCGAGTCTTTGCTGAAGAGCTGGTGTCACTGGACTCCATGGTCGGTGATGTTCAAGAGACAGAGGAGCTGAGAAAGATGCTGTCTCTCTGGTCTCGAGAGCCAGGAGAACCCAGATGGTCTGGGCCACGTGCCTCAGAGGAGAGGGTTCGAGTCACCCCCTTGTCCCTGCGTGAGGTGTTGTTTGTGCTGATCTAGTGTGAGCACAATTATTTGTTTTGTCTATGTTCCTGAGGCAGGGCTTACATCCTGCTTTTTTTTCTCCCAGGAACTGTTTTGCTTTGCATGTCTGGGTTCCTTCCCCTCGTTCAGCTCCTAGGACAGAGAGGCCTTTTCAGAGGACCTAGTCTACAGCAGTCAGGCCCTAGTCAGGACTCTCCTCCCCACCTTTTAATTACCTTTATAGAGCTTAGTTATCTGCTTGTTTTTGCACACCCCCTACTACAATTTTTATCTTCATGTCCACTTGAACACAAGGCATCCACCTTATTAATCTATCCTTTTATCCCTGAGGCTCAGACAACTTTTTTTTTTAAGATTTACTTAATTCTGCATACAGTGCTGGGGGTACAGGCCAGAGGTGCAGGGGCAGTGAGAGGATTCGCCAGAGACAGAGGGGGGGAGCAGAACAGGCAGAATTAACAAAATACACTGCTGAGAGGTGCAGTGGTCAGGCCAAGAGAGGTCTGCCGCACTCTTGGTCACTTCCGGGGCAGGAATTGAACTCATGCTGAAGTGGTTTTAGCTTCTTGGTGCTGTCTTTAACCCACTGGGCTACCAGAGAGGGCTGGTTCAGACAACTTTTGCACATGGTGTGTGCTCAATAAACACTTGTTGAGTAAATGAATAAAATGATGGAGGGAGCATGTTAGGAATCACAATAGTAGCCTCCACGATAGCTCCCCCCACACCCTGCACCCTCCCCAACTCGGCCTGGTCTGGTTGACAGAGAAACAGGGAAAATTAGACTCAAGAGCAGCTCTGCTGGGCAGGAGCTGAGAGAGAGTTGAGTGAGCACAAGGCCGCTCCTTCCCACGATGGGGCCTGGCGTCACCAGGGAGGAAGGAACCAGGTGCCCTGAGCGGAAGGACTCACAGCTGCTCCCCAGTATCCAGGTGTTGACCTGACACAGCAGAAAGGAAAGTCACTTTTTTCCCTCTCTTTCACCTTTTACTTTTTTATTTACATCAACAAACTAGAAGAGATTCCAGATTGGGAATGACTGGGAAAGAAGTGCCTTACAGAAAATATAAGTAAAGCAATGCAAACATGCAGAGGAAGGCATATTTTGTTCCCTACTTGGCTGAAAACAATGACCAAGTGGATTCCTGACTGTACACAAATGCCTGCTATAGAGAGACCAGAGGAGGCATGTCACTCATCACAACAGCGGACTTTCCCACCAAGTGAGTGGGTGTTGGGCACATGTGGGTGTCTCTCTTGCTCTCTACCCCCCTTCCCGCTGTGTGTGTTCATGTAACTGCATAAAGTACTTCCCAGTCATCATCAGTTATGGGTCTATGTACCAGCCCATGTCTTCACATCTCCACTGCTGTTACTTGTGATTCCTCTGCAGTGTGGGAATACAGATCCCCCCCACAGCAGTGAGAAGCTGGGGGCTCACAGGCTTTCTAGAAGGAGTCTGAGGTCCCGGGGTGGGACTCCAGGCTGGCATGGGCGCCATGTACCTTCATCTGAGAGAGGTTGCATGCTAGAGGAGGAGGGAGGCAAAACGAGGGCAAAACCAAGCCGCTGGAGGGCGCCTCCAAGGTCAAGCGGATAGGAGCAGTAGCTAGAGGAAGGTGCAGCCGCTTTGCAAACACCGGACATGGGATTTGCTTGTAAACTGGGTGGACGGTGGCAGAATTGTGAACACTGAAATGTGACTGGTGCAGTCAGGTGTGGGAGCAGATTATTAAATGTGTAAACAAAAGTGAAACCATCGATGGAATTTATCTTGTTTTGCGAAATGCTCCCTCACCTTTCCTCCTGGTATCCTGACTTGTAGGCAGTGTGCAGAGACCAGAGAATGCAAGCTGCTGAAATGAATTCAACTTGTCTAATTCAGAGAGTGTGAAGGAGATGGCTTTGCTGTGACTCCCCCACCAGAGAGGCGCTCACCACCTCCACTTGGTGGGGCTGGGTGCAGGCTTGTTGAGGAGGCCTTCCCAGGCGAGGGAACAGCTGTCAAGTCACAAGGTGGGGACTGCCCTGCTGACATCTGTGAAAATTTCGGGGAGAGACTTTCACCTCTAGCAGCCTCAACAAAGCCCCCCTAAATGAGGTCAGCACCCTACAGTCCCTGAGGAGAATTGGGTCCAGATGCTACACAGTTAGGAAGAATAAAACCAGGGGCTCTGCAGGTCTGGGTGTAATGGGAAGGAGTGCTGTGAGTAAACAGAGATACAGAGTTTTTCCAAAGCCAGATTTTATTTTCCTTCTTTATTTCTTTTTAAATTGGGGCTGGACCTTTCTGGTGGCACACAGTTAACGTCTCAGCACAAACAAGCTATCTGCAGCCACTGCAGCATGAGTCCCAGCCAGGGAGCTGACCACAGGGTGCAGCAGGCCTCTCCTGTCTCCTCGCTGCTCCCCTCAGCAGTGTACTTCGTCCATCTGCCTGTTCTGCTCCCCACTCTGTCTCTGGTGAATCCTCTTATCCCTGTACCTCTGGCCTGTACCCCAGTTTTTTGTGTGCATAAATAAAATAAATCTTAAAAAAAATAAACTTGAAGCTACACTATGTTACAGCACTGTGCACATTTCAGGGGTACCATTTCCTGCCCCAGCCACCACTGCTACCACCCCACTCTCACCACCAAATGTTGAGTTGCCACCACTGACAACCTCTCAGCCTCCTCCACAGCCAGATTTTTACCTCCAGTCTCCAAGTCTACAGTGTTACTTTCCCCATGCAGGAGGGTTCTGGAGCATGAGATCTGAGGTGCGTGCCAAGTGTAAATGTCAGTGTCTTTCAGCAGGCAGGATTCGGGTGGGCAGTTCCCCAGCTCAGTCTGGGGGCTGTGTCCTCCCAAGGCACTTCCTGAGATGAAGAGCTTCTAGCTAGTGACAATCAGAACAGTGAGAGAGTTGTTTAATTTCCAAGAAAGACCGAGGGCAAAGCAGGGACTTTTTTTTATTTTTTCAGATGTAGGGATACTGGTGATCAGAGCCCTTATTTTCTACTTTCCACATTCAAATGAGTGACACAGGGTTGTCCTACCTGGGGTAGCGTGTGGTCTTTCAGCCAGGTGTGGAAGCTGGCTCACTCCTGGCAGCCTTTCCTACCCACAATTTCTGCCTGGGCCTGGTCAGGGTGGATGAAGGTGGCTAAACTAGTCTTCAGCTTGGGTGTTTGTGATTGGGCAGAGGATTTGTTGTTACTTGGAGAAATTCAGTTCGGGCTGAATCAGAATGCAGAGAACAGGAGACTAAAAGAAACAGTTGACAATGACTTAAATCATAACCACTGTGGAAGTGTGTGCACTCCAGAGGATTTGATGACACCTGTATATCCTGACACCTGACAACAGATTCTAATTGTAATGGAGGCGTGGCTTCAGGGGGAGAGGACAGCGCTGCCTATAGCTGTAGAGACGGTACATAGAGCTGCGTGCCCACTTGTGGACACAGATGGATGTTTCTAGCTCCCCTCTCCCTGCTCGTCATATAGTCATGATTTAAACTAAAAGATGCTAAAAGTATCAGCTGAAAAGTAAAAACTCATTTCAGCTAGTTAACTTCATGTGCTTTAAATATTTATATTTTTGAATGTTTAAATTTTCTCAGCTTAAAAGGAGAGCATTTTGTTCCTTCTTGTCTGTCTTGTTTGACCTCAAGAGGCTCAGGAACATTCATAGGCCACACTGGAAGTGGCATGGCCACCCCCCCCCCCACCCCACCACCACCAGCAAGTCTCTGACTGGCACTTCGCCAACTTCCTCAGGTGGAACCCCCCCCCCCCCCGCCTGTGTCTGTGTTAGATGACCATCGTGGTGTGAGGCTCTGGCTGGTCAAGCAGGGCCCCCAGGTTATCTGATGCAGGTCTGTGTGAAAGTTTGTCCCTCTGAGACGTCCTTTGTGAACCATAGAAGAGCAAAGGCTAATGGTGTGTGTTGTGTTATCGATCATGTGTGTGTTGTGATCTACTGTGTATGTGTTCTGTGTTACCCACCCTGTGTGTTTGTGTGTGTGTCATCCACTGTGATCCACTGTGTGTGTGTGTGTGATCCACACTTGTTGAGAGCCTGAAGCTGAGTTGAGCAGGGCCTGTAGTGCAGCTGCAGTGCTGTGGGGTCTGTAGTTACTTTTGTGTTGAAGACCTACTCCCTCAGTGATGTCACTTTGTTTGCAATTATAATTATTTCTCTAAAAAGCAGAGGCCTAGGCCTTTATTTCATGAAGTAATAAAACTAATTAGCCACAACAAATCCTGTGTATGCTTAGTTTGCTAGGGACTACATGTTTGCCTCTTGGTGGGAGCATCTGGGTTGTGATAGGACTTTACTACCACGTCCAGGTCCCAAGTGGGCTGCTCCCACCCTGGTCAGAAGCAGGAGAACCATGCATTTCAGGGGAGAGGTTGCTTCAAGACACCGACTAACCACCAAGGAGTGTCCTAGTGTAAGGGGTCAGACTCGCACCTTGCAGCCTGCAACAGAGTTCTTGGTACTGTAATTAGGAACAAAGAACAACTCTTGGTACATAGGAAATGAGCACAATCTAGGGTGGGGAGAAAGAATTCTAATCATGCTTAGACCCAAGAAGAAAGAGAACATCAACACCAACCAGGCATACTCACCGTAGAACACGTCTCTGACTGGGCCTGCTTTGGGCTTCACAGGAGGCCACTCGGAAGAAAGCACCTTGTGTGGGATGTCCTGGAGGTTTTGGCCCAGGGTCGTTCCTAGAGGCAAAAGATAAAAAGGAGACTTCCATGTAAGTTAAAAGCAGAAAGAGTATTTTAATTAGACTTGGCTACTGCTTTCACTCAATTTCCAAACATTAAAATTTCCTTTTCATTTCTTGCATGAGTAATCCTGGCCCTGATTAATTGGCAACACTAGGTCCTTGCTACTCCCACATATTATCCCTGGAGGGGACTGTACTTCAGTGACAAATGTTACCGGAATGTGCTGCATTATCTTTCCTTGGCATAGCAAATAAAGAGGGGAAATCATTCACTGAGGCCTCAGCAAGCAGCCTCAGGGCTCTCGGTTCTGAGTGGAGCTGAATGTCGGGGACCGCCCCGCCTCCCTCACTTAAGGGCAGATAGACCAGCTGCTGCTCTCTCACCCAGTAGCTGACCAGTAACATCAAACTTGCATGGGATCCATTCCAGAGAAAACAACAATCTCCTTTATCACTACAGCAAGAATGTTGGGAATTATTTTTTTTCTATTTTATTCTAAGCTCTTATTTATTTTTAAAATAATATAATAGTTTATTTTTACATAATTTTGTGACTTTTCCCATCTCAGTTGTAATCCCTGTGTTGGGAATTATTTTTCTCTGGAAAATGAATACCTTGAATGCACTAAGTGGATAATTCAGGATGATCTTTTTTGGATGGTAAATGGTTGACTTTTTACCCTGAGGAGAGGGAAAGTGGAGATGGAGGACTCCAGTTCCCTGAGATGTTTAGTAAACAAGGTTCTGTGCACTGCAGTGCTTAGCGCTTTTGAGATGTCCTGGCTGGCTGGCAGGCCCTGGATAATCCGGCTATCTTACTTTTACTTCCAAAATTGTTGGACTTTGGAAATCAGTCTCATAAAACTCAATTCTTTGTGTCCCTTCTTCTGCTTTTGAAGACCTATTTTCTAAGTTAACATAATTCTGTTTTTTTTTTTTTTATGTCAAATGAATGCCATACAAATTTTAAAATCCTAAACCATTTAGTCAAAGTTGGGGTGAGGCACACAGAGGTTGCCATGGCACCAGATTATTTAAGTGAGACAGCCTCCTGGGTTCCTCTTGATCTGATGTACTTGCTAGGCAAATGGGTCAAAATGGGAGCTCACAGCCTCTTTGTATGCTATTTGTGATGGGGAAACATCTCGATAGGGTTGTAAATATTTATTTACCTCATTGATTCTTAAAGAAAATGATAGACTTTATTTTCCTCCTCATTGGGAACAAATGTCTGAAAAGCCTTTCACTTCTCACTTGCCCCAGAATGACACTCTCAGGGACAGGGTATATGTTTTGCAGTTTCTCCTAAGGTGAATCCTGTTTGACAAGCACAGAAAAAAAAGGGCTCCAGTACAAGAGTTGTTTTAGACTCTGAACAAGAGTTGTTTTAGACTCACTGAGTAAAGAATTTGTAGGGCCCACTGCATCTACTGATTCCTAGAGGCTTGATGTCCAGTTGCTGGGGCTAGAAAGAGATGTGGTCACTCCTGACAACACCATTTTCTCTAGTCCCAAGATGAAGTCTGCTGTTAGATTCTGCTGTTAGCTTCTGCAGGACCTGCTTTCACAGACAAGGCTCCTCGTCACTTATATTAGTTGTCTGTGACATGTTGCTTCCTGGCCACCAAATTCCCTTCTTCTGCAACAACAACAACCTCCTTTAGTGGAATCACAACTCAATCCTCGAGGGCAGACTTGGTGGGGCTCTCAATCAAGGTATATGGTCTGCTCGTAGCTAAAGTCTTGTCTCAGATTATTTCCCCAGAGCCTGGAGACTCCTCTAGTACCTGTCCTTTCTGATCATGAATTTTCAGACTTCAGTTCTGTGAGCAACACTTTGCCCTTCCAGTGTTTCTTTTATTCTATTTAAGTTGGCCACAGTTTCTATTCTTTTCAACCACATGATCCTAACTGAATGACTGTCTCTCATTTTGATCATTAAAGATGTTTCTGTGTTATAACCATAGAGCAATTTAACTGATTTTAAAAGAAACTCCTGGGTCATCCCTGGTGGCACAATGGGTCAAATCATAGCACTATGAAGCTATCCATAGCCAACAAGCATGAGTTCGAATCCTAGCCAGGGAGCTAACCCACAGGGTGCAGCAGACCTCTCCTGTCTCACCTACTGCTCCCTTTAGCAGTGTATTTCAGTAGATGGACCTGTTCTGCTTCCCACTCTGTCTCTAGTGAAACTCACCCCCTCACCTCTGGCCTGTACTCCAGTTCTTGTATACCTAGGTAAATAAATCTTGAAAAAATAAAAAGAAACTCCTCTGAATTTAAATATCCAAAGATATATACAGGTTTTATAGAAACATTAAAGAAAGGGCACATAACTTCTGAAGTATTATACCTCTCTCACTGGCTCTTAAGGCAGATTCTGTAAGCAGCCTATCAATACCGTTATGTTTTTATTCACAGTTTGTCTCAGTGCTTATTTTTCTCCATGAAGTCATCACTCAGGGGAGGAGCCCTATCTCTATGTCCACTGGTTGGATGTCACTAGTCTAAGGCAATCATGCTAACTCCACTCCCTTTGCTAGTTTCCAGGTTAGGGGGCATGAGATGTACAAATGAACAGTGAAACTTGAGGAAGTGATGGTGGCTGGCAGCATCTAAAGAAGGCTCACACAGAGAGATATGAAAAAACACTTCTTTTTCAGTTTCTGCTCTTCGAAGTGTGACAATATGATGCCTAAAGCAGTCATTTTGGAGCCATGAAGAAAACCAGCTGAAGTCAAGACTAATAAGGTGAGAATGTCAGAATATTAAAGTGAAAAGAACTTATGTGTTTCTGTTGTGCATCTGAATTACCCATTCTGCTTCCTACAAGATAACAATTTCCTTATTGCTTAGGACATGTGAGCTTTTACTTTTTTATTTTGGCAAAGTAAAAACAAAAATCAACAAACAACTATAAAACAGACACTTATGGGTGAGGGAGAGGGGAATAGGGTCAGAACAGGAACTATTCTATTCACCCGTCAGAACACGGGTGAATTGATGGTGGGAAGCCCATGGGGTTACAACTGAGTGAAAATCATGGATTGTAAAAAAATGAAGACTGATGTAAAAATATATTAAATAAATTATATCCTAGACAAAAAAAAAAAAAAAGGTATGTGAGTTGCATTCTGTTACAGGGAGCCCCAAACATCCTTACAACCCTGTTCAAAATAGTTTCTTTTAATTTAAGTGACACTCCACTATTGCACATATAAGTTTCAGGCATGCATCATTGAAAATCAACGTACATGTGCACTATGTTATCTTCACCTCTAACAATGAAATTTTATCCTTCACCATGTAATTTCCCCCTTTTTCCTACATCACCCACCCTGGCTTTCACTTCCCTTCTGGAAACCACTAATTCATTTGCAGTTCAAAATTTTATTTTGTTTTGTTTAGTCCATTTACTTATTTCTTTTACCTATATATCATGTGTGGGTGAAATTATACAGTATTTGTCTTTCTCATCGGGTTTATTTTACTGAGCATCATACCATACAAGTCCATTCATGTACTAAATGGCAGGATTTCAATTTATTATAGCTGAATCTTTTGTCACTGTGCATATTTTTTTTTTACAACTTCATCCATTTGCAAATTGATGATAGATGTTGTTTCTAGATCTTGGATATTTTAAATAATGATGCAGTTAACATAGAGTGCATTTCCATGTCTTTCCAATTGTGAATAATGCAGCAGTAAACATGGGGGTGCAGGTATCTTTTTGAATCAGTGTTTTTGTGTCTTTTGGGTAGATACCTAGGAGTGGGATTGCTGGGTCGTAAGGAAGCTCCATGTTTAGCAGTTTGAGGAACCTCCAAACAATTTTCCATAGTGGTTGTACTAGATTGCATCC
>NW_004567129.1:260899-261722 GCF_000260355.1 Condylura cristata | reverse complement strand
CCCAAATATCTACAGGCCAATCCTTTAATGAACAATGATGCAGATATCCTCAATAAATTCCTAGCAAACTAAATGCAACAATGCATCAAAAGATAATACACCATGTCCAAGAGGGATTTACTCCAAGGACACCAAGAATGGGGCAACATCCTTGCTGGGGTTTTACTTTATTTGCTGACTTCCATCGTTATTAAGGTATTGACATTTGCTGTGACAGTGGGTGGCACATAGACAATGTTGCAAACTTTATGGGGAGCCTGATTTATATTTGTGATTCTTCTGATTTCTAGGATTTCAGTTTTGAGACTCAGAAGTCTCCAGGTGCAATCAGAGCACTTTACAATTCCGTACCAGCCCAGATGGGAGGAGGAGGGAGAGTGTAGTCCACAGAGCTGTCTCTGTTGTCTTTCTTATTGGGGACTTGACTCTGCCGAATGAAGCACGAAGCTCCTGCTTGTCCTCTCTGCTAGATTGTTTCCGTCTAGCAGTTGCATGGGATGCTTTAGTCTTAACCTGAGCCACAAGACTTTCTTGATATAATTTCTCTCCAGTTAACTATTAATTTTCCTCCTGGGAGAGAAACAAGAATACCCTTTACAGCCATCTTCGAGCTGTAAAGGTCCCAAATGGTTTCTGTTTCAAACTTGGGAAGTACATTATTATCTTTTGGGGCCCATCACCGACAAAGATAAATGTTCATCCTTTGAGAGAGTATGTAATATTTGGAAGAAGTCAAATATCTCAGGTTTACCTAAACTGAAAAATGCTGTTTGATTTAACCAAAGAATTAGCTATAGAGTTATGTATTCTTTTTTTTTTTTTT
>NW_004567129.1:221665-260654 GCF_000260355.1 Condylura cristata | reverse complement strand
TCATCAGAGACGTGATCCCCTCAGAAGCCACTGGATCAAATGTCTATTTCCTCAAGGTAATGTAATTGGGCAGTGTTTACTGGCTACCTACTCATATATTTGTTGAAAACTATATATGAATATAATCTCTATTATGTGTCATTGTAAAGCTATGTTATATTGGGATTTGGGACAATAATTGACATTTAGGCCCACAATCCATACTCAAGAGCCATATGGCATTGATATGTGGTATGACTAAAAATGTTGGGTCCTCATACACTAATTTTAACACCTGTGACATACTGGCTTTGAATGGAACAGAAGGCAGAGGATTTAGAAGTAAAATCAGTTTGGGTAACAATGAGTAACTTGTAAAGCCTCATTTCTATCATCTATAGAGTGGCATAATAATAGTGACTACACCTGATGGAAGAAACCCTATATTATGGGAGAAAAGGATATAAAATAATAGCACATCATTAATAAAAGTAAAATAAAATGGGCTAAAAACAATGGGAAAACTCAATGGAAAATACATTAAAAAATTAGAAAAGTGGTTTCCAGATAAGCACTCAGGTAGCATTAATCATCACTACTGCAGTTAATTCAGTGCCAAATAAAGCAGGGCTACCTGGGCAAGATATGTGACTAGAGAAAGAAAACAAAGTGGACATTGGCTAGATACCACTTTGCTTGCTCTGACACCAACTTCCATTATCATTTGCATTTCTTTTTTTTTTTAAGATTTATTTATTTATGCATACAATAACTGGGGTGTAATTCAGGGGTGCAAGGGTTAAGAGGCTTCACCAGAGACAGAGTGGGGAGCAGAACAGGCAGGATGACTGAAGTACACTGCTGAGGGGAGCGGCAGGTTAAAAAAGAGAAGGCTGCTGTGGGTCAACTCTCTGGCCATGGATTGAACTCACATCCCAGTGGCTGCAAATAGCTTCATGATGCCGTGCTTTAACCCCTTGTGTCTCTAGGGAGGCTTCATTTTACTTGTTTTCAGGAGGCAAAGTCCATTGACTATTTAGCAATGCCTGCTGCTTATAGTTTCAAGGAGTCTGTAAGAGGAATATGCTTGGCTTCATTGAATCTTCTGTGCCCAACCCCACTCCCACCACAGGATGCAATGTGAGACTACATGGTGTTAGCTTAATTTGAGCGGCCAGTGGGCTTTCAGTTCTGAAACTGACCGGTTTTGAAGACCTGCCAGTCAGGTTTGAACCTGGCCAGAGCCACTCAAGTTTTGAGGCCTGCAGGGTTTTATAAAAGCGCCGATGAGGTTTGAAAGGCAGACATTCTGAAGGGAATATAAATAAGGCAGCCAATGCATTTATTCATCCAAATTTAGAATTTTATTCATTGAGACTTCACTTCAGATCCATTCATTGAGAACTTAGCTTCAGAGGCATACATTTGTTGAGGTCTTCATGTCAAAGAAACTTGTTGAGATCTTTGCATCTGAGCTCCTCCTTGAACTGCCACATAGACAGTGTTCCTGCCTCTGGCTATTTTTCCACATCTCTGCTGAGAGGTGTCACTGGTCTGTGCCAGGAACCTCAAAGAGAGAGATATGCTGGTGGCTGATCCTCTGACACCATCTGTAGAGAACCTGATCAGGGCTGCCCGCTACTGGCACTGACATTTGCACCATTTCTCACCCCCCCAGCACTGACCACCACTCTATGTCCAGTACATCCCGCACCACCTCCTGCTGTGTCCAGTGCTGCAGAGAGCAGTCCTTGATTGCTGCTGGCTGCTGTGGTCCTGCCTCAGCAGGGCCCCCTGGGACTACTTCCCGCTGCCACTGTAAGTTGGGTTTTGTTCTACAATGTATCCACAACACCAGGGTCCCATCAAAGGGACAATATCATCTTGCATGCTCAGCTTTTGTCTTGGACCACTGAAGACACTACTTGTGGACAGGGGTAGGACAGATCATTATTTGTGGCCTTAGAAACTCTTTTCCTACTTCCACTGTTATTGTTGCACTCTGAGCCTGGGTATGATTTGCTGTTGTACGTGCATAGGTAAGGACCCCAAATCGTGGCATCCCCCAGGTTTGCATAGCTTCAAATCTAAATGCAAATTGTTATAATCTTCTTTGAAGTCCTAGATACTTTATTATCTGAGAATGCCAATGTCATTATCCCAATGGATTCCTGACTCCTGCTTCCAGAAACCTACTGAATCAGAATTTCAGGGAGTCGAATTCAAGACTATGAATTTATCAAATCTTTCTGGTTATTCTCATGCATGGAAAGGTATATGAACTACTAGATTAGTAATCTTGTTTAGAAGATGGAGGAAAATGGCCCTCTCTGGTGGCGCAGCAGGTTAAAGCACAGCACTAAGAAGCTAAAGCCACTTCAGCAGGAGTTCTATCGATCCCCACCCCAGAGGTGACCCACATGGCGCTGCAGACCTCTTCTGACCCACCTGCTGCTCCCCTCAGCATTGTACTTTGTGAGTTGGCCTGTTCTCCTCCCCATTCTGTCTCTGGTGAATCCTCTCACCGCCCCTGCATCTCTGGCCTGTACCCCAGTTCTGTATGCACAAATAAGTAAATCTTTAAAAAAAAAAAAAGGAGGAAAACAATCGTTAATAGGTAATTGAAAATTTACTAGGTCCCAGGTCTTCCCTTAAGCAGTTTACATGTGTTACTTTGGTGAAATCCCATTAGTATGTTTTTGAAATATAGCTATCCTACATAGCATTAATGTTAAGTGACCTAACAAAGAGACAGAAACTCAGAGAGGTCCACAAGACAGAAACTTGCCTCCAAAGCCAGACAGTGACACGTTGGCTTTCTAGCGTCATGGAGCCCCTGGTTTCCCCTTGAGCATTCAAATGTCCCAGGACAACAGGGCTTTTGTAGGGGGCGGGGAGACAGGATGGCCAGTTGATTTATGAGTCTCCTGCATATGGAAGTTTTATCCCTGAGTTATACAGGCAGAATGGGATTAAGAACACAGACTGGGTGTTCAAACCCAGGGTCTGCCACTTACTAGCTGAAGGACCATGGATGGTGGCTTAACTTAGCTAGACCTTAGATACAGATAAGGTAGTTCATACCCCCAGAAAGTTGTTATGATAATTAAATGAGTTAGCACTTACAAAACACAAAGACCAGCCTTTGGTTTACAGTATGGAAATGTGTCTAATAGACACAATTAGTCCCAGAAACTCAAGTCCTCCAGACGTGTGACTGGGGTGAGATCTGGGAGCATGCTGATTTTCCTCAAGAGCTCAAGTGGACAGAGCAATGTGGTACTGGAGTGGACATCCATGGGTTTCTCCACTGTAGGGGCCTCAACTCGCCCCTCCCTAACAGGGTCCAAGGCCAAATGGGCACAAAGAGGCCAGGTATGGGTGCAGGTACACTTTCTTGATGGAGCAATTTAAGACACGGAGGATGAGTTGTAGAGACATCTGCAGCTGATATCCAGAGAACCTCAAAAACAGGGGAGGAGGGAGAGCCCAGAAAGTTGGCTTCAAGCATTCTGCACTGCTGACTCTGGGTAGCATCTGGCAAATGTTTATACAGTGTGGAGGGCAGGTACAGGCAGCCGCTTATGGATGAGAGCAGAGGGCTCGTGGGTGATGGCAGAGGGTTCGTGGGTGACGGCAGAAGGCTCGTGGGTGACGGCAGAGGCAGGAAAAGTACTCAGTTTTGAAAAAAGTCACTGGAATCCTTGGAGGGCGGAGAGACCCAAACACATGTGTTCAAATATACCCCTCTGATAGGTAAGTGCTAAGGGCAGGGTAAGCTCAGGATGGGGTCTCCTGTCTGACTTCCTGTGGAGCCATGTTGAAATGCCCATTTTCATCTAGTAACATGTTTTCACTGAACCAGAGGAGAAAACCAGGCTTCTCTTGAATTTTTGTCTTGAGATTGTTACGTATTTTAAGGTGACTAGGCCTTTTATTTGTTTCTTTTTTTTTTTTTAACAGTTTTTTATTTGTTTCTTACAACATTTTATGATTATTTAACATGCAGACATCCATTGAGATTTGAACTTTGTAATTGTAGAAAGGTATTAAATTATTCTTAGTTTTCTATTTCTAGAGCCACCAAGGATAGAGTTTATTTATGTATTCATGCATTAAGTATTCATTGCTTCACTGAGAGCCATATCCAGCCCATCATATCTGTTCAGTCAATGTGAACATTGCCTGACCCTCTGCTTTGTCTTCTCCTGGGTGTCATGAAATGACAGATTGGACACAATTCTTATCCTCAAGAAGATGGTCTGGTGGAGGCGGGGAGGCAGCATATGTGACAACTAATTAACATGCTGGGTGGAACCTGATGGATGTTATTAGAGGGCAGATAATGAACTTTATAGCTGCTTCCTTATCCTTCAAGTCTCACTTCCTGCCTCTGTAAGGTGCTTTCCTGACCAGTCATTCCAAGCATACACCCCCCCCAACCCCATTGCCCTACCCTGCCATTATCTTGTTGAATTTTCACTTATTGCTATGTGAAATATTCTTTATTTGCTTATTGAATTTGTCGCTCACTTATTGTTTACCGCCCCCAGCTAACATGTAAACTCCATGAGAACAGAATCTCCAGTCATGAGTCCATGACTTCATGGCACAGATAAAAGAGTTTGGTAGACTTCAATAAATGTTGCTGAATGAATGATAACTTGTTATGTTTCCTTTATGTGATTTACAGAAATAAAAGTAACAATCCTAGTCACTAGTCCAAGAAGAAAACAACTGTTTCAGAGCAAAAAGCTCTTCCAGTTGCTGGTATGAGATACATATCTGCAAAGAAGCTCCCACATTATGGGACACAGGTGACCTATGTCTCACATTAAAGCTCACTCTCTTGGGGCCTCCCTTGTGGCCCAGGGATGACGTTTCAGTGCTATCACACTCTCACCGCTTGGCCTGGGTTTGATCCCCGGCTAGGGAGGTAACCTACACATGGAGCAGAAGCCCTCACCTGTCTCGCCCACTGCTCCCTAAGCAGTGTGTTTCAGTACACCTGCATGTTTTGCTCCTCACTTTGTCTCTGGTGAATCCTCTACCTGCATGCCCCACACCTCTGGCCTACATCCCACCCAGTTCTTTTATGTATAAACAGATAAATAAATAAATAAATGTTTAAAATATATTTAACTTTCTCACAACTGCTGCTCAGTCCCCCCTTGTCACATATTCTACCCCAAGTGCAGTTTGGGGTATCGCTGGTAGCACATCAGATTGATGACTTGTTTCTGACCTGTCTCTGAGTTTATTTTGTCACAATTTGTAGTTTCTGCACAACTTGAGTCTTACATTCAGAAGAGCTGCTTTCAGTGAACATCAGTTATTGGGTGGAATTTATTCAGTAGAGACACCAGAGTACAGTTATTTTCATTGCTTTGTTATTAAAAGATGAGTATGGATGTACGATTACCAAAGAATAGAGAGATATTAGGGCCAAAGGCATTCTTCAGCTGTTGGTGAGATTTTGCTTATTCTTCTCCCTTTAAGAATGAGAAAAAAAGGTCCCTCCCCCATAGCACAATGGATTAGGACACAGCACTGCAGGCTGGCTGCTGTCACTTCAGCGCAAGTTCGATCCCTGGCCCTGGAGGTGACCCACATGGTGCAGCAGACCTCTCCTGCCTCATCCGCTGCTCCCCTCAGCAGTGTATCTCATCGATCTGCCTGTTCTGCTCCCCACTCTGTCTCTGGTGAGTCCTCTCACTGCCCCTGCACCTCTGGCTTGTACTCCAGCTCTGTATGCATAAATAAATAAATCTTAAAAACATAAAAAGAACCAGAAATATGCCCTAATTATAAATGCCATTCTAGAATGGTAGGGACAGGTCTTTAATTGGGGGTCTGTAAGGATATGTGAGCTGAGCTCTGGAAATGAGATTTAGGAAAAGCTATTGAAGTGGAAGTGGTGAGGGTGAAAGAAAGAGAGGTAAGGCTTGCACATGACCCACTGAAGGGTATTTTTTAAAGTCTCAAAGAAAATGATCTGTACTGCTGTCGTCATTCCCAGGGGGTTGTGGGGGGTCATCTGTGTCCCTTTAGTCTCTCAATAGCATGTTGCTATCAACAAATTCACCCATCATGTGGACTCTGTCTATGGTCACTAGTCACTTGTACAAAAGAATATCTGTGCCCATCTTCTTCATAAAGCAGTGCTTTTATGTGTCCATAATATTTCATTTCCTTCTCATATATAATATGGAAATGGTGTCCCACCACATTATTGAAGAACTAAACAGCAGAGTGTTTCCAAAGTGCGTAGAATAAAGATAGGACAGAGAAATACCTCAAAAGCCATTTCTTGCTGTTTATATTATTATATTTAAAAACAAAATTTCACTTTCAGAAATAAAGTTTAAACCCCAATGGACTAGACAGTCTTGTTGTGAATTTCTATGATTTTATTTTATTTAAAAACAAAACAAAACAACTTTTGCATAGAAGAACTGAGGTATAGGCCAGAGGTGTAGGATGTAGGAAGATTCACCAGAGACAGAGTGGGGAGCAGGACAGATAGATCGACTGAAACACACTGCTGAGGGGAGCAGCAGGTGATACTGGAGAGGTCTGCTGTGCCCCATGGGTTATCTCCCTGGTGGGGGTGGGGTTGAACTCAGGCCATAGCAATTATAGCATTGATACTTAACCCCTAGGCCACCAGGGAGGCCCTATGATTTTAAAATACAAAGCATGTTGGTAAAGTTGACTGACTTTCATATTTATTTCCTGGAATTGATTTATGTAACAAGAACTCTAACAAGGTGGCCCATCAGGTGTGTCAATACTTTTGTCTCTTGCTGCCTAGTATTCCATGTTGTGACTCAGTACAGGAAAGACCCACCATGGTCCTCTGAAGGCACTTATTTTAGGCCTGGTTGCCCCCAAATAAAAATTTTAGTGCAAGTGGTAGTTTGTTTGGGAAGTAGCACAGTGGACTAGGGGAAAATGGGAAGGGGAGGGGAGGTGGGCAGCAGGTGAGAGGGAAGGGAAAAGGAAGAGAAGAAACAGTGTGCGCAAGGGCAGTCACTGCTGTGCACAGCTCGGGCTCAAGGCTGTGGGGTTTGAAAGGCAGCATCGGACACATGGCTCAGAGCGATCGCTCCTGTGGAATCACTTTACTCCCTTTCTCGCTGAGGAATCTGGACCCTTTGGCCTTCACTCTTGTCTCTCATTGGCTAAAGGTTGTGCCTTTGGCATTGGCCCCTTTCTGCCTGTCCTGAGTAGGGGTCTGGGGATGTTTACAGAACTGCTCTCAGGCAGAGAGTGTCAGGAACTCAGAGTAGAAAGCTGACAGCATGCTCTGCACTAATGAAGGAAAGTGGGCAGGACACCTAGAAAATTTCTAGAGAACTCAACACTTTTGTGGTTTAGGTTGCCACAAGAAGCCAGGGTGGTATTCATATGTCCATTACAGCAACATCAAGATCTGAAGTTGGAGCATTGAAAGTGTATGTTAGGGTGCGGAGATCAGCAGCAGAGAAGTTTAAGAATGACAAGGACCTTTTCAAAAAGGCACCTACATTAGGTTAAACCTGCATTAAGTTGGTCTAATCTACATTAGGTTACTTAGGACACAATAAAAAACAAAAGTTTCCAGTAGACTCAGTGGAGTTATGCACCCATGCCTCTGCTCGCCATAGACCAGGGCAGTGGGAAATGATGGCCAGGTTTGGGTACCATGCCTGACTTGAGTCTACTCTGCCCTCATCCTTTTCCAGATAAGCAAGAGGGAGGAGGCATGATTTTCCCAAATGTCAGGAAAAGGAGCATTGGGCTGGGCAGGAAAATTTATGGATGCTCACCTGTCTGGCAGGTAGAAATGTACTGTCATTAAAAATAAAAAGATTTATTTATTTATGCATACAGGGATGGGGTACAGCCAGAGGTGCAGGGGCGGCAAGAGAGTTCACCAGAGACAGAGGGGGGAGCATAAGAAGCAGATCGACGAAGTACACTGCTTAGAGGAGCAGCGGACCTGTCAGGAGAGGTCTGCTGCACCTTGTGGATCACCTCTGGGCAGGGATTGAACTCGCATTGAAGTCACAACTGCCCAGCTTAGATCTGCAGTGCAGTGCTCCAACCCCGCTGCGCCACCAGGCAGGGCCCTGTACTGTCACATTTAAGAGAGTGACAGTAGAAACTAGGGCTCAGAATTTCAGAGTGGTGGAGCTGAAGATGGAACTCAAGATTAAACTTGGGATGAAGCCATTGCTGTAACTCTGAATTAGTCCCCTCAATACGCCCTTGGCAGAATCCAAGTCTAAAATAACTAAAGGAGTGAGAGAAAGCATCAGCATTTCTACAGAGACCAAGAATGAAGTGCAGGCAGGTACAGTTTTTGCTGATACAATACAAAAAGGAGACAAGAAGGGGGAAGGAAAGGATTGTGCTCACTGTGTCTGCATCTGTGGAGATTGGCTTTCAGTTTTCAAAATGACAGCAACTTGAATACATTGTCTTTTGTTCTTCTTTGGCTGAATATTGATCTTTGAGAGTAGCTGTTCTATGGGCTGGATAGAATAAGAGCCTGGGGGAGTAAATTTTTCTGGATTCAGATCAGAGCTATATGAGAAAGGAATTGGAGTCTCCCCCCCTTGTGAGAGGACAGATTGTGCTGGTGGAAGATTCTAGTCTGCTGTGAAGCAAAAGGAGTTTAGAAATCTTGAGAATGGAGACAGAAAGAGGGTGCAAGGGCCATGGAGAGACTGTCCTGAACTGCTATCACAGCTTTTCCATTGCAGAAGCCTATATCCTGGAAAGCCAACAGTCCACTTTGTCAGAAGTGGAAGCAACGCTTAGATGTCTGGTGACTGTGTTTCTCAAGCAAACCTGCAGTAAAAGGTGTGTATCTGCAGTCATTTGTAGGTTGTGTGGCCCTCTTGATTATCTGCTAGTCAAACCTGCCTCCCTGACAAGAAGAATAATGCACAAGGTGTTATTGGGAAGAAATTGAATTTGGTGGGAAATTCTGCTTTTTCCCTGTTGTATAGTGAGGCCGTGCTGAATGAGTGATTCTTGAAAACACATAAATCATTGAAACATGACTTTGTGTCCTGTAGGAATCCTCAACTTGAAGGAATCAACTCTACTGGCAGAGAAATGGCAGCAGTTTATGAAACACAATGAGATGACAATGCTGATTTTTCCATTCAGTTCTCTGAATGGTTATAAAACATGACTTGATAAAAGCCCTTCTTCGGTTTGTAGCAGGTTGGAAATGAAATGTAGTAGAAACAAGGGATAAAACAACCAAGGCCTGGTCTATTAAAACCCAGAATTACTGTGATTGGCACCAGTGGCCCAGGAGATCTCACTGTCAGAGTTGAAAATGGAACAGGTTTCTGCTTGGAATGGATCAGGTTCCCAGGAGGTACTAAGGCACTCTGTCTTAGGGCTCATTATAGGCACTGAAACGTCTCCCCATCTTACAGTCATGCCCAAACATTTCACAATCAAGAATGCTTATGATTGTCCAAACTTTCATGTGCAAGTTTGTCATGTCAGCAGAATCTTTGCAACTGCAGAGATTCTAGTAAGATAAGAGACTTGGGACATTGGGTCCCTTTGACAGAAACAGCTCAAATATGGAAATCACCTGACACAAATCACCCAAGAGCAGACTGTGTTCATATTTTCCCTGGACTCGTATTGCTTCCCTTGGCTTGCCTGAGAGCAAGACAGAAGCGGAGGGAGGCGAATGCTGTGTCAGCATGGGCGGCCCTGTGTCTGAGTCCACCAGTCAGCCGCGGAAATATTTGGAAACATCTGGTGGATTGAGGTCACAATGCCCTCTGGACTAACACAGGTGACTACTTCGTCCTCTGGACGCCCCGGCCCCAGCTGGTTTGGTCCACTCCCCAGGACATTTTTCAAAACAAGCTGAGTTAGAGAGGACTGTTGGTGGCCAGAGACTTGAGCTCATCACCAACTCGCTTGCTTCTGTAACTGAAAAGTGCTATAGGGCTGGGGCCGGGGGCAGCTGCATCACCTGCCAGGAGCAATGGTCTGAGAGCAGAGGAGGGAGTGTCTGGCATTGCCTGGGCACTGTAGGCACGCACAGGGCCCGCCAGGAGGTCGGGCCTGCCCCTGTCCCTGTCCCATCCCTCTTCCTTAGGCAGTGCCCCCCTGCTTCTGAGACATGGCTCCACACAGGTTTTCTCTGCATCTCTCCTCTCTCCGGGAGGGTAAGACTGCCCACCTGCTCCCATAAACTTTGCAACTCACCAGGTGAGTTGCTTTGCTTAATCCTCAAAACCATCTTATGACATTGATAGTGCCCCCATTTTGCAGAAGAGAAAAGCAGAGGCTTTCTGGGGTCAAGGACTTACATTTTAGTCTGATCTATCAGGGACTGGATGCTGAAATGTGACCAACTCCTAGTGGGTTATTCAAAGACAAGTTAGGAAGAAAATTTATTCATAAATTTTGCCCATCACTTATAAGCTGACCATAGGTTTGAAGCTCACAGCAGATGAGGGAAAATGAGGAGTCAAGGCAGGGGAGGGAAGAGCACAAGGGATTTGGTGATGGATTGCAGGTGCTGGTGGTGGGAGAGTTACGGCGATTACACCTGAGGGGAGAAATCAAATACTGTTCCAAGATGAACAACAATGTAAGAAAATAAATTTAATAAGGCTAACTAAATAAATAAAGGAAAATTTGTCCTTACGTTCTCCAAGGCTGAGCTCTCTTGCACCCCAGCACCCCCAGTGGGGGGCCTGGCAGCGTTCTGGCTCTCAGAAACCCTGTTTCACTCCCAGCACCTTTCTCTGGGTTTCCCTCCTCAGACAGTGATCTGGAGAGAGCTCAGCGGTGTGCAGCACGTAGGTCTATGTTGCTGGAGGGGCACAGCTGGGGACAGAACACACGTGGACAACTTTGGGCTGCGCCCTAGGAGGAGACTGTAGGGCTGGATAGTGAGTGAGGCACAGATCTCCTGAGGGGACTGTGCTCTTCCGTCTACCATTTGAAGAAGAGACTCAGAGATCCTGTGTTCAAGGGACCCCACTTTGGGCTCACAAGTTGTGATGGGCTCTGTTCTGTTTAATGTTTTATCCCTAAAACAAACCAACGGAGGCAGCATATCTGGCCCCATGCTACAGCGAGAGCTGGTTGGGCGACTTCCTGTGAAAGCGCCTTAGCCTGTGAGGAGGTGGAATGGGATAGGTGCAGTCCAATAACAAACTTTTGGGAGCAGGTCCTACATGTGATTGATGGATCAGACAGAAGCACATAGTGGGGTCACACATGGTGGTGAGAAGAACAATTCAGCATGAATGTTCAGGTGGCAAAAGTTGAGAGAGAAAGATGAGGTGGGGGAAGTCTGGATGGTACAGACAGTGGTGTTCCCACGAGCCCCAGTGAGTGAGAGCCCCGGGGAGGGAAGTACAGGAGCCATGGATGTGTTACCTCCCAACTTAGCTGGGTCTCAGTTTGCTCAAGATATGGGCATCTCATGGCACTGACTGGGATTCTTATAATTAACAGCATCAGTTTTCCATCCACCATGATCCCTAAAACATAAACCAATGGAAGCATCAGTTCTGGCCCCAGGCTGCAGGGAGAGCTGTTTGGGTGACTTCCCTGTGAAAGCGCCTTGTCCCTGGCCCAGATTTGTTGGCCATGAGAGGCAGTGTCATTTAGAACAGTCAGGGACTGAGGATGAGGAAACCAGAAATCTAACATAGTCACATTCACATAGTTATATAGTCACATAGAAAATCATCAAGTCTCTCTGCTCACTGTAAAAGAAATGCAGATTTCCACATTGGGAGACCTCAATGTCTTCCAGGTCTCATAGTGGCAGGCCGTAGGAGTGTGAGGATAAACATCAGACTGTCTCTGCCTGTGATGGGGTGTGTTTCCCTGTGTGATGTTTGCATACACAGAAAGGATGGATTTCTGACTAGGTTACCCCCTCACTATCTGGCCAATTACCCAAGATCTGCAACATTGTCATGGTCTTAACCTGTGATTAAATTGAGGTATCATCATTCTTGACACAGATTAGAAATCTTTTCCTGGGAGTTGAGTCAATGGAGAAAATTGTATTGGTTCAATGAGATGTTATTCAAGATCATGCAACTGGTGACATTTTTACCTTGGCTCACATATAGCTTTACAAGCTCAGCTGGTTAAAAGAAGATCAAATAAAATGTAGGCTTATTGATTTAACCAACTGCAATAAGCTCAGATCCACAGACATGGAAGTGGCCATGAATGTTGCTCAATAGATTCTGGGTTCTTTGTGAATTACAGGATTTTGTGGACTGGCGAAGATCTGACTAAGAAAGGTGAGTTGAAACTGGAAGGTGCTGAGTTCCATGGAATGTACAAGTCATGGTTGACCTACCAGCTGTGATGAGCTTGCTGTTAAGAAAGACAAACTGAGGGCATTAAATTTTATAACATGCTATGCATAAGACTGTGAAACTCCCCAGTTCTTGCCTTAGTGAGTTTCCTGTTATTCTCTAAGTCTGAAGAAGTCATTTGACCAATGTTACTGCTTTGCTTCAAGCTATGGAAAACACAGCTTGGCACAACATTCTCTTATTGCCCAGCCATCACCCCAATCTCTCCCTGACCCACCATATCCAGTCCATCAGCCATTTTATAGGTGTAATTCCTATTCTGGTTCTCCTCACTAATTTTTTTTTAAAAACATGTATTTATTTATGAATACAGAACTGGGGTACAGGCCGGAGGCGCAGGGCCCATGAGAGGATTCCCAGAGACAGAGTAGGCAGATCCATGAAGTACAATGCTGAGGGGAGAGGTGGGTGAAACAGGAGAGTTCTGCCCTGCTATGTGGGTCACCTCCGGGGGTGGGGATTGAACTCACATAGCTGTACTTTAACCCGTTGCACCACCTGGAAGAGAGCCTCACTAACTTTTTTTTAAGGATTTATTTGTTCACACAGAACTGGGGTACAGGCCAGAGGAGCAGGAGTGGTGAGAGGATTCATCAGAGACAGAGTGGGGAGCAGAACAGGCAGATTGTGAAGCACACTGCTGAGGGGAGCAGCGGGCGGGTCAGGAGAGGTCTGCTGCGCCATGTGGATCACCTCCGGGGCAGGCGGGGATCAAACTCATGCGGAAGTGGCTTTAGTTTCTTAGTGCTGTGCTTTAACCCGCTGTGCCAATGGGTTAAAAAAAAATTATAATAGTTCATTTGTACAACATTTTGTGCCTTTTCCCATCTCAGTTGTAATCCCTGTGGACTTCCCATCACCTATTAACCCGTGTGCCATCACCATAGTTGCATGTACTACCCCCACCCCTCCATTTTTGATCCTCATTCACCACTTCACCCCAATATAATGTCTCTTTTTTCTGTCTTATTGCTCTGGCTAGAACTTCCAATGTTATGTTGAAGAGCAGCCAGCTTGAATAATAGGCTTGATTTCACAGAGCAGGAAACCAAGGCACAGAAAGATTCCATAGCTCACAGGTGACAGTGCTATGATTTGAACTCAGGGCTGTGGGGGTTCCCAAGCTTGTGGCCCTCACCACATCACAGCAATGCAATGCCATTTTCAGCTGCCTACTGCCACCTCAGCCCCCAGCCCCCGTCCAGGGAGGAAACGACCTAAGCCAGCTCAGGCAAGGTGTGGGTGGGTGTTCCTCCTGTGTTGCACGATCCTTTACACACAGCCTAGCGATATCAAGTGACCTTGCAGAACATGGGGTGGAGAGGTGTGCACAAATCTGGGACTCTGTGTTTGTCACCCACCTGCGGGTGTGCAATGCTAACTCAGGGCAGTCAGGATGAGTCTGCAGACATTCTCAAGCCCAGAGTTCCTCTTGCTGCAGAGGGCACACAGAGAGCCAGTCCATGGCCCAAGCAGAGACCTCTAGGAGCCGGAGTGCCAGAGATGCGGAGGGTGAGAGGATTCACCAGGGACAGAGTGGGGAGCAGAACAGGCAGATCAACGAAGTACACTGCTGAGGGGAGCAGCGGGCAGGTCAGGAGAGGTCTGCCACACCATGTGGTCTCCTCCGAGGCAGGCGGGGATAGAACTCATGCGGAAGTGGCTTAAGTTTCTTAGTGCAGTGCTTTAACCCGCTGCGCCACTAGGGAGGGCCAGTGTATTATTCTTTCAATGCATTGTTGGATTCTGTTGGCTAAGATTTTGTTGAGGATTTTTGCATCCGTGTTCATTAGGGAGATTGGTTTGAAGTTTTTTTTGTTAGATTTTAGTATTAATGTGATGTTGTCTTTGTAGAAAGTATTTGATAGTTTTCCTTCTTTTTCAATTTCTTGGATGAGTTTGTGTAGAATAGACATTAATTCTTTTCTGAATATTTGGTAAAATTCATTTGTAAATCCTTGTGGTCCTGGGCTTTTATTTTGGGAGAGGGTTTTGATTACTTCATTTTCCTTGCTTGTAATTGGCCTGTTTAGTTATTCTATTTCTTCTTTATCTAGTTTAGGTGATTGTAGAATTGCAGGAATTTTTCCATTTCTGCTAAAATTGTTGAATTAGTCTCAATATAGCTGTTTGTAGATTCTCTGATTATTCTTTTGATTTCTGCTGTATCTGTTCTCCTCTTTCATTTATGGTGCTGTTCATTTGTGCTTTCTCTTGGTTTTTTTCTTTGTGAGCCTGGCTAGTGGTCTGTCTGTCTTGCTTATTTTTTCAAAGAACCATCTTTTGCTTTCACTGATTTTTTTAAGTTTATTTTCCTGACTTCTATTACATTTATTTCTGCTTTAACTTTTATTATTTCCTGTCTTCTACTGGATTTTGCATTATTTTGTTGTTCTTTTTCCAGTTCTTTAAGGTGGGAAATTCGGTTGTTTCTTTAAGTTATTTCTTATTTCTTTATGTGAGCCTGCATTGCTGTATATTTTCCTCTTATAACTGCTTTTAATGTGTCCCATAAGTTTTGGAGAGTTGTGTCCTCAATGTCAGTCTTCTCAAGGTATTTTTTAAATTTCTTCTTTGATGTCCTCATTGACCCAGTGTTCCTCAAGTAGTGTGGGTTCCTATCTCCATAAGGTAGGTAGATTTCTTGCCTTCTTCACATTGTTTATTTCTAGTTTGATTCCTTTATGGTCAGAGAAAATAGTTGGCATTATTTTGATCTTAATGTATCTACTGAGATTTGTCTTGTAACTCAGGGTGTTGTCAGTCCTAGAGAATGATCCGTGTGGATTTGAGAAAAATGTGTACTCAGATTTTCTTGAATGCAATGTTCTGTAAATGTCTGTTAGACCCATGATGTCTAGGTCCTTGTTCAGAGTTTTAGTGTCCTTTCTTATTTTTTGTCTTGTTGATCTGTCCGTTGTTGAGAGTGACATATTGAAGTTTCCCACTATGAATATATTTTCTCTAATATATGTTTTCATAGATGATAGTAATTTCCTTATCTATTTTGGTGCTCCTTCATTTGGTGATAAGTGTTATGTCATCTAGTTGTATTGTCCCCTTAATCATAAGGCAGTGGCCATCTGTGTCTCTTTTAACCTTTTTTAGTTGAAGTCTATTTTGCTTGATATAAGTATAGCGGTTTCTGTCTTTTTTGGTCCATTTGCATGTAGGATTGTTTATCATCCTTTTACTTTCAATCTGTCTTTATCTTTTATATATGTGTTTCCTGGAGACAGCAGAATGTTGGGTTCATTTTTTTAATCCTTCCTGTAACTCTGTGTCTTTATTGATGAGTTTAAGCCATTTACATTTAGAGATAATACTGATATACTGGCACCTACATTTGCCGATTTGTGCTTTTATTCCTTGTTTTGATCTGTTCTTGTTTATTCTTCCGTTGGGTTTTGGTTTGAGGACTTTTTGTAGTATTTTTTGGAGTGAGGGTTTAGTCATGACAAAATTGTGTTTGTGGATGTCCTTATTCTTTCTTTGTAGAGGAAGGGGAACTTCACAGGATAGAGTACTCTTGGTTGGCATTTGATGTCTTGGAGTTTGTTGAGTATGTCTCTCCACTCTCTTCTGGCCCATAGTGTTTCTTCAGAGAAGTCTGATGTCAGACTGATTGGTTTCCCTTTATAGGTTATTTCTTTCTTCCCTCTTGGCAGCCTCATTATTTTTTCCTTGTCTGTGCTCTTGGTAGCTTTATTGTAATGTGTCTTGCTGTAGTTCTCCTGTTGTCATAGTAGTTTGGTGTTCATCTTGCTTTTTATATGTCTACTTTCATCTCGCTTCTTCTAGTCATGTCTCAGCAAAATAATGTAGTTAAGAAGGAGTTAGGAGTGAGATGGGGGGCCAGGGGAAAGGAGAGAATGATATGAAAATGTAATAAGGAGGGAGTTGATAGGAGGAGGTGAATGTTAGATGGTGGAAGAGGGGGAGGAGGAGGATATAGAGGGCAGATGTCAGAAAGAGAATAGATGGTAGAAATAATAATGTTGAAGGGGAAGAAGAAATTTAGAGGAGACAGAAAACCAGGGCAAGAATGAAGGAAAAGCATAGAAATCTACCAGAGGAGTAATACAGGAACCAAACAAACACACAAATAAACATGACAAACACCACTATGTGTAAGGGAGAAGTGGCATCTAGAGTGCACCGTCCAGTGCTCATGGTCTGCCTGGGGTGATGCGGCTGTGATGTGTGGGAACAAACTCCAGCTGGAGGGTAAATCTAGCTGTGCCCCCTTTACTGCTCACAACTCTTTTGGCATTTACCTTATCTGCACTCCCCATAGGCTTCTGGATGCTCCTGGAGCTGCTCTCTTCTTCCTGGTTGTGGTGGGAAGCTATTCCTTGTGGTGCAGCTGCAGAAGTTGTGGTCTTTACTGAAGGTGTCTGTTAGCTAGTCGGGGCAACTCCCGGCTTCACACATTTTTCTTTGTTGAAAGATTTATTTATATATGTATACAGAACTGGGGTACACACTGTGTACAGGGGTGGTGAGTGAATCCACCAGAGACAGAAGTGAGCAGAACAGGCAGATCGACGAAGTACACTGCTAAGCAGAGCAGTGGGTGGGTTGGGAAAGAACTGCCAGACCATGGGGCTCATTGCTGTTCAGGAGATTGAACTTGCATTGAATTGGCTGTGGCTAGCTTGAAGTGCTGTGTTCTAACCTGTTGTGCCACCAGGGAGGACCTGTGGACACTTTTCTGCTGGCCTCTAAGGGTAGGCTTACCTTTTCTCTACTCCCTAGAAGCTCCAGGGTGTCTGTGAGTTCATACCTGCTGCTTTCACAAACAATAATGGCGTCTGGAGCCTCCTGGCCTTCGCAAGCTGGTGGTCTGCCTGTGGTGAGGCTTTTCTTCACTGCCCATGGGCTTCCTGGTGCTCCTGGAGGTGCTTTCCCTCTGGGCTGTTCCTTGTGGTGCAGCTGCAGCAATTGGTGATCTTCACTGAGGGTCCCAGATTACTTCTCGGAGGCAGGGCCTGGCTGCATGCACTTTTGTGGCAGCCTCTCAGCACCTCACTAACATAAAAAACATTTTTAAAATCATTCTCCTCTTTCACTTCAAAGAGTTTTAGTGAGCTGTAATTCACATACCATTTAGAACGTTTGATTCAATGAGTTTTGATTTTTAAAAAATGTGCTCGAAATCTATATAACATAAAATGTGTTATTTTAATCATCTTAAGTGTACAACTCCGTGGCATTAATTAGATTCACAATGTTGTGCCACCATCTCCACTGTTGCCAAAGCTTTCTCATTACCCCAAATAGAAACTTGTAATAACTGAGAAATAACTCATTCCCCATCTGTATTAATTTGCCTGCCTAAAGTAACTCATTTATGTGAAATCCTACAGTACTTAAATGTTCTTTTGTGACTCGTTTATCTCACTTAGAAAAAATATTTTAAACTTTTATCCATGCTACTGTGCTGGAGTGGTTTCGTGACTCCAGGTCCTCAGGGTGGCTGGTATGGCTTCCTGGGCTGGGTTCCATGTGTGCCCATGCACATTTTCCTGGCAGCATAAGGCATGAAGTCCACTCCAGAGGCCCAGGCACTATCCAAACTAAGGATAGGACTCAGGTGCAATGTCATGGCTTGAACTCCAGCCTTGGTGTTCTGAGCCAGGGTGCTTCTTGGAAGGGGCTGAGCAGAGTGGCCATGGAGGCTTCAAAGCTAGAAGACAACTGGCCAGCCTTCTATGACTGTTCAGTTTTTTGAACACTATTTCTTGAAGAGACATTCCTACTTCTGTGTATCTTAGTTCTTTTGTCATAGATAAGATGTTCACATGGCTATTTTCTCTCAACTCTTTTCCATTAGTCTATGTGCCTGTTTCTTCCAAGCCTCTCCATTTTGCTTTATAGCTTTAAAGTATAGTTTGAAGTCTGGCAATGTGAAAACACCATTATTCCCCTTATTTTTGGTTATATTTCATTCTTCTTTGGCTACTAGTTCTCTTTTGTGGTTTGAGTGAATTTCAATAATATTTGTTTTATTTCTTTGAAGACTGCCATTGAAATTTTGATAGGTGTTACACTAAATTTGCATATTACTTTGAATGGAATAGTCATTTTTACAAAGTTAGTTCTTTTAATCCTTGAGCAGGGAATACATTTCCATTTCTTTATGTCTTCTATTTCTTTTGACAATGTCTTATATTTTTCTTCATATAGGTCCTGCTCCTCCTTTATCAGGCTTACTTCTAGGTATTTCATTCACTTTTATATAACTGCATAACAAGATGGTTTTATTGATGACTTCACTTCTAGCTCTATACATATAAGAATGCAGTTGATTTTGGTATAAGGATTTTGTAATCTGCCACTTTGCTGAACTAAGTAATTGTTAAAATAGGGTTTTTAGGCCCTCCCTGGTGGCGCAGCGGGTTAAAGCACAGCACTGAGAATCTAAAGCCGCTTCCGCATGAGTTCTATTCCCACCTGCCCCAGAGGTGACCACATGGTGTGGCAGACCTCTCCTGACCCACCCGCTGCTCCCCTCACCAGTGTACTTAGTCGATCTGCCTGTTCTGTTCCCCACTCTGTCTCTGGTGAAGTCTCTCATCGCCCCTGAGCCTCTGACCTGTACCCCAGTTCTGCATGCACAAATAAATAAATCTTTAAAAAAAATAGGTCTTTATATTTTGTTTTGTTTTGTTCTTTTGGTGAAGACCTTACAAATCTCTCTCTATATTATCATACTAGCTGCATTTTTCCTAGTTTGGATTGCTTTTATATCCTTCACTTACCAAACTTTTTTATGTAGCATCTCCAATTCATTGTGAATAATAGTAGTGAAAATGGACATCTTTACCATATTTTAGATCTTATTGAAAAACTTTCAGTTTTTGACCATTGAGAATGTTAGTTGTAGGTTTGCCATCTTGAGGTAAGTTCCATCTTTCCCCAATTTGTTCAGGGTTTTCATCATATATGGATATTGAATCTTATTAAATGTGCTTATTGGCATCTTTTGGGTTGACTTTTATCTTTCCTCTTATACATGTTGATTGATTTTTGCATGTTGAACCATAAATGTGTCTCTAATATAAGTTCCACTTGGTCATGGTGTATAATACTTTTAATGCATTGTTAAATTCAATTTGCTGGATTTTGCTAAGGACTTTTGCATCTGTATTTACCAGGAAAGTTGGTCTGTAGATATCTCTCTCTCTTTATTTATGTTGCAATTGTCTAGGTTTGATATCAAGATGATTTTGTTCTCATAAAGTGCTTAATTTTTGGAAAGAGTTTGGGAAACACAGATATTTATTCATTTTTGAGGATTTGGTAGAACTGACTTCTAAAACCACCTGGTACTGTCTTTTTGTTTTTTGGATGATTTTGATTACTAATTCACGTTCCTTTCTTGGTTTGTTAGATTTTCTGTTTCTTCCCTTCTAAATTTCAGACATTTATATATTTCTAATTATTTGTCTGCTTCTTAGAGATCATTCAAATTACTGGCATACAACTGTTGCTAGTAAGCTCTTATAATTATCTGAATTTCTGAGATGTCTGTTGTAAGTTCTCATTTGTTTCTTTTTATTTGAGTTTTCTCCTTTTTATTTTGTGATCCTAGCTAGAGGTTTGTCTATTTTTTTTTATTGTTTGAAATAACTAGCTTTTTGATTCATTATTTTCTTTTACTATCTTTTAAAAATTCTGTTTCAGACATCCCACTGATTGGGGGAAAAAATTCTCACACAAAGCTAGCGATAAAGGATTAATCACGAAAATATACAAAGAACTGATGAAACTCAACAAAAATAAACAACCCCATCAGAAAATGGGCAGAAGAGCTAAAACAACACTTCTCCAAAGAGGAAATGCAGATGGCAACAGCATATGAAAAATGTTCAACATCACGTGTAATAAGAGAGATGCAAATTAAAACCATAATGAGATACTGCCTCACACCAATGAGAATGGCACATCTTAAAAACTAGCAACAATAATTGTTGACAAGGATGTGGAGAAAAAGGAACTCTCCTGCATTGCTGGTGGGAATGCAAACTAGTACAACCACTATGGAAAACTGTTTGGCGGTTTCTTAAACTGCTAAACATGGAGCTTCCATATGACCCAGCAATCCCACACCTAGGTATCTACCCCCCCAAAAAAAAAAACACAAAAACACTGTTTCAAAAAGATACCTGCACTCCCATGTGTATTGCTGCTTTATTTACAATTGGAAAGATATGGAAACAACCCAAATGCCCAAAAGTAGATGGATGGATTAAAAAGATGTGGTACATATACACAATGGAATATTACTCAGACACATTTACTTTTTTGAAATTTGTTTTGCTTATATTTGATTAGCTGCTGGTTTTTTTTTTTTCCTTTTAAAAAATTCTTTATCATACTAATTTGGAATTCTGTATCTACAGGAAGAAAAATACTTCCATGTTCATAGTTGGTTTTTGATTTGTTCTCTCTCTGTGGTATAGTATTTCCCTGAGGACTGAGGTTGCAGTTTCTTGTGTTTTATTTTCACTACCATTATCTATTTTCTAATGTCAGTGGTGTAGAGTTTCTATTTTTCCATTAGATGGCTTTATACATCAGGGAAAACTAATCTGTAACTGGGTTTTCCATGATTTGGGAAGGGCTTTGGAGTGATGCACACTTTGTGAGAATTATATTCCTGGGGTTTACTTGTGCCTGTCCCAGAACTACTAGCCTTTCTCTCCAGACCCCAGCTAGAGTCCATTCTCTGAATTCTCAGAGCAGACCTATGGCTTAGCTGTGGAACTCCACCTACCTCTCTATCTGCCTATATCTACTGCTCTAGTGGGAAACAGGTGGTGAGAATTTCATGCTTCTGTTCTTTGCCTTCCTTACTAGGGGCCTCATCTTTCTGGATCACCACAGTGGTAAGTCATTGTGATATCTCTCACAGCTTGATTGAAACTATCAGCTCTGTTTTGCTCACTAAGTACAAACCATAGTTTTTGCCTTGGGTGGCCACCTCCTCCTTTACTCACCTTCCTATCTTATCCAAATATTTGAATTTATGCTGCTTCTTTTCTGTCATGCTTGGTCAACATTGGTCCCTGGTGATTATGAGGTACTTTGGTTTTATCCTACATTGTGGGATCTTCTGGGTTAAGTGCTTTTATGGACATCTCAATTTTTTTTTAAACTTATTTATTTATTTATACAGAACTGGGATACAGGCCAGAGATGCGGAGGGTGAGAGGATTCACCAGAGACAGAGCAGGGAGCAGAACAGGCAGATCAACGAAGTACACTGCTGAGGGGAGCAGCAGGCGGGTTCGGAGGGGTCTGCCGCGCCATGTGGTCACCTCCGGGGCAGGCGGGAATTGAACTCATGTAGAAGTGGCTTAAGCCTCTCAGTGCTGTGCTTTAACCCACTGCGCCACAAGGGAGGGCTGGACTCCTCACTTTTAACCATTACTTCACCATTCAGTTGCAAAATATCATTATCTCTCCTCTCTCCTCACAGAAATGCCCCATCACCTGCCTTAACTTCTTGCAGAGCCCACTCTGCTTGCAGGCACATCAAGCTGGATGTGATGGGAATCAAAGCTGGTTTACCAGTGCTCTAGCTCCTCAAGCCTCGGATGGAATAATGTGAGGTGCATTGGCTTCCAAAATTTCCAGTGGAATTATGGTTCATTTCCATACAAGGGCAGCCTGACAGAAAACATGTCATAGGTGGAGTGCCTCAACCTCACCTCCCTTCTTTTCTATTTGGCATTATTTTCCAAATAAATTGACACTTAATCTGAGTTTGCTCTGAAGAATTCAAATGAAAAGAACCTCCTGTTTAGATTTTCTGCTTTCACTCTTATTTTTCTAAAATACATGTTTTACATAGTTGGAGTAATTACTTTATTTAGAAAAATACACACACACACATATTAAAGCATTGTCCATTTTTGTACATTGCACCCTTGTATAATTTCTGCTTTCAGGTGTAGTCCCTATAAAATTCCCACCATCTGCTCATCTATGCACCATCACCATAATGTCTTGTGCTCTTCTCTCCCTTGAAGAATTTTTCTGATTTTTAGTTGCCTGCTAACTTCAAAAATTATTATTATTTTCTTTATCTTGTATTTGATTTCCCTTTATTCCTTCCGTAAGTTTGAAACCATCTGATTTTTTCCCCTTCTGATCTATTTTACTCAGCACCATCCCTTCAAGCTCCATCCATGTTGCTGTGAATGGCACAAGTTAATCTGTTCTGATTGCTGAATAATATTCCATTTTGTATATATACCACATCTTCTTGATCCATTCATCTATTTTGGGGTATTTAGTTGTTTCCATGTTTTATTTACTGTAAATAGTGCTGCAATAAACATAGGGGTGCAGATGTCCTTTTGCATCAATGTGTTTTTATCCATCGGGTAGATACCTAGTAGTGGGGTTTCTGGGTCATATGCAAGGTCCATTTTTAGCAGTTTGAGAAACTCTACACAGCTCTCCATAGTGGTGGGGCCAGTTTGCATTCCCACCAACAGTGCAGGAGAGTTATGTTTTCTCTACATTATCACTAACATTTGCTGTTGCTAGTTTTTTTTTTTTTTTTAAGATGTGCCATTCTCACTGGTGTAAGGTGATATCTCATTGATTTACATTTTCTTGATTGTAAGTGATGTTGGCCATTGCATCTCCTCTTTGGAGAAGTATCCTTTTAACTCTTCTGCCTACCTCCCTCCTTTTTTTTTTTTAAACTGGATTGTTTACTTCGTTTTGTTGAACTTATATAGCTCTCTGTAGATCTTTGTGATCAGTCCATTATCAGTTGTATTGTGTGTACATGTTTTCTCCCAATCAGTAGAGTGTCTGTTTTAGTTAATTTCTCTTTTGTTGTACAGAATCTTTTTAATTTGCTGCAATCCCAGCTGTTCATCTTTCCTTTTGTCCCTTTAGGCATACATCTCAGTAACATCTTTAAAGATGCACCCCCTAAAGCCAGAAATAGTCTTTTCAAACAGGACATGTCAATTGCCTCCAGAAAACCATCTCAGGCACTGAGAATAAAATCCAAATGTCATATTGAGATGGACTCTAGACATGCCTGGTTTGACCCTGGGCACATCTTTGGCCTCTATACTTATCAAGCTCCTGTGATACCAGTTCCCTTTTTCTCCCAGCAAGTTCCTTCTCATCTTTGTAACTCATGTTCTAACCCTTCATCTTATCTTGTCTGCGCCCAGTATTGCACATAGATGACACAACTGTTTATGTTGCTACTACCAGTTGCATGTTAGATTGGCTGGAGGATTATTTCATTCAGGTGTCAGATTAAAGGTTTCCTCCTCAGAGAAGCTTTCCTTGACCACACAGTCGATTGTATAGAAACTAGATTTTTATCAATGATCATGATGTAATATATATAAATGTTGAAGCATAATGCCATACAACTGAAATTTATATAATAGTATATAATATAACAAAGGCTTATTAAAAATTGAATTGTACTTCCCTGCTTCAAGCCTCTCTTTCATATTTCATAGCACTTGCCACTACTCCATTATCTTCAGCTTTAAAAATAATATTTTCTGGGCCCTCTCAGGTGATGCAATGGTCTAGGATGCAGCACTGCAAGGGAGATGCAGCCGCTTCAGTAAGTTCTATCCCCTGCCCCAGAGGAGTCCACATGGAGCAGCAGACCTCTCCTGTCTCATCCACTGCTCCCCTCAGCAGTGTACTTTGTCAGTCAGCCTGTTCTGCTCCCCACTCTGTCTCTGGTGAATCCTCTCACTGCCCCATACCTCTCACCTGTACCCCAGTTCTGTATGCATAAATAAATAAATGTTTTAAAAATAATATTTTCCTCTTTAAAATCTCACTAATAGAATGAAATTTTTATAAGGGTAGGACTCTTGCTGTTGGGTTCACTAATAGATCTTCAGTACATGACCCAGACCCAGTAGATATTCGATAAATATTTTTTAAAAGGGTGACTGAATGGATGAACACCAATGGGCCTTGAAATCAAGAAGCCCAATGGCCTTAACAAATGTCAGCCCCTTACTGTGGTTTTATTCCCATTATAGAGGGGTTGTGGCTACCCAGAAAGATTTAGTGCATGATGAACTGTCTACCCTTGTGATAAGGGGAGGAGTGTTGGACCTTGTGGCTCTGAGAGAAGCATGAGTTCTAGAATGTATGTGATCAGGGTCTTAGTAACCTCTGAGAGTCAGGGGAGGGGAGCCAGTTTGCAAAGGAGCAGGAAGAAAAGAGTATGCAGGAAGAAGTTGCAGCCAGAGGATGGCATTGGTGAAGGTTGCTGAGAGACTTACTTGTGAGCTACAGAAAGGATAAGTAAGACAGGGAGCAGGAAGCACAGACTCAGATGATTAAGTGAGATTTGGGCTAAGTGAGACCAGGGGCATGGACTGAAAGGGTAATTATGCTTTGGACTAAAAAAAAAGGATGCTGTTTTCCCTAAGAGATGAGAAAGAAGAACAAGTTGGGTTGAGAGATAGAAGTTTGAATGAAATGATGAAAGAATCTCAGGGTAACCTGAAGTTCAATGGGGAAAAAGTGACAGAAACTGAGGCCCTTTGAGGGGAGCTGTTTTTAAAATTGGTTTGCAGAAAGAGCTAAGAATGCATGGTTTGTTTTCAGCTCCTCCCCACAAATGGGGAGGCCGTGCCCTTTTCTTTCTCAGTTGGAGTCCCAACCATAGTTATTTACGCCACTGAAATGCAGCAATTCACTCAGACCACTCTGCGGGGTACCTGTAGAGGCCCAGCTGCAGGCTGAGTCACATTAGAAAAAGTCTGCAGGCAGGACTGACACAGCTGCTCTGACACCTGGTGGGGAGGAGTGAGAATGGGGTGGGGGAGGGGTGGGATGGGGGCAAAGGCTGCCATGCTGCTGCCTCTTGCAATTCTTGGAGAGGGCTGCGTGGGCACACAGGCTGCAGACAGTGGAGGCCTCTGCTAGGTCCAGGGGCCCGGAGTAGAGTTGCTGACCCCTTTCTCCAAGCCTCCAGATAGTGGATCTTTGTTGAAAATTCGTCTCCTGTGGGTCCTGGTTCCTGTACATAGTGAAGTTTCTTCTAATCTCAGAAGTTGTAGGACCAGCATGGGCTCTCTGGCCATTTTCTCCAACCCGGAAAAGTTTCTGCTACAGGCAGCAGGCAGAGGAAGTCAGCCACAGGGGTGGTGCCAGGCCTTCAGAGCTGGGCTGGGCTCTCCTCCACACAGGGATTAGGTGGGCATGTGGGGAATGGGCCTGCAGCAAAGGCCCTTTTGGTTCCCAAGGGTGGGCTACCTACTGGCTACATGTGGCCACCGAGCCCTTGAATGTACCTGGTCTGAGATGTACTTCAAGTCTTAAATATACATCTAGTTTAAAATATTTAGTATATAAATAAAATGTTTAGTACAGAAATATGGCAATCTTTTTAAATAAAGATTTATTTATGCATACAGAACTGGGGTACAGGCCAGAGGTGCAGGGGCAGTGAGAGTCTTCACCAGAGACAAAGTGGGGAGCAGAACAGTCAGACTGATGAAGTACACAGCTGAGGGGAGCAGCGGGTGGGTCAGAAGAGGTCAACTGTGCCACCTGGGTCACCTCCGGGGCAGGCGGGAATCTAACTCATGCTGAAGTGGCTTTAGATTCTTAGTGCTGTGCTTTAACCTGCTGCGCCACCAGGGAGGGCCGTCCCCCAAAAACCTTTTAAAATAGATTCACGTTAGCGGGGATTACAATTGAGATGGAAAAAAAAAATGTACAAAATGATGTAAAAATAAACTGTTATAAAATAAAAAAAAATAGATTCAGGTTGAAATTAGAATATTTTTATTATATTAAGTTTATGTCCCAACTTCTGTGACCGTCTGCAAGAAAGAAAGATGGGAGGCAGAAAGGCTGAGCAAGTGGAGTTTATTGCTCCCGGAGAGCAGCTGGAGCCCCTCGCGTGGGGTACGCAGCTACTGCCAGTGCTATAGGGGAAAACGGTCTTTTTATATAGATTCTAGGTTCACATTCCAAAGGGGTGACTCATTGCTCTGTTCCATCCCAGATGCAAGGTCAGTTTATTACCCCCTTATCAAGCTTGGATGCGAGGCTCAATTCTTTCCTTGTCAATAAATCTTTGGTCACTCCCAACATTAAGTTAAATAAAATGCATTATTATAGTTGATTTCACCTACTTCTTTTTCTTGTTTTAATTCCATTTTACTATTTTATTTAATAATATGTTTATTTTTACAACAGTTTGTGCATTTTTCCATCTCAGTTGTAATCCCCATGGGCTTCCCATCTCCAAATCACCCTGTGCCATCACCATAGTCCAGTGCACTTCCTTCCTCCCACTGTTTTTGATCCCGTTCCCCACTCCACCCCATAAAATGTCTCTGGTATATAGTTGTTCATTATTATTATTATTTTCTTGTCTGGGCCTTTATACTCCTGCTATGAGTGAAACCATCTGGTATTTTTCCTTTTCTTTCTGGCCTATTTCAGTAAGCATGATGCCTTCCAACTCTATCCATGTTGCTGCAAAAGTCATGGTTTTTTTTTTTATTACTGAATAATATTCCATCATGTATATATACCATGTCTTTTTAGTCCAGTCATCTACTTTTGGGCATTTGGGTTGTTTCCATGTCTTTCCAATTGTAAATAAAGTAGCAATAAACATGGGGGTGCATCTACCTACTTTTAAACTGTTTTTAAAGTAGTTATTAGGAAATAAAAATTTACATAGATGGTAGTGTTGTTTTTATTGGACAGCACTGCTCTAGAATGTTGTACATGAGCCATTATTTGAATTTACTGTGGGGGAGGAGGGTTGCTAAAGCAACACCTTTCCTCAACTCAGGTCTCCTGGGGGTTCTGTGTGTGGAGAGAAAGGTGAGTATGGATGAAAGGTCACTTGCTGACATTTCTGGGAAGGGGTTGATAGAGACCTCAAAAGGGGTCTGGGGAGCAGGGAACATGAAACTACCCAGTCTTTGGGGTCCTTCCAGCAGAGGACAGAATAGTTCTGCCTCTTTCCCTACTCTCACTTCCAACACCAGGATGTCAGTAGCTCAGAGTGATACTTAGTATTCTGCATGGATACCATGACTGACACAGCAATTATAGGTTCCTGCATTGTTTATGCCTCTCCAAAAGCATAGCTGAGTGCTTTGAACCAGGGGCTGGAAGGCCCTCTGCTAGGTTCTATTACAATGTATAATTGTATTTTACCCTTTCAGGCCTCCTGGACAATTGGTGACTTTTGCAACTTTAACACTATTCACTTTTTCCATTATTAAATTACTGATTGAGTGGGAAAAAAAAGAAAATTAAATCATTTTTCTAAACAATGATCCAACATAGCTTGGGCTCATTAATATGAAAACACCAAACTTTCTGTCTCTTTACATCTTTCTGCTCTGATCTGGGGCTTTGCAGCTGCCTCAGTCTCTGACTGAAATCAAGAGCCCTGGTCATCTGATTACTGAGGTAGACTCATGGCCTCCTGCCTGCACTGCCCACTGCCCTGCAGACTACAGAGGAAGTAGCTCTGCTAGTGTCCTGGATGAGCTGTAGGAAATTGTTCTTTCTGTTCACAGCCCACAAACACTCAAGGGTGACTTGCTCAGGCTGGCCCCTGTGCATGTGTGGTGTGTAAATATCACCTCCACTCCCACCAAATGACAAAAATACACACATACCTGAATCTGAATAGCTCCTTCTAGAGCTGGTTGGGAACAGACCAGTTTTGACTGCGCCATTTCCCCCTCAGATTCCATGCTTTGTTTGCACCTCAGTCTCAACAAAGTCAGCTATCAAATCTGTTACAGGACACCAAATCTGTTTCAGGATGAAATTTGTTATAGTACACCAAATGTTACAGGGCTGGGGGAAAGGGACACCCCTGAAGCCCCAAAAACTGCCTGCTCTAAGTGGGTTCTGCCATCCGCCGCATCAAGACAAAACGTATAAAACTTTAATGAAAAGGGACTTTAATACAGTGAATATACAATACGGAACACAAAGAATATAACTTCTAAATCAAACACCTGAAGTGACCCATCCCCTCATAGGCAAAAATCAACCCAAAAGGGATTGGCCCAAAACAAGGCCTGAAAGCTGCCACAAGACTAAAGCACCTTCTGGCTGGGACCCATGGAAAAGGGTCAGACATGGCCAGACAAATCTGGGAGGAAAAGAGCAAAATCAAAATCAATATAAACACTGCCATAGTCACCTCCCTACGGGTCTCTCACCCACATCTGCCTTAACCAGTCCAGGGCCAGGAAACAAGCCCAGTTTCTTCATCACATGCTTGCTGCTCCATATGGCTTCCTCAGGTCTCCTTCTTGTTCTCCCTCCAGCTTCATTCCTTTTTCTCTGCTCAGCTTCACCCTCCTTCTGGGTGGGGCAGGGAATCTGGAACTTCCCCTTTTCCTAGGGAGCACTCTGTTACAGATTGACTCCTCTGGGGAGACAAGAAAGGGCCCAAGACAACAGTGTTCTCTCCTCAAGAGCAGGCAGCTGGAGCTCACCCAGGAGGCTTCCTTCAGGAAGAAAAACTACTTATATGGGGTCTTTTCTGTACTTCCCTTCAGTCTAAAATGTCTTTTTATTTCACCATTGGAACTTGGACTTTGGGACAGACCTCCCTGATAGAATGGATCAGTATCTTAAATTCATACCATAGAGTAAACAATCAATCATCTCTTCCCACCAAAGTAGAAGTGTTACAGGGTAACACTACAGGGTATCCCAGAGTGAACTGGGCCGCCTGTCTGTGGGGCCTCACCAGTGAGCTCACAATTCAGTTATACTGCAAGTACACACAAAAGAGTCAATAACAGGTTTATTTACAAAAGGGAAAAGGAATAGGAAACAACCAAGGGAAAGAGAGTGGGGTACAAAGTAACTGGAGTACCTTAGTCTCAGTTGACTGAACACACCGAGTCACGGGGTCTGGAGAGCCGTTTCCCGAGCGAGAGCAAGAGATGTAATCATGCCCTATCTATCCCCCAAGTGTCCCAGAATTCCTGCTAGCTCTGCCCTTGGGTCCTTGCAGTTCTCTCCCTGGTACTGCTGGGAGTTGTAGTTTCCGATCACTGGAGTAGGGGATAGTGTCCAGAAAGCTGGAGTAGGGGGTGGAGTCCATAAGACTCTGCAGAGTCCCTTTAGGACATCCTTTCCCTTAACAGAAGGAGTAGCAGAAATATCAATAATAATAATGGTGATGACACAAAGCACTTCTATAATCTCAGTGTTCCAATAACTACTTAAGCACTATTTAAGTCAACATGAATATGCTGACTCATGTAATGGAACAGTTTTTTGAGGTCATTAAAACCCAGAGATAAGTAGCAAGGCCAATACACAAATTTGCATTGTCTTAACTTTATCACATTATATTGTTGGAGCTGCTGGGAGGAAGCAGTCAAGGAAGGTGGAGACAGAGATTCAAGATTTAATTCAGGCTTCAGAATACCGGCCAGCCGGGACCAACACCCTCTAGAGAGTGTGGCCCCGAGCAGTTACAAAAACCAGTTTTTATTCAATGCAGGCAAGGAAACAAAACTTAGTTGTACAGAGATAACATTCTTGCAGTGTGCCCTAGGGATGGAGGAAGGAATGCAGAGGAGGCATCACAAGACTGACATAGAAGGGGTTAGTGCAGCAACTGACACAACCATAGCGTCAAGGTCAACCCATGCCAGATGCCTGAATATCTGCAGGAGTTCCCAGCAGATAACAGACTGTTGGGAGCTGTGTCTGAAGCTCAAATCCAAAAGGGGAAAGATAAGGACATGGAGATGAAGGTCATCAGAAATCTCTTCAGATTCTATTCAAAGTCAACCAACCTGCCCACCTGTGCCTATGCAGGTGCTTCTTTCCACCCACTCTCTCCCTTTGCAGGGCAACAGCATCCTGCCTGCCCATGACCTATGCCACTGTATGCACAGTACGCACTGACCTCCCTCAGCGGAGGCCTCTCCTAAGACCACCCGCCTGCAATCATGCAGGCAAACCTGTCCCTTTCGGAGCAGCTCTTTCTGCCCGCTTGCGTCTATTCAAGTGTCTTTTCTCTCCTGTCTCTTCCTAATAAACTTTACTCTTTAAAAATCAGACTGAGTCTCTGCCTCGTGGAGAATCTTGCCACGTGCCGCTGAAAGGGAAGCTCTGGAGAAACCTTTCCCAGAGTGAACCCAAGGACCCCAAACTCAAAAGAGGACATCACTAGGATCATATGACCTGATCATATGACCTGTATCCTGGCCCTGTTGCAGATGGCAATCAATTTAATCAGTTTTACAAGTTTTCTTCCCTTTACAGCAAAGTTATTTGTTGAATTTCCTACCGCAGCCAGCAGGATACATTAGAGGAAAATACGTTTAGCACGAAATGGCATTAGCTTGGTTCAATACAGGTACAACATTATGGGATATTAAACACACGAGACTGAAATCAGGACTTGCTGGTTGAAAATCCTCTACAGACCCTTCATATTGATGAAGGCTGTATTCTATGGGAAAGATGGGGTGATTTTAGGGGGGTATATGACAGAAGAGGGGAACAACTGGGCTACTTATTTTCTGGCATTATCTAGGCCTTATTTTCTGGCATTATCTACGCCAGAAATAATTGTTATTTTCCTCCCTTCAATAAGCAAGTTCTTGGCACTTAAGAAATTGTTCTAGTAGCCTTGTGTGAAATAAAATATTTTAATCCACCTATTTTAAAAAGATTACATGGTTGTGATAATTAGACTGCTGGGAGAAGGAGTACAGTGTTCAATTAATCTGATATTTTTTAAAAAAAAATTTAATTGTTAAATACAATAAGGAATTGAAACTGGAAATTAACATAAATTAGCATTAGTTCCCCTCCTCAAGTAGTTTGGGGCATGGTCTTCTCTCTGGTGTTTCCCAGAGGAGTTTAAATACAGCCGGACTAGATAGCAAAGTGGAATTTTTTGTGGTTTGCTAAAAAGATGGGATTCTGCATTTGTAGGTTGTGGGGGTGGGGTGAAGACTTTACTGGTCCTGCTTCCATCCTCAGTTTAGCCCCTCAGCTAGCAAATTCCCAGGTGTTGAAACCAGCAATGACAAAATATGCATTTAAATTCCAAAGAGGGTGACCATCCTTGCGTGAATTGTTAGCATATCAGCACCCCTCAGCCTCCCACTCCCCCTTCATCACCATTTCCACCCCATTCTAATATCTCCAGAGTGAGTTTTTTTTTTAAAGATTTATTTATTTATTCATACAAAACTGGATACAAGCCATAGGTGCAGGGAACAGAAGGGGGAACAAAACATGCAGATCTAGGAAGTACACTGCCGAGAGGAGCAGCAGGTGTGTCAGAAGAGGTGTGGATCACCTCCCACCTCTGGATGAGGGATGGAACTCACACAGAAGGCCAGCTGCTAGCTTGCAGTGCTGCATCTTAACCCTTTGTGACACCAGGGAGGGCCTGCAGAGTGAGTTTTTAACATAACAAAACAATCTCTTCAAATTATTCAGGGCCTCACTTGTGCCTTCAGGATGAAAATTCAGCTCTGTGATAGAATGTCTAAACAGCATGAAGACTTGCTTTCTGCACTTTTCCCCACCTCACTTGTTAACACAACTTCAGTTCTGAGCCTAAAACATACAGGCCTCCAGCTTAATTTAGTTACTTAATTTAAAACCTCTAAGCTAATTTTTACCTTTCCTTTTTCCTCACCCAAACTGATGATATTGTTGGTTATGTTAGGGGGAAATGATGTCCTGAACCAGCAAACAGCGATTGCCCTGCAACTGTTAGTGTAACAAGGTGGTCCCTAAGAAAAGGGGAAGTTCCAGCTTCCCTGCCCCACCCAGAAGGAGGGTGGAGCTGAGGAGAGAAAAAGAGAAGAGAAGGAAGCAGATTGGAGAGCCAGAAGGAGACCTGAGGAAGACACATGGAGCAGCAAGCATGTTAGGAAGAAACAGGGCTTGTTTCCTGACCCTGGACTGGTGAAGGCAGATGTGGGTGAGAGACCCATAGGGAGGTGACTATGGCAGTGTTTATATTGATTTTGATTTTGCTCTTTTCTTCCCAGATTTGTCTGGCCATTTCTGACCCTTTTCCATGGGTCCCGGCCAGAAGGTGCTTTAGTCTTGTGGCAGCTTTCAGGCCTTGCTTTGGGCCAATCCCTTTTGGGTGGACTTTTGCCCACGAGGGCAGGGAAACTTCAGGTGTTTGATTTAGAAATTATATTCTTTGTGTTCCGTATTGTATACTCACTGTATTAAAGTTCCTTTTCATTATGTTTTATATGTTTACATGTTGTCTTGATGTGGCAGATGGCAGAACCCACTTAGAGCAGGCAGGTTTGGGGCTTCAGGGGTGCCCCTCTCTCCCTGCCCTGTAACTCATAAGACAAATATCAAAGTCCTCCACTTTCCTTTTTCTACACAACTGTGTTATTTCTCATGGATCACTAGGCCAACACCTTGATCAGTCTTCCTAATCTTGTCCCTGCCACAGGACAAGAGTGAGTTGTCTAAAGTCTAACCTGGATCATGTACTTATCTATTTGAAGCCATCCAGGTCCTGTGTACACTTGGGCTGAATGAAGCCTCTCAGGACTTGCTGGTTCAAAATCCTCTACAGACCCTCCATATTGATGAAGGCTGGATTCTTTGGGAAAGATGGGGTGATATTAGGGGGATATATGGCAGAAGAGGGGACCACTGGGCTACTTATTTTCTGGCATTATCTAAGCCAGAAATAATTATTATTTTCCCCCCTTCAATAAGTAAGTGCTGGGCACTTAAATTGTTCTAGAAGCAATTTTATTGTGTGAAATAAAATATTTTAATCCACCTCTTTCAAAAAGATTACATGGTTTGATCATTAGACTGCTAGGAGAAGGAGTATATCATCTGGTCTCTTTACTACTGTAGTCTGGATGCTTGATTCATAATCTCCACTAATAAATGTTTTTGAATGAATGAGGAGCACTGTGCTCTTCACTTCCCCTTACATTCCCTTCTCTGTTTCCCTTTAGGCCACTTCATGTACGAGCTACTCATTTACTTCCCTCCTTTGTGTTCATCCCTTGGGACCTAAGACTGACCCCTCTGGCCCAGGTTAGTGGTGGCCCGTGTGCTCCCACACCTCCCGCACCTCCCGCATGCTGCCTTCCTGGTGCTAGCCCACTTCACTGTCCTTGCCTGGGAGCTTGGACAGGGCAGGGGCCCTGACGGCTTCCTTTTCACTCTACTCAAGACTTGAAAATAGCTGGCACACAGCATGATGCCATGAATCTAGACAACCGAGCGTGAGATTCCTGGCGAGTAATCTTGTCGTTTGGTGACAATTTGGTGCCCTTTGGTATTCATACAGGAGCTGACACAGTGCCAAGGTGGGGGGCAGTTTATTGCCTGTGGGTTCTTAAACATGCACTAGGGATGCAGACACCACACAGGCTGAGCATGCACAATGGGGTTTATTAACAAAAGGAAGATTGCAGAAAACTGTTTCCAAGGCCACAAATAGCCTGCTCTCTTATCCCAAGTAGTACCCTCAGTATCTAGTATTCCAGAAGGAAGACTGCTAGAGCAAGATGGTACTGTTCTGACGAGGGCCTGGAGCTGATGGTGCACCAATAAACAGTGGGCTAAGATCCAGCTCATAGTGGCAGCTGCAGATCACAGGGGAGATTGCTGACACACCACAGCAGCCACAATAACATTCTGAAGGGCTGGCTGGACAGCACCAGATGCCAGACAGAGCAGCACTGGAGGCAACAGCGGCAGGAGGTAATGCTGGATGAGCAGAGAGGTGGGCAGCTCTCAAGGGTGACCAGAAACAGGTCAGCAGTACTGGTCCTGGTCAGCACCAGTCACCAGGAGGTGGTGCCAGAGATGGCGAGGTATTATGAAGATTAATAACTAAACCGTACTCCTTATCCAGCAGACAAGTTTGAAAGTCTTGAGTAGATAAAGAGACTGGTTAAGGCAATGAGACCCGGCCACTTTGACCAGGAAAATCGAAGCAGGGCCAGGACACATTCTGTGTCAAATGTCAGTGCCCAAGATCAGACCCCCCAGCCTGGTGCCCCAAGTAACAGAGTGCAAAAATGTAAAAAAAAAAAAAAAAAAAAAAGCCTCAATTCCTGCTTTGCATCTTGCCCCACCTCTCCCTTGCACAGTTTTCAATAAATCTGCCTTTTCCAGCTATCCACTATGTCTCTGGTACATCCTTTCCACCCTGTACTCTGGCCCATCCGATATTACACTACCTTGGGAAAACAGTGATACAGGTATTTGTGAGCTGCTGGCAAACAGTCAATACAAAACATTTATTTTAGAGACTTTGGGTGCAAGCCAGCAGAGGTCTTTACAGGTGATGGTAGAGGCAGAGGCAGCAGCCAGGTCTCTGGAGATCTGCGGAGGTTTGCGGTTCTGTAGAGGTCTATGGGACTTCTGCAAGGCCAGAGTCTCGAAGTTCTGCTGAATGTGTCTGTGAAATGTCTGCAGCCAGCTGCTGGAATGCTCCTCTTCTGATGCCCTCTGATGAATCCTTTTCTGGCGCTCTCTGTTAAGTCCCATGGAGGTTGTATACTCAGTCTTTGCCCGAAGCTATCTGCTGAATGAATCTAGCTTGCTCTTGCTCCTAACAGTTTTATTGGTGTCAGTTAAGCACAAATCAGTTCACTCTATTTTCAATTCATTGACAGACTGAAAAACTTCAGAACTCCAACGTGATTAGTTCACTTATGACTCTGGACCTCTTGGCTAGAAAGCAGTTGACTCATACCTGCCCAGAAAATTGACCCAAGACAAGGTAACCACAGCCCTCTCAGGTTCTGAGCTGGAACTTCTGGGAAAGAGCCATTTATCTTTTTATTAAAATTAGTTGTAAGGGTGATTATGTCCACAGTTTGGTGGTCATCTTTGATACCTGATGGATAAAACTGCCCAGGGAGACTAAGGAACACAGGTAGAAGAAGTGGAGAGAGAAATGGAATCCCTGTGATTTTATCTGAGCCTCTGGGTTTATGTCTGTAGGTTGCATTTTTTTCTTCTTTTTTTTTTTTAATCATTAAACTAATTTGAATTGGATCTTTTATTTCTAACTATAGGAACACTGACTAATATAATGAAGGAGTAGGAAGAACCACAGAATCATAAGACTAGAAATTTGTTGGCACATCATAAATCAAAATGAATCAGGTAGTAAAGAGACAATTACTTATTAGAACTATTTGCTTTCGCACTTAGTGCTGTGTTTTAATCAGCTGCACCAACAGGGAAAGCCCTATTAGAACTTTGCAGAAGTGTGGCTGAGGTATAGGGTAATCTGGAGCCAGATGCAGGAGAAACTTTTATTATCTCTGACTCCTAAGGAAAAGGGGAAGAGAGAAGTTAACAGCAACCTGACAGGAGAGAGAGTCTACGGGGAAAATTTCCCTGAGGGGAGTGAATCCTTTATTGAGAGATGTTCAGGCTGAGTGGAGGAGCAAGGGGATTCATACTCTGATCTCAGTCTCCTACTTGGCTGTGTTTATTTGCTGGGAAGTGGAGGGTTTGGAGATTGCATACTTCTCAAGAGTCTGAGGATAAGAAGGTGAGAAGATCAAGAAGTGCTCATGAAAGGCACCTAACCCACATATAAACTTGAAGAGCCAAGGAGAACATTGGCCTGGAATGTGAAGCTCCTTACACAGAGATGTGAATCTGGAGCCAGCTGTAGGTAGAACATGGCAGAAAACAGAAGCATGTGTGGTGCAGTTAGCATGCAGCACAGCGACTATTTTACTGTTTGGTAGAGAGCAACAATCTACTGTACAAACATTTATAAGTGCACCCTTTTCATAAAATCATGTAATGTGAAATATGTTTGATTAACCATATTTTCACCACTAAGGAAAATTAAGTTGTGAATTTTACTGCCCTTTTTTTTTTAATCTGGTCTGTTTTTACCAGTCAAGTGTGCTGAGATTGGTAGATGGAAAATGAATAATAATAATGATGATGTTGAATACTTACTAAAGGCTTCTTATAATCTGCATGCATAACATGAAGAGGTAGGTACTTTTACATTTCCCATTTTTATAGATAATCCCAATGGAATTAGGAAACTTTGATGGCATCATTATTGAGGTGTAAAACCCAGAGTCCAGCCTCTCTGAATTTCCTTCTAGTTCGTGGCCAGAGGGTTCTGGCTAACTTGTCTCACATTTTGCAGGAACCAGTTGTGAATCATTCTGCTCTGACATGACTAAGTTCCTTGAGAAAGCTGTTAATGCTGGGCTCCTGGAATGGAAATTCCTTTAAGACTCATGAAGTGTAATTACTTCTCGTTTTATGATGCCATCCCATGACACTGTGCTGGGTGCCCTATGGGGAAATGACCTTCTGTAGTGATCTGTGAAAGACCATCTCTCTGTTTTTTCCAATAAAGTGAATCTTAGGCTTAATGTCTGAGACTTTCAATGGAGTAAAAATTATTACAAATTAAGCAGAACTTCTACTCTTACAGAGAATATATATACACACTCAACCTGCTTTTTCTATCAATTGTTAGAGTCAATTCTGGGAGAATGAATGCAGAGGAATTAAATATGTCAGGACATAATGAAATTAATAGTGAGCACGAGTGTGGGTTCCTCTTGCTCCCACCTACAGCATCTACTCATTCCCCTCCTTCCACCCACTCCCAGAAAGCTGCTGAAACATTTTTCTTTGACATATAATTGAAGGCTGACTTATTAGCAACATTACCCATGGAATTATGTGAGAAGGTAGAGGTAGCAAACCTGCTATTTGAATTTCTTTGAGGGAGGATTTGATTCTTATTTTCCTGTCAGATATGTGCATTTAAATGTCTGGGAAATGTAGGTGTTTTGCTGCTCACTGTCGAAGACACTAAAACATTGGCAAGCATTTCAGAGAGACAGTAAAATGGAATCAAGAAAGCTTTTAACCAGGAACAAAGGGCTTTGGAGTCTAGCCACATATTTGCTCCACAAATTCCTCATCCAGGTTGGCTACTGACTGTCAGACCTCTATTGTGGCTCCTTGTTTTCCCACTGCATGAGGCTGCTCAGGGAATGGAGTGAGACAAACTCAACCCTCATTTCAGAAAGTTATTTTTGGCATCAAGTTGCAGTCAGTGTGTGTGCGTGTGTGTGTGTGTGTGTGTGTGTGCGCGCGTGTGTGCTTTCAGCAGGGCCTGGGCTGGGCTTTTGGCTACCTTGTGGATGGCCTTGGCTGAGATAAAAGTCTCTCCATTTTCTCAGTAAGCATTATCCCACCTCATAGTCATAAGAATGTAATAATGACAGTAACTATTAACATTTAGGTTATGCTTGCTATTTACAAGCTTAAGAAATTTGAATCGTGGCTCTCCCTGGTGGCGCAGTGGGTTAAAGCACTGCACTAAGAAGCTGAAACCACTTCCGCATGAGTTTGATTCCCGCCTGCCCCGGAGGAGACCACATGGCGTGGCAGACCTCTCCTGACCCGCCCGCTGCTCCCCTCAGCAGTGTACTCCTTCGATCTGCCTGTTCTGCTCCCCACTCTGTTTCTGGTAAAGTCTTTCGCCACCCCTGAGTCTCTGGCTTGTACCCCAGTTCTGTATGCACAAATAAATAAATCTTCAAAAAAAAAAAAAAAAGAAATTTGAATCGTTGTCCAGTTTTGTTCCATTGTACTTTTGGGTTTCACACCATCCCTTTCCCCAAGATTATCATACAACAAAAAGTATTATTTTATAGATGTGGTTTTTGTGCACTTAGTTCATTAAATCACTATACATTTATTTTTGTGTATGGTATCAGGCATGTTATCTAAATTTAATTTAGATTGAAAATAAGAGGCTGCAAAATAGTCCTACAAGCAAATGGACCAAAAAAGAAGGCAGGACCAGCTATACTTATATCAGGCAAAATAGACATCAAACTAAAAAAGGTTAAAAGAGACATGCAAGGCTACTACATTATGCTTAAGGAGACAATAAAACAAAAGGACATTATGCTCATCAACATATGAAGGAGCATCTAAATATATCAGGAAACTACTGTCATCTATGAAAATATATACTAGAGAAAGTACATACATAGTAGGAGATTTCAATACACCACTCTCAACAATGGACAGATCGACAAGACAAAAAAGTAAGCAAAAACACTAAAGCTCTGAACAAGGACCTAGTCTACATGGGTCTAACAGACATCTGTAGGACACTGCACTCCAAAGAATCTGAGTACACAAATCCACATGGATCATTCTCTAGGATTGACCACATATTGGGTCACAAGAAAAATATAGATATATTATGATCGAGATCATACCAACTATCTTCTCTGACCATGAAGGATCAAACTAAGAATAAACCATGTGAAGGAGGCAAAAAACTCACCTATCTCATGGAGACTGAAACCCACACTACTGGAGGACCACTGAATCAATGAGGAGATCTTAAAAAAAATTTAAAAATACCTTGAGAAGAATGACAATGAGGACACAACTCTCCAAAACTTATGGGACATATTAAAAGCAGTTATAAGAGGAAAAAATATAGCAATGCAGCCTCACATAAAGAAACAATAAATAACTCAAAGAAATAACCTAATCTCCCACCTTAAAGACTGAAAAAAGAAAAGCAAAATAATGTAAAATCCAGT
>NW_004567129.1:220306-221365 GCF_000260355.1 Condylura cristata | reverse complement strand
AATTTAGCAGAAATGGACAAATTCTTACAACTCTACAACCACCCAAAGCTAGATAAAGAAGAAACAGAAACAGGCCACTTACAAGCAAGGAAATGAAGAAGTAATCAAAACCCTCCCCCAAAATAAAAGCCCAGAATCGGATGGATTTAGAAATGAATTTTGCCAAATGTTTATAAACAAACTATTCTACACAAACTCATCCAAAAATCAAAAAACAAGGAAAATTACCAAATAATTTCTAAGAAGCCAACACAACACTAATATCAAAACCTAACAAAGAAAACATAAAAAAAAAAGTCAGACCAATCTCCCTAATGAACACAAATGCAAAAATCCTCAACAAAATCTTAGCTAACAGAATCAACAATGCTTTAAGAGGATAATATACCAAGTGGGCTTTATCCCAGGAGCACAAGGATGGTTCAACATCAGAATATCAATTAATGTAATCCATCCCATCAACTGACAAAAACAATAAAAACCATATAATCATATCAATAGATGTGGAGAAGGCACTGGACAAAGTTCAACATCCATTTATGTTTAAGGCCCTCAAAATCCTTGGAATAGAAGGAACATACCTCAACATGACAAAAGCATATATGACAAACCCACGACCAACATTATCCTCAATGGAGAAAAATTGAAAAATTTTCCTTTAAAATCAGAACAAGACAAGGGTGTCCACTATTGCCACTGCTCTTCAAAATAACATTGGGAGTTCTAACCAGACCAATAACATAGGAAAAGGATATATAAGGAATCCAAATAGGGAAAGAAGAAGTAAAACTGTCCTTATATGCAGACAATATGTTAATTACATGGAAAACCCTAAACATGCCACAGAGAAACGAATCAAAAGCATCAAACAGTTTAGTAAGGTAGCAGGATATAAAATCAACACACAAAAGTCAGAGGCCTTCCTATACACAAAGCAATCAGAAGAAGAAAAAAAAAATCCCCTCTTCAATTAAAACCAAAAGAATCAAATATTGGGAATACACAATACTATCAAAAGAGGTAAAAGACCTATATAAAGAAACCTATAAAACACTGTTA
>NW_004567129.1:209032-220006 GCF_000260355.1 Condylura cristata | reverse complement strand
TATGCATAAATAAATAAATCTTTAAAAAAAAACTGTTAAAAAATACAAGAAGACACCAAGAAATGAAAAGACATCCCTTCTCATAGATCAGAAACATTAACATCATCAAAATGGCCATCCTACCAAGAGTGATATACAGATTTAATGCTATCCCAATAAAAGTCTCAATGACATTCTTTAAAGAAGTAGAAAAAATATTTATGAGATTCATATGGAACCACAAAAGACCTCAAATAGCCAAAACTCTTAAGACTAGAAAGAAAGAGAACAGAAGCATTACACTCCCAGATTTCAAGCTATGCTACAAAGCCATAATAATCAAAACTGCATGATACTGGAACAAGAACAGACACACAGACCAGTGGGTTTGAATAGAAAACCCATATATAAGTCCACAGGTTTATGGGCAGCTAATCTTTGACAAAGGAACAAAGAATATACAATGGAACAAAAAAAGTTTGTTTAACAAATGGTGCTGGGAAAACTGGGATGAAAAAAAAAAGAAACTAGATCACCACCTCGCACCATTCACAAAAAACAACTCAAAGTGTATTAAAGGCCTAGATATAAAAACAAAGCCCATAAAATACCTGGAATCAAAGATGGGCGAAACACTGCACAACGTACACCTCAGTAACATCTTAAAACATATAGCACCCAATGCAACAATAGTGAAGGAAAGTGTAAGCACATGGGACTACATCAAGTGAAAGAGCTGTACAGCAAAAGAGATATTACAAAATGCAGATATCCCACTGATTTGGAAAAAATTTTCTCACACAGTGCTAATGATAATGAATTGATCACAAAGGTGGACAAAGAACTGATAAAATGCAACAAAAATAAACAGCCCCATGAAAAAATGGGAAAGAAGAACTAAAAAGACACTTCTCCAGGAAATGAAACTAGCCAACAAGTCTATGAAAAAAATGTTCAACATCACTTGTAACAAGTGAGATGAAAAGTCAGTCATGATGAGATACCAACTCACCCCAGTGAGAATAGCACATCTTAAAACAACTAACAACAACAAATGTTGGTGAGAATGTGGGGAAAAAAGAACTCTCCTGCACTGCTGGTGGGAATGCAAACTAGTACAACCACTATGCAAAACTGTTTGGAGGTTCCTCAAACTGTTAAATATGGAGCTACTGCATGACCCAGCAATCCCACTCCTACATATCTACCCAAAAAACACAAAAATCCTTATTCAAATAGATACTTGCACCCCCATGTTTATTGCTGCTTTATTTACAATTGGAAAGACATGGAAACAGCACAAATGCCCCAAAATAGATGACTGGATTAAAAAGATATGGTACATATACACAATGGAATATTACTCAGCAACCAAAAAGATAAGCTCATATCTTTTGCAGCAACATGAATGGAGCTGGAAGGGAGCATGCTTAGTGAAATAAGCCAGAAAGAAAAAGGAAAATGCTGGATGGTTTCAGTCATAGAAGGAGCATAAATGACCAGGGGGAAAATAATAATGAACAAGTATATACTAGAGACATTTTATGGGGTGGAGTAAAAATGGGATAAAAAATAGGGAGGTAGTACATTCACTTATGTTGATGGCACACAGGTGAATTGGTGATGGGAACTCCATTGGATTGCCGCAGAGATGGAACAAATAAAATAATAATAATAAAAAAATCAAATCCCAGCTACATGGAACCTGTAAGACAATTGTTTTTAGAGCACATACTGAAGGGAAGGAATAGAGATGCAGATGGAAACCAAAGGACACTGGGGGTAGCTAAGTTTACATTGGTTAAAATATGCTTTATTTTGGACCCTCCCTGGTGGCACAGCTCTGAGAAGCTAAAGCCACTTCAGCATGAGTTCAATCCCCACCCTGGAGGTGACCCACATGGTGTGGCAGACCTCTGACCCACCTGCTGCTCTCCTCAGCAGTGTACTTTAATCAGTTCTGTTACCCACGCTGTCTCTGGTGAACCCTCTCACCACCCCTGCACCTCTGGTCTGTACTCCAGTTCTGTATGCACAATAAATAAATCTTTTAAAAATATATACTTTAATTCAAAAACTGTAGTAAAGGACAAAAATGTTACTCATAATGATGAAGTAAGCAACTCATCAAGAAGATAGAACAATTATCATGTCTATGTTCCCACGCAGAGCACCTAAATATATTAAATATTAAACATGTAAAGTTAGAAATAAACAGAAAAGCAACAATAGGAGGGAGCTCAATACCTTGCACTTAACAGTGAACATATCACACTGATGGATCAATAAGGAAACAGAATTAAACTGTGCTTTAGACCAAATGGACCTGACAGACATGTATAGAACGACCCATCCAAAGAGCAGCATAACACAAATTCCTTTTCAGTGTACTTGGACTATTCTCAGATTAGATTCTAAGTTAGGCCACAAACAAATCTCAACAAATTTAAGAAGATTGACATTATATCAAACCTATTTTCCAACAATAATGTTATAAAGCTAGATAGATAAAATAGGAGGAACATTTTAAAAATTCACAAATATATGAAAATTAACATACTCCTGAATAATAAATTAAAGAAGAAGTGAAAGGGAGAATAGAAATTATCTTCAACACATGAAATGATTTTGCTGTATCCTGTATGTTTTAATATATATTTCCATTTTCAAGAAGATAGTATTTATGGCTTTAAATGCCTACATTAAGAAAAAAAAAAGGTAAGATCTCAAATAGACAATCTGACTTTACATCAAGGAATTAGGAAAAAGGGAACAATTAAGTCCAAATTTAAAGAGGGAAATAATGAAAATCAGAGGAAAAACAAGTGAAATAGACAGTAGGAGCAAACTAGAAAAGATCAACAAACTAAGGGTTAATATTTTAATAGACAAAATTTACAGACCATTAGTGATATTATGACTTATGAGAAATCTGTGTTAGTCTTTATTCCTCTTTCCATCACAAAAACTCTTGGAATTTTCTAAATGTTAAGTTCAACCAAGTTGTCTTAGTATTCATAATAAATCCCTTTCAACAACCCTTGAGTTTATTTCAATAGCAGTGAAATAAGTGCTGGAAATAAGTGTATAGACGGAGGCTGGTTGTCAGGGAAAGATAAATACTAATCATAGCTGTTCATAGCAGCACTACTTATAATAGCCAAGATGTGAAAATAACCTAAACATCCACCGATGGAAGAATGGATAGAGAAGTTGTGATATATGTATGCAATGAAACACTCTTCATCCATAAAAAGGAGGAAGTCTTGTCAATTGTGACAACGTGGATAAATCTCAGGGGGCTTTATGTTAAGTAAAATAAGTCTGATAGATAACAAATATATTTTCTCTTATTTGTGGAATATTAAAAACAAGCAAACACTCATGAACTCCTAGAAACAGAGTAGAATGGTGGTTTTCAGGGATTGGTGGGTGGGAGAAAAGGGGACATGCTGGTCAAAGCATTTTCACTTCCAGTAATCAGATGAATGTTTTGATATCTTAAGTACAGATAATGCCCACAGTTAGTTTATAAATGCTCTATTGTACACTTGAAATTTCCTAAGAGCATGTATTTTATGTGCTCTCATCCCCCCTCCAAATAATAATGAGGTGACTATGTGAGATGATGGATTTTAACTTGGTTGTGGAATTCATTCCACATTTTGTGTGTGTGTGTGTACACATCTGTATGGATATATATGGATTTAATTTATTATATCAACATTTTATTGATATAGTATATTGCACCATCATATCATTCCCTTTAAATAAATTTTTTTTATTAAAAAGTTTATTTTTACATCATTTTGCACATTTGTTTTTCATCTCAATTGTAATCCCCACGGGTTTCCCATCACCAAATCACCCCTGTGCTACCACCATAGTCCCGTGCATTTCTCTCCCCAACCTCCTGTTTTTGATCCCATTCCCCACTCCACCCCCACAGAATGTCTCTGGTCTATGGTTGTTCATTATTTTTGTTATTTTCTCGCCTGGTCCATTATACTCCTGCTATGAGTGAGACCATCCGGTATTTTTCTTTCTCTTTCTGGCTTATCTCACTAAGCATGATCTTTTCCAGCTCCATCCAAGTTGCTGCAAAAGACATGTGTTTCTCTTTTTTGGTTGCTGAGTAATATTCCATTGTATATATGTACCACATCTTTCTAATCCAGTCATCTACTTTTGGGCATTTGGGCTGCTTCCATGTTTTTCCAATATTCAGTAAAATATCTATTTCCAAAGGCTTATGGCCATGGAAATTCTGAGATTCGACATGATGGTATCACTGAACATGATTTTTTTGCTGTCCTTTTGCCTAACAATTTCTTTTGACATATTAAACTCATTTGTGTTCATGAACACAAACACCACTTAAATCATTATAATTGACTATGTGAGAGTGTTTGATAAAAAGTATAGTCTCAGAAATCACACACTTTCATTAACCTTCCATCAAATAACAGAGTTCAAGAAAAATATTTCCTCCCCATGTTCCTTTTCCCCCTTCACTTTTTCTCTTTGACTCCTTGACTTGAGATTTTAGGAACAAATTCCTACTTAGCAGAAAACAGATCTTGTTACTGAAAATGATTCTATATATTTACTAAGGACTCAGAGAAGCTTTAAATCAACGGACATACTTGAACATATTTTTTAGAAGTGTACAAGTTTGATTTGGTCAAACAAATAAGAAGTTTAGTAAATTTAAGTAAATAATGTACCATCTTTTCTTAGTGTGTCAAAGCAAATGAAAATTGAAAGAGATATTTTCAGTCAGAATTGTAGTAGTTTTCTAGGGAGGCCAAGAGTATGTGGCTTTTGATGAGCATGTGTGAGTGCAGGTGTTGGAGTCTGAGAAGGCAGACTGTCAAGTGGACACCATGTGAATGAGGCCACCTTCCCCACCCCCTCCTCTGCACTCCATACTCTAGGACCCCAACATGCCATGGGCCAGGCAGGGCAAGGGAGAGCTGCTGGGCGAAAGGAAGAGCAGCAAGGCCAATGTGCTAGAAGGGGGAGAGGGATGGAAACATGGACACAGGCATCTAGTTCTCATCTCTTTTGCAGCTTTCGAAGGTTCTTTCAATTTCAGTTCTCATTAGTGACAATGGGCCCCATCATTGGGCTCTTCAGTAGATTTTTTTTTTTTTTGCACTTCCCTGATTATAAGTTATGTTGAATAATTTTTCCCACGCTGTTGTCCATTTACATTTCCTCTTTGAGAAGTGTCTTTTTAGCTCTTCTGCCCATTTTTTGACTGGATTGTTTGCTTAGTTTTTGTTCAGTCCTGTGAGCTCTTTGTAGATCTTTTAAATTAGCCCCTTATCAGTTGTATGGAGTGTAAATATTTTCTCCTAATTGGGAGGGTATCTCTTTGTTTTGATTATTGTCTCTTTAGCTGTGGAGAAGTTTTAGTTTGATATAATCTAGCTGTTTATCTTTCCTTCACTTTCTTTGCTTTAGGGAATGAGTCTTTAAAGAGGCTTTTGAGATGTTTATCATAAAGCATTTTGCCTATATTTTCTTCTACATATTTTATAGTTTCAGTTCTTTTCTTTTTATTTTATAACAGTTTATTTTTACATCATTTTGTACATTTTTTTCCATCTCAATTGTAATCCCCGCGGGTTTCCCATCACCAAGTCACCAGTGCGCCCTCACCATAGTCCCATGCACTTCTCTCCCCAACCTCCTGTTTTTGATCCCATTCCCCACTCCACCCCCGCAAAATGTCTCTGGTATATGGTTGTTCAGTATTTTTCTTATTTTCTCACCTGGTCCATTATACTCTTGCTATGAGCGAAATCATTCGGTATTGTTTCTTTCTCTTTCTGGCTTATCTCACTAAGCATGATCTTTTCCAGCTCCATCCAAGTTGCTGCAAAAGACATGTGTTTCTCTTTTTTGGTTGCTGAGTAATATTCCATTGTATATATGTACCACATCTTTTTAAACCAGTCATCTACTTTTGGGCATTTGACTTGGTGGTACATTTTGACTCTCCTTTCCCAGCTGTCTGGAACCTGTCTCACCTCTTGCCTTTGGTTCTTGCTAGGTGGTGCTTTACATTTGTTCTCCTGGCAGCTTTGTTTTAGGGCCTTGGCTTTATGGCTCTGGGTCTTTCCTGCTTAGCTGAACCAGTGCCCACAAGAGAATGGTTCATTTCAGAGTTTTGGAAATCTATATTTTGAAATCCTTCTCCCCCACTCCAGCATGCAAGTACCTGACTACTTTGCCTTTATATGTATGGGTGTCTCAAACCCTACAAAGGGCAACATGAGTTTTCAGCCTGAACAGTTGTGCACCCCTCAGTTTCACTTGGTTATCAGTGATAATGGTGACAGAGAGAACTTACTGAGACTCTGAAACTGTGGTGACATTATGCTGTTAAGATATCTAAAGTCTACACTCTAAGTACCTACACTGTTGGGTTTTTTACAAAAGAGAGGCTAGGCTCTCTGTCAACAGGAGGTAATTTAGGCAACCTGCCAAGTGATAGCTAGTGAAGTGGCTAGTGATCTATGCCGAGGCAAATGAGGCCTCTGGAGGAGAGATGAACCTGAGAATGGATGAGATATGGAGGAGAACCTGTGGGCTAAGGTATTTCTGGAGGGGAAGAGGGACCTATTTGAAAAGAAGGGTAGGCAAAGGGGTATTGGCCTCATGGCCCTGGGTGCACAGGCTCCTCTCCTGACCCCAGGCACTGATGATGAGACCATGTTTTTCCATCTGGCGACAGCCATCTGAAGGTGGTAGTAACTTCCCAGGTGCTTTTGTACTTAGGGCAGGGTGGGAAGGCATATTTTCTGGGGCACTAAGAGAGGGAAAGAGAAGTTGGGGGAATTGAAGTTCTGGAAGTTTGCTAAGTCTTTCAAAGTTGTCCCAAACAGCTGTCCCTTAACAATGGCAACCTTTTATGGAGATGTCATAGCTTCAAGGAGTCAAGACAGGTACTGTCAAGGAGAAGTTGCCTCAAGACCCTTTCTTTTGCCCCTCCCTATAGGCTGTTTCTTGATGGCTAGATCTTAGTTCAGATCACACACTTATGTCTTACTGTATTTTGTACCCATGACTCCGATGATTAATATTACAGAACTTTATCACCTGCTGGGGATACAGAACAGAGTTTTTGAATAATAAAAGAAAAAATACACACTTAATATGTGTCATATGATGTACAAAGTCATTTCCATATAGCATCTCATTTAAGTCTCAAAACAACTATCATGCAGATTCTACTCCTCATTTCATTAGAAAGGGGACTACACAATTAGCCCTATGCCTGTGGAGTCTTAACAGACTGAGGCTAACTGATCTGTTTCCCTTATACTTCCATCTCACAGGGGAGGTGGGCAGTGTCACAGAAGACTTTATCCAGAAGAACTATTTTGAACTCAGGTACATAATTTGTGAACAAATTTAAATCTAGACTGGCTTGGCAATACAGAAAAGTCACTGACTTGTGTAATTGACAAACACAGAGTTAGATTATGTCAGGTTTTACACCCTCGATTTATTGTGTCAACATTTTTTTAAGATTAACTTTTACTTATTTATGCATACAAGAACTGGGGTGTAGATCAGAGTTATTGAGGGTGAGAAGATTCACCAGAGAGAGAATAGTGAGCAGAAAAGGTGAATCTACTGAAATACACTGCTGAGGGGAATAGTGTACGGGACATGAGAGGTCTGCCGTGCCATGTGGGTCAGCTACCTGGCCGGGTTTTGAACTCATACTGCAGTGTCTGGTGATAGCTCGCTAGCGCTGAGACATAAACCCTTGTACCACCAGGGAGGACCTACTTCATTCAACTTATATTGATATTGGCTCCATGTTTTTGTGTCTTACCATGGCTGTTAATGCCTGTTCTCACAGAAAAAGAGATAAAGAGAAAAGTTAGGTTTAATATTTATTAGCCTTCTTTTATTTTATTTATTTTATTTTTGGACAAATGCTTCTCTAAGAACCAACTGACCGAGAAGATGGGCTATGCTGTTTGGCTAAAATCCATCCAGAAGAGGGCCCTCCCTGGTGGCGCAGCAGGTTAAAGCACAGCACTGAGAAGCTAAAGGCTCTTCAGCATGAGTCTGATCCCCACCCAGAGGATGATCCACATGGCGCAGCAGACTTCTCTGACCTGCCTGCTGCTCTCCTCAGTAGTGTACTTTGTCAGTTGGCTTTGTCACTCTGTCTCTGGTGAATCCTCTCACTGCTCCTGCACCTCTGGCCTGTACCCCAGTTCTATATACATAAATAAATAAATCTTTTTAAAAATTAAAAAAAAAAATCCATCCAGAAGAGGAAATCCTGTCTTTCTTTAGGGTAAGGATGAGGTTAAACCTTCTTTATTGACATGAAGATAGAAGAAGGGAGGGATCACTGGGCTATTTTATAAAAGGAATAATGAAAGTATGATAAATAGCAAGAACAAATAGTATCAACTACAGGCATGGGCAAAATGAGCTCACTGTTGGCCTCAAGAAACTACTGCTTATTTCTTTGTGTTTTGATTGAGCTATAGAATTTTTTCATTAGAAGGTGGACCTGCTTTTGCTTCTGAATTGTTGGTCAAGTTTGGTCCTTCTAGTTCTGACAGTGAACATATTACTACGTTAATGTGTCTGTTAAGTATTAAATGTAAAATTATTGCAGGATTTTAATTATATTTTGGAATTTACATGTTTTATCCTATATGTTCCTCATTATAATCCTCCAAAGTAGAAAAGGCTGCAGTTATCATGCCAGTTTTTCACACAAAGCAACAGATTTAGTGATGGGATGATCGTCATTTGCTCAGTCATTCACACGATAGATCATTTTGAGGATAACTCATTGTGGTAAGTGCTATTGACAAAACAGTACATTATTTAGTTATTTATTTTAATTTAGTTTTCCCATCATTCTTCATTTTGTGCATCTTTTCATCTTGTTGTAATCCCTGTGGACTTCCCTCCATTATTGCCACCCCTATAGTCCCGTGCATCTTTCCCACCCCATTTTTGACCCCATTGCCTTCTCCACCCCTGTAAAATGTCTCTGGTTTATGGTTGTTCAGTGTTTTTCGTTTTTACTTTATTACAATTACTTTTTTCTTTCTTTCCTGATCCCTTATGTTCCTGCTATGAGTGAAATCATCTGGTATTTTCCTTTTACTTTCTGGTTTATTTCACTACTCATGATTCCTTCCAGCTCCATCCATGTTGCTGCAAAGGCATGAATTTATTTTTTTTAATGCTGAGTAATATTCCATTGTGTTATGTACCACATCTTTTTAATCCAGTCATCTATTTTTGGGCATTTGGGTTGATTCCACATCTTCCCTATTGTAATTAGAACAGCAATGAGCATTCAGGTGTCCTTTTGAATCAGATTTTTTGTGTCCTTTGGGTATATATTTAGGAGTGGGATTTCTGGTCATATGGAAGCTCCATTTTTAGCCTTTTGAGAGACTTCCAAACTGCTTTCCATAGTGGTTGTACCAGTTTGCATTCCCATCAGCAGGGTAGGAGAGTCCCTTTTTCTCCACATCCTCCCCAACATTTGTTGTTGCTAGTTGTTTTAATATGTGCCATTCTCAAAGCACCACATTATTCTCTGACTAGAACACATTTGGCTTGTTCAGTTCTGGTCAGCAGACTTTGGAAATGTCATTAGTCAGAAGAAAGACTTTTTGAGAAAGTTGGCCAGGGCAAGAAGGCCTTGCTTTCTGAGAGATAATGGGAGGTAGAGGGAAGGTTTCTGGAATGGAGGCGAGAAGGTGACAAGATTTGAAAAATTTCACATATTTGAACAATTGTAAAAATACTTGTTGATAAACACAATCATGTAGAAAATGTAGAAAGAAATACTAAGACAAATGGGTGGGGGCACTTACTAAAGAGAATTGTCTACCAATAGGACTATTTTATTCAAATAATGTTAAATAATGCTTAGCTAATACCTATATTTGGTGGAAAGTCTTCCACTGGATTCAATTAAGTTATTTTGGATAGACTTCATGCTTAATCATTCCAAGGATTATACTTTCAGGCAACTCATTACTTAACTGAGCAGGAAGAGACAACAATGTGAAAAATGGTATTGACTGCCTGCCTCAATTCATGAGCCTCAGTTTCCTCATTTGTATAGTGAGACTACTATAGCAGCCACGTAAGTATTCAGCACAGGGCATGGTATGTGGAAAGTGCTGATTAAACCCTGTGAAGTATGATCTGGTATAGAGAAAGTGGGCAGGAAGTAAGACTTGAGGCAATGGAAATGTGCAGTGAAGGGAAGGCTCTTATCATCTAAAGGATACTGAAAAATCTGGGCTAGTTTTCTTTAAAGATTTCTCATTCCAAAATCAAGTAAGTGCAGGTAGTATTAGGAGGGGCTATGAGCTTTGGCTGTTCAGTGGCAGAGTGCTCTCATATGTGGATCACAAATCCAATTCTTAGGGGAGACTTTTCTGAGAGCATTAAAAAAAGAAAAAGGAGGCAAGCCAGGTAGAGATGGGGCTCAGGTGCCTGCTATGCCCACAGTCCTCTGGCTTGTGCCACATCTCTTGAAGTTGTTAGTGCAGGAAATTTAACATTCTTTCCTGGCACCAGGATTTCTCCCCTACTTACCTATGCTCTGTAATTTGTTTGTCACCCATGCAGAAAATTTATGTTTCTATGTTTGATTTTAATTCTTTAATCTCAGAGAGCAAGAGCACCTTTGGATTGTAACAAGTTGGAGCCAGGAAAGGGGGAGGTACAGGTTCCCTGCCCCACCCAGAAGTAGGGTGGAGCTGAGCAGAGAGGAATCTGGAGAGGAAGCAGGATGGAGAATCAGGAGACCTGAGGGAGGCACATGGAGCAGAGAGACATGTGAAGAACTGCGCATGTCTTTTGGTCCTGGTCTGAGTGAAAGAGATGTGGGTGAGAGACCCGTGGGGAGGCTAATAGTGACAACTTTTATCTTGACTTTGCTCTTTTTCCTCCCAGACTTGTCTGGGTGTTTCTGAC
>NW_004567129.1:196064-208217 GCF_000260355.1 Condylura cristata | reverse complement strand
TATAGGATTAGAGCCAGTCCCTTGGGGAAAGTGGCTTCCCCATGGCACTGATAACCATAGGTACTAATGTGGTTTTTGTTTCTCTTTTTTTTTTGATGTAGATTTGCTGTTGAAGAACTGGCTTGGGCCTTGGAAAATTCTGTGTGTATGTGTAGAATTTTGTTGTAGTCACTTGCTAAGAAGTTTGATTTTTGTGGAAATTGTGTAGCTGTTTTACTACAAGTTGGACCATGTGGCCAGATCAAAGATGGTGTCTGAGGTCACTTGACTGGCTTCTCTGACACTTGGAAGTTTTTGTTCTTTTGGGCTCCTCCTAAGATTTTCTACTTCCTTTGTTAACTAAAGTTAAGCTCTTAGGACTTTTGAACTTTTTTTGTGTATGACCTCTGCTATTTTACAGTTGTCTTTAGCATTTCTAAAGGCAGTAATGGGTTTTTCTGTGACAGGTTGCTTTGATTTTGAATATTCCCTGACTTAGTGGTTTTGTAAGCCAACAATGGAGCAGTGGTATTTAAATTAGCAAATGTATGCTTGGATGCCAAGAAACTCTAAGCCTTGAGCAGTAACTGCTAAATGCTGGTAACCTTAATGGATTCTTGGAGGTAACTTGAATTTTTGCAAAGTCTGGATCAGAAAAATTAGAAAAGATATTGTCTGAGACACAAGGTTTGCAGCTGTGAATTTTGTCTACACAATTTGTTTGGGGTCTGTTTTCCATTTGAAGTCTGGATGTTTGATTACTGGTCTAAGACAAGATTCTAAGATTCTGCTTCCTCCTGGGGAAGGTCCGTGTGGAAAGCATTCTTGATAGTGTATGAAGTGACTGTACCAGGTTTTCATACCTGTGTTGTGGTTTCTCCCTTGTGCAGGGAGGTGCAATCTGTCACTTGTATGTTGAATTTGCTCTTTCAGCTTCTGTCCCCGAGTGGCTAACAGAAGTAAGGAGATGACTCCTTTTAATTGAAAGTTAACTGCTGATTTTTGATTTTGCTTTTCAGATTCTGTTCCAGGAAACCAAAGGATTGCCTGAAAGTTAACTGTTTACTTTCACCGGCTGTACAGGATGCCCCAGGATTGACTTAAATACCTAAAACCATGTAACTCTTGTAATTAATAAAACTTTTTCTACCTATTTCCAAAGTCTTAGGTTTGTAGGATAACAACTGAAACCTGTGATTTCAGCAACACTCCACTTTTTTTTAAATTTGAGATTTTTTCTGAGCTGAAGAGTGAAAACTGCAGTTACACAATATTTTCCTCGTAGTATAACTAAGAAAACTGTATGTCTGTATATCTTGTCCTGTGCTTAGTTGTCTTGGCCTCAAGTTGTTATAAAATTGGTTTACATGGTACCTATAGTTATGGGGGGGGATGATAATGAAAACCGGTATATGTTTTGAAAACATGATCTTGGATACTTTTTTGGTCCATGGTAACAATTTGTACTCTAATACCTTGTTTTAAGGTTGTATTGGTTATAATATTTTTCCCTTTTGCTTGGGTTGATAATGTCAGGAAATGGAAGTTTGGAAAAATTAAGGTGTTTGAGGACAAAGAGTCTCTAGTTATGAAGAAAAAAAGAAAGCAATTTAAAAGGCTATGGTTTGACTGTCAACATTGCACTACTGACTGAGCCAGAGCTTTCACAGAGATTGAGATTGTTGTTGCTGTTTTTTCATATTTGTGACAAAGCTTCCCAGAATTCTAAATTTGAAGTAAAATTTGGTAGTCTGTCATTTGTTTCATCAAAGGAAATTTTGTGGAAGCTCAGTAGAGCTCCTGAGACACTCCACAAAATTTCTCCCTTTCCTTCTGGGAAATGCCCTTAGATCAATTTGGTCTTTTTGCCTTACCTAGTAAAGAAAATAAATACTGGAAAGAAAGCATTGTCATTTGGGAAGAAAGATGGCATGAACATAAATGTTAACATTGGTTTTCTGAAAAGTTCATGAAAACCTTTCGATATTATGTGTTCTGTGTAAATTGTAAATTTTGATTGTTGTTCTGAAATATTATATTCAATGGTTTGGTATTTGCAGAAATTGTTTTTGAATATATACTGTTTCCAGAAAAATATCTCAACTGATTACAATTGATGGAAATTTTGACAGTGAAAAATTTTCTACAAAGAACTGAACAGATTGATTTTTACTAAGTTTTTGTTCAAAATAATACTGGTAATTTTCCTCCCATTTGATTCAAAGAAAGTTTTCTTGTTTTAAATAACCAGAATCGGCAGTAATGTTGCTTTTTATTTTTTAGCAGAACTATTTTGTGTTTCCATTTTTCTCTCCCTTCATACCAACACACTATAAAAATTGTGATAGTATTTACTACTCATGAGTCTATTTTTGCATAACTTCAATAGGAAATTTTGTTTGCTTAACCTAAAGAAATTGGAAACGTGTTTTGGTGGCTTTGCTTGGCATTCTCCAGGAACTCCAAATAGAACCAAGAAGAGGAGAACCCGCTGCTTTGTTTGTAGGGTTCCAGAGACCTCCAAAGAAGGTGAGGAAGCTTGCATTCATTGGCAGGTCTGGACGACTCGGAAAAGTAAAAAGGCCTGTTAACCTCGAGAAGAAGAAACTCCGGGTTGAGTCTGCTGAGACCAATGTTGCTCCTGAAGCTTGTGTGGACATCGACAGTTTGCTCTGATCCTGTTTGGAGGACTCCAACAAGGCCAGCAACAACAACAAATTGCTACTTGATTATTCTGCCTTGTGATTTTATGCAAAAATAGAAAAATGGTTAAAAGGTAATGTGCATATTTGAACCAAGTTTGGGATCAAGGTTGAGAGAACCTTTTAAACAGATTTTAAAGTTTTGTTTTGTTCTGTTACTGTGATTTTGATATACACCTGAAGTTTTTTTTTTTTCCTTTCACATGCACTAATGGACTATTTTCCATTTATGGCTGTCATATTGGACAATCATGGACAATGTTGGTGACTGACTGTACCTTAAAATCAGTGCCACCATAGATATGGTGGTATGAAAATCAAAAGGGGAGAAGTGTAACAGGTACAGGTTTCATGACTCCGACCCCACTAATGATACTGGAAGTACAAATCCCATCAATACGAAGGAGAAGCACGCTGTGACGTGAGGGTGAGCTGAGCAGCCAGGTTGGGATAATACCGGACATGTGGGCTCTGGGGGTCTCTTGGCCTAGTGGTTCACGGCTGATCATTTTGGCTCTCCATCGGTTTTCAGCGTGCAAGTGGAATCCAAGTCAGCAGAACTGGTAGGACATTCTACTTTAACTTGTATTTCTCTCCCTCTTTCCCTGGGTTGTTCCTTTACCTTTCTCCTTGTAAATAAATCCATTATTGAACCTTTTTGCGTCTGTCCATAATAGGAATGAATCTTAAATGTGCGGGTGAAGACCCACAGACAGGCAACTCAATTCACATTGGGGTGCTCTATGGGTCCTGGGCAGAAGGTTCTTTAGACTTGTGGCAGGTTTAAGGCCTTTGGACCAGTCCCTTTTGGGTATACTTTTATTCACAAAGAGTTGTGTTGGTTAACTTCAGGTGTTTGATTTAGAAATTATATTCTTTGTCTTTCCTGTATTGTATACTTTTTGTATTAAAGTTCCTTTCCATTAAAGCTCTTATGCTTTTCTTGATGTGGCAGATGGCAGAACCTATTTAGAGCAGGCAAGTTTGGGGGTTTGGTGGTACCCCTCTCTCCCTGCCCTGTACCAGGATTTCATTCACTTTGCTCCTGAAGTACTTGTCTGTAAGCATGATCTGTTCCAGGTGAGCAGACTCTGGAAGGTTTTGACATGACCAAAAAAATGTAATAAGAGCATTAATTAGCCCTTAGTATGTGCCAGACACTTTTAGGCACTCTATGTGATCAGAGTTATTTTCTCTGAGATAGGTACTATTATGAGGAAACTGAGGCACAGACTGATGAAATTGCTTAGCCAAGGCACATGGCAAATACTGAAGCTGCCTGGATTTTTGTTCTGTAGTAAAGCGGTCAGTTCCACCCATATCCTGGTAGGCAGCTCCACTCAATCCAGGGATTCCTATTGCAAGCTTTTGCCTGAGGATTTCTTTGGCCAATAACTTGGTTGGGTCATGTACTAACTACACATAAGTGCTGGGGAAATCTGTCCAGCATGCCCTGGGGAGAATGTCCTTCAACAATGAGCAGGGAGTGAAGAATCAGTTTTTTAGTGTTCCTGTGGGTTGGAGAAGCCCAAGGCATTGTCTCTACACCATTTCCTACCTAGTGGGATTGAGCTCTAGTTGTCGACAATGGTACCTGCTTTCTAACCTCCCCCCACCCCTTACTTTTGTTTCACTTTCCTACTTCTCCATGGATATTTTCTTGGATTTCCTTCCAAATGAATTATTTCCAAATCTTATTTCAGTCTGTTTTGGAGGATACCCCAGGATAATCTTTTCTATTTCTGCACTAAATAAATATTTTAAACATTTTATGTTACAGTTTTCTGACTCCCAAGTAAGTGAACTGAGAGTGCAATGGCAATGGCTACAAATTATGTATCTTCTTTTTGGTGACATCATTTTCTTTGGCATAAACACATACAGTATTTGAGAAGCATTGGGGCACTGCAGCTTCCTGCTGTTCTTAGCACCCTGAAACCACTATGTGAGTAAGAGTGAGCAGACTTGCTGCAGATGAAAAGTCACATGGAGGGGAACCCATGTCCCTGTTCCCTGACCTGCCAACAGCCTGAGTGAAGCCACCCTACACCATCCAATTGTCAGTGGACCCATTAAAGATGAGAGTCCAGCAGAGGTCAGCAAGCCTAATTTGGGTGAGTAAACACAGAATCATGAAAAATGATAAATGTTTGTTGGACTCAACTCTTCTGAGCAACAGTTAGCTGACACACTTCTATAGGGGACTTCAGTGACTGCTGAGCCAGCTGGACCTGTCTGTTGCCTTTATACAATGACCTGCCAAGCTCCATCATCTATCTAGGTAGTTGGATAGGATGAGGATGCTTTGAAAGAAAGGGATTTATAACTAGGTTCTTGCAAATGTCCCTTTAAACTTCTTTGAAAGATAATAACCAATTTGTGTGTATGGCATACCTTCAGTAATTCTTTACAGCACACTTTTTGTAGTTCACTTTCTAGGGAAATCTTGTAAGTTTCATGCCTGACCATTCATCTCTGGCTAATGACTTTGAAATCCTGAATCATGCACTGAAATGACTGTGGGAAGCAGAGGATTGGGTGACCTGTCCTCAGTCAAGTCCCGTCTCCTAGGATCATCCCTGGGTCACCAGTATCTCCAATATATTTCTATGTCATCTGGAAAAGTCCAGTGAATTTTGTATGTGAAAGTTTTTAAGTTCAAATTTCATTTCTGATAGTGCCAGAAATGTGAGATTATTTTCACTGGCAGCAGTTTAAGTTACTAGGAATTTAAGATTTGTTGCCTAAGTTCCATGGCAACATACTCTCCTTCCATTCTTTGACTAAAATACTTATAAACTGTTCAAAATCAGTAGTTTGTACACTGATATAGATCAAAGTGGGAAAGAAACAATGAAAAGTGACTGGAGACAGTGAGAAACAAGCAGTGTCTGGAGATCTGCTCTGCTCTGGTTGAACAGCCTCTTCCACTTGTAAAACTATCAGATTAGGAAAACAAGACCAGGAATTCTGCTGGAGTCATTTTTTTTTTTTTGCATTTGTTTCCCCCCCTACCCCCCCAGAGGCCACAATGTATAGAAGAGGCAGATTTTTTTCAGTATCCATTCTTGTGCTCTACTCTTGTTCCTCTACTCCTTTGTTGCATTCAGGCCTTTGGAAAATGAGCTGAAGCTAATGACTAACCAGTGACATTGTAGTAGTGCTGACTTCTATTGTGCACTTGGATAAAAGCTATAAGACATCTAAACTGAGAATGAAAAGTGGGGTGGGGGCTCTTGGAGTTACATTACATTGGGTAAGAGGCTGAACTCATTTCTTCTTCCAGCCATCCCTTGTACTGTCAGGGCCTGACCTTGTAACAGAGGTTTTGTGTTCATGCATTTGGCTTCTGTTCTGACTCAGCACACATTTTGTGATTTATGCTCCAATAGAAACATGTACTTCACCACAAAGGCTATAAAAGTAATGAAACAGGACACATTTCTCATTTTAGGAATAGGCGCTTTCCCAATTTTATAGATTCATGCAACTTGATAGCAATGTGGGGACCAAAAAAAGTCACTTCTTTCATCATATAAGAGCACAAATGTAATTATGAAAGGCAACTGAGGTTGAACAACTGAAGCTGGAAAACAACTGGGAATGATGTTTATCTGGAGGGCTCAGAGTGACCTGGAGGGACCAGCAATTCATGGTCCAAAGGAAATGTGGGCCCAGTGCTGCCAAATGCTCTTTTTGAAAAAGAAATCCAGGTTTTGATAAGAAAGGTATCTTTATTTAAATTTTTAATCAAGTAGACTCTGGGGTTTAGAGACCATGTGTTTGAGACCAGAGCATCTTGGATGATTCGGGAGGCTGTTACCATCCTAAGGCCTGTGTACTGCCCATCCTGTATGGCCCTCCAGGCTAAATACTTTTGGCTTAGCCAGGAGTCTTCCTAGGCACCTGAGAGGTACTTAGGTTACCAAAAATATTGCCCCCCCAAAACACACATTTAAATTCTATTTATAACGTGCATTAATTAACATGCTTCTTTTCAAAAATAAAAATCATTCATTGCAATACTGAGGTAGAAAGCCTATCTATTATCTTCTGAGATTGAGGAGCATGTGATCTGGGCAGGGAAGACTTGTTTGTAAAATCTTGTATCTTAGTTTTTTCCAAACATTTCATATAGTCAGAGTGAATTGTTCCACTGAGATATCCTTTGATTTTATTTCATCTTAAGACAAACTGGGGAACAAAGAATTTGGCTGGGTCTCAAGCCAAGGGAAATGGTGTTTGGGCCTGTCAGCATAATGACAGCTCTGTATACAGGGAAATTTTTACCCTTTGTACTACTCGGAGTGACCTGCTGCTGCTATGCCTTGTCCCCACAAGGGTACATGCTCTGTAAAGGTGTCTTTGGATAATGCAGTCATGAAAGGGATGGATTGGGATGGCTTTGTAGAAGCCATTCATGACTGAGCCATTTTGGAGAAAGAGCAAATGCTTCCATGCTTGGAACTGATGTGAGAGCATTTCCAGGAATTCTGGGCACAAATCAGATAGTGACATAATGGCTAAGTGCCAGTGGGAAATGGGCCTCTCCACACCTTGCACTTGTTTCTGCTACCTCAGAGCTCACCGTCTACTGGGTACTTTGGGACTCCCAGAAGCAGAGTTTCCATTGAACGCCAAAGGATATAATCTAATACTATATGTAAGTCATGGCCGACAGCAGGAACAAAAATTTTTCATTGGATACTTGTCACCAAATGCGAGGGTTCACATAGCTCTTTTGTTCATATTTTTGTTGGTAGAATTTTTGTTTCACGATAACCAGCACTAACACCCAGTTGGATATCTCAGTTCTCATCACCATATCTCATTAATAATGTCCTTCATAGATTTATTCTGGTTCTTATGTGCTGCTGGGTTCATTTTAACTCAGCAGCAGTCAGTTTATGTCAGGCAATGAGATTTCATTCATTCTTCTAAGATTTTGAATTGTCTTCCTATTTGGGCTGTTTACAACAAGTAAATCAATTTATACACAAACACCTATATTCCTAATGTCACAATATTCATGAGACAATGCCAAGCTTATAGTTTGCCCATCATTACTGTGAATATATTATAGTGTCAACTGCATTAAAGTCATATTCTCTTTAACAGGTATTGCCTGTCTGAATAATTACTGTGGATTTGTTTTAACATGCCTTCTGGAAGAGCCACACATTTTTATTCTGTGCAGCTATTCTATATACGTCTTGGTTGATTGGTTTTAGATTAGCCATTTAATGAAAATAAAATGTACTTGGAGAGCTTTGATACCACTGTCAGTTTATCAGGAGCTCTGCAGACATAAAAATGAGACCATTTGGTGGGTTTCTCTCCCTTAATGGGAAAGTCATGCTACAGGCAACTCCTTGGGATAATAAAAGGAGTAGGATGTAAAATGTAAACATGCAATTAGGGAGGCCAAGCTGTTTGGTATGTTTATCTACTATGTAATTCTCCAAACTAATTAATTTTATGCTAAAATGTGTGAAATCTAGGTAATTCAGGCCTGATTTGATTTGATTACTCATCTCTTTAAAAAGAAAACAACTCATATCAAATTTTCATCTATGAACAAGCGGTTATTCCTGGGCACTGGAATATTTTAATGTTTGGTCTCAGAGTAGATTCAAGGAAGAGGAAGCTGACATGCAAAAGAATGTGAAATCTCATGTCATATCACTTCAATCTAGAGTGAATACCCGAGACCTCCTGAAAAGTTTTGTAAATTCTAGTTATGTGAAAAAGACAACTGTTTTCTATAGCCTTTCCCTGTCTGTGTTCTGAAAGTCTGGTTCCTCAGAGACAGTCTATGTTGGCATGTTATGTGACCCAGCCTTGGAGAGGTGTGCTTTGCACGTGAAAAGTGGTTGATCCCTGAATGTGCTGATTAAAGGGCATTGTGTAATTCCTAACAAATTGATAATGTTAACTGAGAGTCTTCATATACAAGTCATGTCTTTGAGATTGTCTCCTTCTTATAAGGAGACTTATAGGAAGGCTAGCACATAAATTTCTTACATCCTCATATGACTATCACATTGTGTTTGATTGAATTTTGGAAGTTATTTGGGAGGTTTCCAGGTTAGTCTAAAGTTGAGCTTGGAGGTGGGAGCAATACAACATTTACCAAGAAGGCAGTGCAGATCCTGCATGGGAAAGCCAAGTCACAGAGGCTTGATTTATGCAAGCTTGTGTTTCACCTTTGTCATAATTGTTCTAATGACACTATAACAAGAAGCAGATGGTCCCCCTTACAGGAACCCTCCAGAAACCAGATGGAATCAACATCTGAGGCAAGCAGGGGCCTGTTGGTGAGGCAAACGCTAACAGGAGGAGGGCCACACATTCATCCTATACAAACTTGTGAGGCATATAATGTGGGAGTTCCATTTAGCCAGAGAGGACTACCATGGCCTCTGGCCAATGAGGTATCTCTAAAAACAGTGTCTTTTGGGATGGAAGCAGACTGTTTTCTCTTGTTTGTGCCTGATGACCTTCAGCACCACACTGCAAATGGTTATTTGTTGTTTCTAAAGGGCATAGTGGTGCCCATTGTCATTTTAGAAAGGATGGATGTGGTGTGCAGGCCAGAGTGGCCCAGAGAGTTCATAAATAGGGACAAGCATGATGAAGACATTGGCAATCAGTGTTAAGTGGGAAAAAATCTTAATGACTGTTAAACAAATTTTATTGAATAATCAAAGTGGAGACCTGAGCCCAGGAAGTTGTCTGGGGATTTTGCTCTATGATAGTTATCCCAATGAATGTAACTTTGAATTTAGTGCTTGAAGGCAGGGGCAGATGCTAAGAGTGAAATTATTATTGATAGGAGGGCTTCTAAGTTGTGCTCACTAAAGATACACTGAGGTTAGTAGCAGGCAATATATGATTTAAACTTTTTGCCCCCCAAAATGAAGTGCGGATACAAAGTTGTTAAATCCTCTAACTCTTGCTTCTTGGTTATCAGTATATATATATAGAGAGAGACTGGCTTCACCTGAAGGCATATGCTTTGCTTAGGTGCTTCTGACATGCAGATAGCTTTGTGCTCTTGTCTGCTAGACCAGGTAAAGGGGTTCCTAGAGAATTTTACAATAGATTCACATCAGAAAAACTGTTGAACAATTTAAATAGCAATTTCAATAAAATAGTTGTGACAGAATAATTCCTATCACAAACAACACTTAATGTTTACATGTAAATAATATTCAGTCAACTTTTGTTTGAAACACTTAAAGTGTTACCTTCTCCTAGGTTAACTCTCTTCCTGTTTCTTTGTTTTATTTATTTATTTATATTTTGCATGTTATCTTGTGGTTTTCAATACCCTGTCACCTACTGGTGTTCACATTGCCTGGCTGGATGCCTCTTTTGAGCAACAAAAATACAAAAATAGTCAAATATGGAAACCACTTGAATGCCGTCAAGTAGATGAATGGATGAAGAAGGCAAGGGAGATATACACAATGGAGTACTACTCAGTGATTTAAAAGTATAAACTCATGCCATTTGTAGCAACATGGATGGAGCTGGAAGGGATTGTACTAAGTGAAATAAGTCAGAGGGAAAGGATAAATATCGAATGTTTCACTTATAAGCAGAATATAGAGAAAACAGGATCAGGAGAAAGAAAAAACTTACAAGCTGACCATAGATTTGAGGAATCAGCAGGGGTGGGGCAGGAGTAAGGGTCAAAACAGGAGGGAAGCACAGGGGACTGCGACAATAGGTAGAGGGTGCTGTGGTGGTAGGAGAACTATGGAGACTACATGTGAGGGAAGAAATCAAATACTGTCCAGAATTAACACAGATGTAAGAGAAATAAATATACACCTGCTGCTTGTCATTTCTACATTGCAGACATTTAAACTTAGCATGTCCAAAGTGAAAGTCTTTGGCCCTCCCTGGTAGTGCAACAGGTTAAAGCACAGCACTGTGAAGCTCTCCACAGCAACTGCAGCATGAGTTCGAATCCTGGCCTGGGAGGTGACCCAAATGGCTCAGCAGACCTCTGCTGACCCACCCGCTGCTCTCCTCAGCAGGGTGTTTTGGTAAATCTGCCTGTTTTGCTCCCCACTCTCTCTGGTGTATCCTCTCATCCCCTGCCCCATGTTTCTGGCCTGTGCCCCAGTTCTTGTGTGCATAAATAATTTTTTTTTTAAAGTAAAACTCTTGACTTCTTTCCCAGACTCATTTCCCCCATGTTTCCTGTCTCATCAGTGTCACTCCCACCCATCCATTCCATTGTTTAAACCAGGGAGTCATTCATGTTTTTCTCCATCCCCCCATAGATCCCATGTCTCTTTTTATTCATCAAAATTGTATTGATGTGCCATTGTTCACAAAAATACATAACTTTGGGAACAAAATTTCATATCTCAACATGTGCTTGTGTTTCATTTGTCCTCCACCAAAACCCCAGTGCCAGGGCACAGCTCACTCTGTGCCCACAACCCTGATCTATCCTTCCATGGAAAATGTGAGGACCAGCTTAGAAGGCTATCCTGCGGGCGGCTCTCTTCCCTACAGCATCCAGACAGCTGAGAAACAGGCCTGGCTCAATTCCTGTTTTCACAAGTGGTCAGCTGAGACTTCAGGACACAGTCGCGCCATGCCACACATCAAGACGTACATGAGGCTCTCCCCAGACTTCCGGCAGGTCGCTTGGTTCCTTGTCACCAGCGCAAATCTGACCGAGACTTCTGGAGAGGCTTAGAGAAAAATGGTGCCCAGCTGATGATCCACTCCTACGAGCTGGGAGTGCTTTTCCTGCAGTCAGCCTTCGGCCTTGACAGCTTCAAAGTGAAACAGAAATTCTTCTCAGGGAGCCAGGAGCCAACAGCTTCCTTTCCGGTGCTGTACGATCTGCCTCCAGAACTGTATGGAAACAAAGACCGGCCGTGGATTTGGAACATCCTTTATGCACCGGAATATGTGGGTTCCCTCCTGAGAACCCGAAAGCTCCGGAGACGCATGAGATGTGAAGCCACAACTCCGGGTCCTGTCTGCACTGGTGTGCACCCAAAGCCTGCGTCTGCATCCCCACTAAACCCTGCAGGGTCCAGCTGCCGGAAATGGGAGATGGCCATACTTCCAGAGGCCATTGTTAGCATTCTCACTTAAACAAATATTTTCTTAATTCATTTTTTATACCTTGGAATAAAAGTATTAAACTGCACAGTGTCAAAAAGAAAAAAAGGGGGGTTGGGGTGCAGAAAACAGCCATGAGACGCTGCCAGAGAAAGCCCAAAGAGTACAGGGTCGCAGGCTGGCAGCCTCCTGGCCCCCTGCTCCTCATGCCTGTCCTGCGCCTGGTTGCCTCCTGCAAATGGTGTAGAAGGGTCATTCACAGCCTGAACATGCCACGGAAGGCTCCAGGACGCTCCTTTACCTGGATGCCGAAATCCCCGGAGAACCTGCCCGGTGCCCTGCTGGCACACTGTGTTACTGGGGCCCGGTGCCCTGC
>NW_004567129.1:188971-195964 GCF_000260355.1 Condylura cristata | reverse complement strand
TACTGGGGCCCGGTGCCCTGCTGGCACACTGTGTTACTGGGGCCCGGTGCCCTGCTGGCACACTGTGATACTGGGAGTTACTAAGTTTTTTCAAACTGTGACTTCGTTTCTTGATAAATAAAGCGATCACTCCAAGCTGTGTCCTCACTAAAAATGAGGATAAACCTTGAAGACACTGTCCTGAGCTGTGTGGAGGGGGTGAGAGCTTCCTGTGTGGCAGCGGGATCTGTGTCCCCAGAAGCCTGCAGTGTAACGGCTACAAGGACTGCGATGACTGGAGTGATGAGTCTCACTGCATGCCTCTCACTTCCAGGGTGCAGCAATGACCAGAAGACAGCTGATAAAAGTGAGGTGACACGTTATGGAGTGGCTCAGATAGCACAACAGGTGCAACAACTTAAAAGCACCACCTGAGACTATTTTGTGAAGAGGACAATCCCAAAGCACAAAATAAAAACGCGGTTTCCAAATGTTGCTGATTCACTGAAATAACTGTATTTATTATTACTCTTACTAAGATTGCCATGAAGATAAATACTAGGAAGTCATCAAAATCATAAAAATATTTGAGACGGAAAGGACCTGAACACACCTCCTTATACAGACACAACAAATCCACGCATGCACACAGAGAAATTCACTATGAAGGAGACCCCAAATCTGACAAGGACAGATCTCACAACAAAGGATACAAAGGCAGCAATGAGACAGATTGAAAACAGACAGACCTCCCCAAGCAAGATACCCCACCTTGAGTGGGAAGGCTCAGGATTGTGAGGGATTCTGAAAGTGCAAATCTTTTCTACAGTTGTGTTTCTCAACTAGGTGCAATTTAAGCCCTAGGGAATAATATCTTCCAGTGTGTGGAGACACATTTCAGGATCCCAGATGCAGAGGCTGGAAGCTGTGCTGGTGGTATTCAGTGAGTGCAATGCCCAGGCAGCTTCCCAAGCAGGGCACAGTCTCCAGAGCAAAGAATCATTCCGTTCCAAATGCCAGTAGTACTGCAGTTGAAAATTTTTTCCTTAGAACCAGAAGCAAATTGACAAAGAATCCCAAGGGGTCAAGAGAGCTGGCATCATTCAACAGCTCTTAATGAGCTGGGCAACTATGAACAAATACACAAACTTCTCTGATCATCTCCGAATGAGTGGGTTTATGGGTGGCAACTGTGAATCCATACTTGAATCTAGCATAGAGGCAGCACAGTTATGATTATAGACTTAGAGATTGAGTGAGTTGAAGGATGTTTTATAAAAGGTTTTCTGTTTCTTAGTTTTCTCCTTAAAAAAGTGTAATGATAATTTTGAAGGATGAAAGTTCAGAGTAAGGTGCCAAACTGAAATAAATATTAATACACGAGAACTTCAGAAGTAACATTTTGTATCTCGTTAAGGAAAAAAAAATATATCTAAAAAACAACTATTTTAGGTCAGATGAAACCATGTTGTATTGAGTAAGAAAACCACAGCAAGCTGACTGAAAATTTTGTTGTGTTGGCCCCAAATTGCACCAAAACATCCCTTTTCAGTTTAAATAAAGATTCCAATAAAAAATAAGTCACTAAATATTTAATTGCTGGTGGTTGGTGGCCACTGATATTTAGAGTCTAAGACTTATTGTCAATTTTTTTCCTTTGGTTATTTGTATTCCCAAATAAGAAAGACCATCCACTAATGGTCTTTTACTTTCTGACTTCTTTTCTGTGGAAAAATCACTTCAATGTCTGCTCATCCACATTGTCCTGAACAATCCCATTTATCTTTCTTTAATAGCAAGTTGTATTTCACTGAGCATTTATGTCACAATTTTCTTATTCAGACATCTGTTGAGGAGTATATAGCTATTCTAAACAGTGCTACTTATTTTAATTTTGGAAACCTATGAGTGGTATTGCTGGATCATGTATTTCCACTTTTAGTTTTTTTTTTTTTTAAAAAAGTCCATATTGGGCTCTCCCTGGTGGCACAGCGGGTTATAAGCACAGCACTAAGGAGCTAAAGCCACTTCAGCAGGAGTTCGATCCCCGCCCCGGAGGTGACCCACATGGCGCTGCAGATTTCTCCTGACCTGCCCGCTGCTCCCCTCAGCACTGTAGTTCATCAGTCGGCCTGTTCTGCTCCCCATTCTGTCTCTGGTGAAGCCTCTCACTGCCCCCGCACCTCTGACCTGTACCCCAGCTCTGTATGCTTTTTTTAAAAAAAGTCCGTATCATTTCCCATCAAGTCCAAATATAACTTGTGTCTGCCCTCCCACCTCCAAATTCAGAGCTATCATACTTCTCCAACCCACTGCCACTGCTTTTTTGATACAAAACCACTGCCTACCAAGGCTCTGCTCTGCCCAGTCATTTGCTACATCTAGTCACTATGATTTCTTAGAAATTAGATGCCATTCTTGTTCTGGCCTTCCACTGGCTTCCCATTGTGTTTAGAGGGAAAATTCATTTGTCTTTCATAGTTCACAAGACCTTTCTGTCTCCTGTGACTTCACCTCATGTAGCTCCCCCACACCCTTAACCCACACACACTCATCCCACTACCCAATGTTCCCTCTTCTTCCCAGTGTCACCTCAAGTTCTCTGCATTTTCTTTCCACTGGCCATGGATTCCCTCACTGATCATGCTCCTGAGAATAACTTACCCCTAATTAGCTCAAATGTCAGTTCCACACAGACTGCCCCATCCATTTAGTCCTCTCCTTCCTAAAAATTGTGCATTTTATTCAACTATATATTTAGTGATTTATTGTATATTGTGTGTCTCCATCTTGTCTGTAAAGTTACAGATAGCAGGAATTGTTTCTTTTAAGTTTCCTAAGTTTTCTTTTTTATGGATTGTTTTAGTTGCACATTTAGTTTTGGACATTTAAAGATTTGCTCAAAATCTTTAAATATATGCACATTTATGTTGATCGCAGCACTATTTACAATAACCAAAATATAGAAATAAACTAAGTGCCTGTGACAGCTGAATCAAATAACAAGGTGGAATAAATACTAGCCAGATGAGATCTTGCCATTTGCAACAGCATGGATGGAACTAGTGGGGATTATGCTAAGCAAAGTAAAGTCACAAGGAGAAAGACAAATAACAGGTTATTTTATTTATATGTGGCATGTAAAGAAACAGATCAAAGGAACAGGCAAAAATAAACCATAGGAAGCCTTGGAAATATAACTAGAATTGAAGTAATGGTGATGGGAACAAAGAGGGCCCAGCAGACCTTGGTGAAGAACCATCTGGTTGCAGGTTACTGTGTGACATATAACCAAGAGGTACAAACTTATACCCCTAAATCACAGACAGTTATCAATTAATGTTGCCTCAATAAAAATAATAATAAAAAAAAATCTGCCTTCTGGAAAACATCCTCAACTTTGTTCCTTTGCCACTGGAATCCATGTTGGTACTTCTTGCCAATATGGCTGTAAACCCATGGGAAATGTGGGGCAGAGAAATACTGTCAGAGAATGGCTTTGGAAACATTTCTGGATTATAATTAACTTCTATGGCATCTCAACTGTGTGTCAGGGACTGTGTAACTTCAGAACATGCCACTCCATTGGGTCCTTTAGGATCCCAACCAGAAAAATGTGACATCTAGGAGGGAATTTAAATAAATCATTATTTACAGATGCTTGAGTAATTTACATAGGGGAATGTTGCTCACAGACCTGGGAAAATTCGTTGCCACACTTGTGAGGTGCTAGCATGGACAGCCCTCAGAGTCAGTCCTCTGAGTCTGGTCCACATAAGAGGAAAGAGGACTTGTCCTCTTGGAACAACTCAGAAGTTCCATTTCAGTTTTTGAAGTGTCCATAGAGCCAACAAAAATCCCTCTTGCCCATTCTGAATACTTCCCTTTTCTGCAAGGCTTGATCCTAAGATCCTTTTCTAATAAACTATTGCATATGGCTCTCCATTTCAGTCTTATTCCAGAACAATCCAACCTACAACATCCTCCTGGTCTGATGATAAAAGAGGAATTCATGATACCTGAATTCAGTGAACACTGGCACCAGTGGAAAGGAGCTGATGACAGAAGTTGGTCACAGATGAAGAAACCCAGTGCTTGTCCAGGCTACATCATTAGGAGTTGGCCTTTTCACCCCACATTCTCTAATTTCCTGCTACCTTCTTGCATCAGCCAAACACAACTAAAAAATGGAAAGCAAGTAAGTCTGAATGAAGCATTTCTGGAAGATCAGTTTCCAGGGCCAAAGAACTGGGCAGAGAAGCATGGGGAGGCATCCTGGAGGGACAAAGGCAAAAGAACCGGTACAGTTGGGCACTATTATAGCACCTTTAAAGATAAGGAAACACAATTAGAGATTTTGTCTGACTTGAATAAGAACACAGCATACTGTATAGAAGGGGTGGAACAAGAATTTGGACTTTGAGGTCTGTGCCTGTAGTACTGCTCTGTACAGCTGTCTTGATTTCCAGTGCCCCCTTCTCCCAGTATTTCTCTAAAAGGAGACCTGGCCTTTCTCTTTCTTTGCAATCTTCTCATTTCATCATTCAAGGCTCAAGAAACATAGACTGCTTATTGAACATGTACAGGGGTTTCTAATGACTGAACTCTCAAACTTGATTTAGCCAGTTTCTTTATCTGACAACTGGAAAGGAATATTAGAATCAAATGAGTTGTCATCCAATTCTTGCCAAGTATCAGTCCTCATCTGGGTTTACCAGATTAGTTGACCAACAGTTTGTTTCATAAGTATCAAATAACTGTTTGAACTGTGAAATTCTAGCTCTGAAATGCTAGATGGAAAATCCCAGAATGCTTTCTTCCCCTGCACAGTAATATTTCTTATCAGAAAAAGCTTGTTACTTAAAGGGAGCCTACAATTAGTCTTGACAAAGGAATTGCAAACAATGTTCTAACTCATGTCTGTGTTTATTGCTTTCCTCTGATGTGTTTAGCCTTAGCCTCTGCCTCAAGCTTCCCATGGACAGCTCTCTTTCTGTGGGGTAACTTCAGGGAGAAAAATTCAGCCTAAATAGAATTTTGCTCTGGGTCTTTTAGCTGAGTTTGACTTGAGACAAGAGAAGAGGTTTTTCCAAGGACTTTGGAAAAAGAATTATGATGGATGCTGATATGTTAGTTAGCTTTTCTTCTTCTTCTTCTTCTTCTTTTTTTTTTTTCTGGAGAAGAGGATACCATGGTCCTATAAAGGACCCATGCTGAATGTCAGAAAAGTAGGAGGTCTTAATACTGAGATCAGTGGACAAGGTCAGGGATTACTTTGTGGGTCCCACTTCTTTCTTTTCCTAGAACTAATAGAGTGTTTTTACTTTGAATTATTGAAACCAAATTTTCCTTTGCTTGGGATGACTGAATACAGCTTCTCATCATTCAAGTCTCTTGTCAAATGTGACTTCTTTAAAGAGCACTTCTATGATAGTTAAGTAAGTCCTCTGGGTATTTTTAAGTCCTCTTCTCAGTTTTATTTATTCATGTAATTTATCACTATATTCATATTCATATATATATATACACACACATTAAAATAGATTATAAAGGTATAAAGGCAGAGGCTGTTTTGTTTACTGTTGTATGCTGAGCATAATAGTTGCATAATATAAATAAATATTTCTTCAGTAAAACAAATGAATTCCAGGGACCATATCTGCCATTACAGAGGCAGTTGGTCAGGGGATATGTTCTCCATTCTGGCAGAAAGATTTTTAGAGTCCAGCTTAGACTATCTCTTCTATTAAAACCTCTAAGATGAGGCAAATTTTTAATGAAGTCAAGAGGGATTGACTGAAGTTATATTACAAAAGACTTTTACTGCTCTCTTCCACTTCAACTGGAAATTTATCCTAAGGCAAAATTTTCAAGCCCATTACTTTGGCTATTTTACAAGTCATCAGAGGGTCTACAGTCGATCCTGGTTGTCAGGAGACTAAACAAATGCAATTCCCTAATTAGCTTCTGGATGGAAACTGCAACCAACCCTGAGCTGAGAGCAATTCATTGCACTTGCTGGACAGTGGTGTTAAGAAGAGTAATTGGCCAGCATCAGAAAGGGATAAATTTAGTTTACGTGTTTGGTGGAAAATACGTAAATCAGGCAGTAAAATGATCTGATTTATGGAAATGAACTAATCATTTGATGCTTTGAAAAGAAAGGAGAGTGAGTGAGAAATTAAGGAAGAAGTTGATACAAAAACGTTTCTCATTCTACGTTGCTCCTATCATCAACTTTGAATCATCTCTGCTTCAGAGGGGAGGTGAGAATCACACATAGATAATTTTAATACTGTGTAGATTCTCACTTGAAGCTGGCATTTAAATGCTTTTTATACTTTAAAAAAGTAATTAAGATAGAATGCATATGTAAAGTTTACAAACTGCACTAATTTTAAATGAATAACTTAGTTATTTTATATCTCTGTAAGCATCACCCAGGAGAGGACATAAGCCACTAGCACCACAGAAGCTTCCCTGCTATGATATTTACTTCCAGAGATAATCATTATCATCACTTTTATCCCCATAGAGGAGGTCTGTCAGTTTTTAAATTTGGTATCACTCAAATCATGCAGTTTGTTCACTTTTATACACAGTTTATTTGGTCTAACTTAATATCTGTGAGATTGAGCCATGTTACTACAGGTCTTGAAACTATACCAAACATACCAAGCTCACATATCCATTCTTCTGATGGTAGATATTTGATCCCACTTCCTACTCCCCAAATGTTCACTATTATGAATAAAATGATTCTTAACAATATGCTTGGATATTTGGTGTAGGCACTTTTGGGGTGGGTGGCCAGGAAGGTTAGGTTTGGGACTTGTGGACTAGAGTTTCCCATGTCAAGCTTGAAAGATAAGCAAACATACACTCTGGTTCTTAGAATCATTCCATATACAAAGTTACTGTTTCTTACACAAATTTAAATAATTCATTTTACATGTATATCCTGAAAGTGTTCCTTTAAAATATAGATAATCAGGCCCTCCCTGGTGGCGCAGC
>NW_004567129.1:181041-188436 GCF_000260355.1 Condylura cristata | reverse complement strand
CCCACTCTGTCCCTGATGAATCCTCTCACCCTCCACATCTCTGGCCTGTACCCCAGTTCTGTATGAATAAATAAATAAATCTTTAAAAAAATATGGAAATACATGAGTAAAGTATTTTAAATACAAAGGACTGAAGTTGTGGAAGACGACCATAGATGTAGAACTTAGTATAATTGTAGAAATTATACATAGTAGAAATTAAAAATTGATGGAGTTGGATAGCACCAGAGTATTTATGGTTTGATAACTCAGAACTTGGACAAAGAGACCAAGTCTGAAATGGACTCTTTTGTAGACTATCTTGATGTCTAGACAAGTGGTTCCTAGTATCAGAGGCGTTTGCCCATGAGTGTTTTATAAAATTTCAGATTTCTCAGTCCAACACTAGTGTTACTGAACCAGAATTTGGTATCCAGGTATCTTTGGAAGTTATTAACATGCAGTCTTTATGATGTTAACAGGTAGCCAGGATTGATTACCTCTTTCCATGACTTTCGAAGAAAAGTTTTACCTTCTTTTCCCCATTTCTACAATAAGTGGGTGGTTGAGTGGGTGCTGAATACATTGATCAGATGGTTTGCTGTCATAGAACATTATTCACTAACATTCACATATAACTGCAATTCTCACATATCATATAACCTCAACTCTTTTTTATCTTGATGAAAATCTGGATAACAGCACATCTAATTTGATTCATGGACTGTTACTGCTCATGATTTTGGCTTTTGAAACTTCTTATTTAATTTTCAATGATGGGATGGGGAACAGGAAGCATAGTTTCCTTCAAAACTTAATTTTTGATTTTCTAAGTTCTTAAAGATTCATCATGACCTATCTTCCCACAGGTCAGTAAGGATGTGTTGTTTACATATCACAAAAAACCTATATTGGAGATGAAAACATATGCTCTGCTTGCTGGTGTTCCATTTGGAGGGATTTTCTGAAAGTGTCAGACATGAGTAAAATGACCTTATCCATATTCAAAATTTCCAGGAAAAGTCATTGAGAAAATGGCTTCCAGTAATTTAAACTAATTTAGTATATTGCAAACAAAAATGTTTTTTCCATTTGTTTTCTTAAGTAAGAGAAGTATTACCCAAAGATTGCATTAATGTGACTGTTAAAAATCTTCCATATATTGAAGCAGCCCAAATGCCCAAAAGTAGATGACTGGATTAGAAAGATGTGGTACATATATACAATGGAATATTACTCAGCAACCAGAAAAGAGAAACACATGTCTTTTGCAGCAACTTGGATGGAGCTGGAAAAGATCATGCTTAGTGAGATAAGCCAGAAAGAGAAAGAAAAATACCCGATGGTTTCACTCATAGCAGGAGTATAATGGACCAGACGAGAAAATAACAAGAATAATAAACAACCATATACCAGAGACATTTTGCGGGGGTGGAGTGGGGAATGGGATCAAAAACGGGGGGGGGATGGGGAGGGAAGTTCACGGGATTATGGTGATGGCACACGGGTGACTTGGTGATGGGAAACCCGCAGGGATTACAATTGAGATGGAAAAAAATGTACAAAATGATGTAAAAATAAACAGTTATATAAAAAAAATCTTCCATATATCTCTAGAAAGACCAAGGGTTATTGTGGGATTTTACCCAAAGAATTTCAGGTACTGCATTTACCTTGAGATGTATCAGAAATGTTAAGAAAGTGTATCTGTATGGGTCACAGAGACCTCTCCCTTGTCTATTTCAGGCTCCTTTAGTTCAAGGATGGAAAATGGGAAAGTGGTATCTACTTGAAAACATGAGTGCAAATGCTCTTAGGTAACAAGTAAGGCACTGTTTTTGTTTTGTTTTGTTTTTGTAGAAAAGATCTCTCTGTAGTCAGACAATTTGTAGTCAACATGTACTGAATGTGTGTCCATAGCAAGCTATCTAGCCTGTTTTGCATCCACTTTCTTATCTAAGAAATGTGCATGATGATAATGCAGTATCAGTCTCCATAGGGCTGCTGTGTTCATTCCTTATGAATGTATATCAGATCGCCAACCGAATGTCAGTCAGTTATCATTTTTCTTATTATTTCTGAGGCCATAAACTTGCCTGTGGTTCCCCAGTGGAACACATGAGAGTTCAACTATGATGCTTTCACAATGCACAAATAAGTTATTGATTTGTTCAGTTTTTGTCTACATGTAGAAGGATGGTTTTTATAATGGAACAGAAAAGCTAGCTTACTTTGTGTAAAAAAAAAAAAGATAAAAAGTGGTGAGGTTGGAATATGCATTTCATGTAAATCGCTGGAGATGAGACCTGTGATTTAGATGGATGCATTAAAATGGGGTTTGATGTAGAAATGCCTCTTGAACCAAACTACTTATCCTGCCAGCTTACCAATTAAGATATGTGGTTAAATGCAGGGAGTTGTCTTGAGAAACCTGGTAGAGTCCACTAATACTAATGGCAAAATTTTCCAGAAGTCTAAATTAGGAAAAACTAGTTGTCTTGTCCTGATCAGAGGAAATTTGTGGAACCTCTATAGAGTTCCTGCAGAATACCATAAATTTCTCTCTTCCCTCATGGAAAAGACATTATTAGATAAATTTAACTTTTTTGGCATTTATCTGGTAAGTTGGAACTTGATGGCAATCACCGTAGGTTGGAACAAAACTTAACCCTGCCATACACATGAATATTATTGGTGTTCTAAAATTATATGAAACTTCTTAAAATTGTTCTTATATAATATTGTGAATTTTGATTGTTATAGATTATAATGTTGAATATATTTCCTTGTCCATTATGTTAACAGATTTTAAGTTTCATTATCTCAAAGTTTAAACATGAAGATTTCTCCTGACAAAATTAGCAGCAGAAAATCTTTGACAATATCTGAAGACCCATGCCAATTGTTTGACCTTCAGAACACAAATTTTCTACATAGGACTGAATAGACTACTGAGATGAACATAATTTTTTAAAAAGATTTATTTATTTATGCACACAAGAACTGGGGTACAGGCCAGAGGTGTTGGGGGTGAAAGGATGAGAGGATTCACTGGAGACAAAGTGGGAAACAATATAGGCAGATTGATTGAAATATAGTGCTGAGGGGAGCAGCAGGTGAGACAGGAGAGATCTGCTGTGCCAGGTGGGTCACCTCCCTGGTCAGGGATCAAACTCATGCTTCAGTGGCTGCAGAGGGCTTAATGCTGACTTTAACCCCTTGAACCATGAAGGAGGCCCCTGAACATAATTTTAATAAGTTTTTTTGAACTGAAACATCTTATTTGGTTTTGTTTTTGACTCAAGGAATTTTTTCCCTTCTTTTAGCTGACCAGGATCTGCAGCAATATTAAGTTGCATTTTTGTGAACAGAACTATGTTTGCTTTTTTCCCATCAAATTATGGGAAAATGGTGATAAGCATTCTTGCTACTTATGATAATGTGTCTACCCTTGAATAATTTCAATAGGGAATTTTTGTCTTGCCTTAAAATAGGTAATTGGAAATATGGTTTATTACTAAGGCTTTGATTAGATGTCTTTTGGGAGTGGAAATTGAGCAGCACCATGAAGAAAAGAGCCTGTCACATTACCTGTAGGCTCCTGAGAACTTCAAGGAAGGCGGGAAACATATTGCCACTGGCAGGCCTGAAGTCTCCAGGAAAAAATGCTGGGTCCCTTGAGGAGAGGAAATATTCCTAAAGGTACAAGACATGCAGGCACATTTCAGCAAGACTGAACCATGGTCTGGCTCCTGAAGACCGGACTGGCCCAATGCTGAGAGCTCAAGCTAAGCGATGGAAAATTTCAACAAAGCAAACAAAAATTCTGCCCTGAGGATTTATCCAAAAAAAAGAAATCAAGTATATTAAATTAGATTTAGTTTATAAAAATATTTTGATGTATTTAATCAAATTGGGATGAAGGTAGAGGCATATGAAAAATTATTTAATAGCATTATTATTTTTAATTTAAATGTTTATTTATTTATTTTACATCATTCTTCATTTTGTACCTTTTTTCATCTCAGTTGTGATCCCCGTGGTCTTCCCACTACCACTTCACCCGTGTGCCATCACCACAGTCCCAGGTGCTCTTCCACCTCAGTTTTGATCCCATTCCTCTTTTAACTCCCGTAATATCTCTCTGGCTTATAGTTAGTTGTTCATTGTTTTTCATTTATACTTTCATTAAGATTTTTATTTTCCTTCATCCCTTACGCTCCTGCTATGAGTGAAACCATCTGGTAGTTTTCTTTCTGGCTTATTTCACTTAGCATGAAATTTCACCAGCTCCATCCATGTTGCTGCAAAAGGCATGAGTTTATTATTATTATTTTTTGATTGCCAAGTAATAATCCATTGTGTGTATGCACCACATATTTTTAATCCATCATCTACTTTTGTGCATTTGGGTTGATTCCACATCTTCCCTACTGTAAACAGAGCAGCAATGCTGATGGCCAGCAGGCATATGAAAAAAATGTTCAGCATCACTTGTAATAAGGGCAATGCAAATCAAAACCACAATGAGAATGGCACATCTTCAAACAACTAGCAACAACAAATGTTGGCGAGGATGTGGAGAAAAAGCAACTCTCCTGTACTGCTGGTGGGAAGGCAAATTAGTACAACCACTATGGAAATCTGTTCGGAGGTTTCTCAAACTGCTGAAAATAGAGCTTCCATATGACCCAGCAATCACAATCCTAGGGATCTACCCAAAAGTCACAGAAACAATGATTCAAAAGTACACCTGCACCCTCCATGTTTATTTTAGTAGTAGTAGTATTAATCACCTTTGAGATATTTTTCTTCTGAGATTTTCTGATACTCCGCTATTTGTTTGATTTATGTATCTATTCTCCTTTTCTTAAACTTACTATTTTCTAAAAATGCAGGATTTGCCACACTGGCTGGCTGTCCATTGACAACTCTTACGACAAAATGCTGTTTCATTTGAATACACTGGAACTCTGGAAAAGACTGTCTTCCTGAGGCTACAACTCAGGGCCCACACATTTTACCATAGAAATAAAGGCCAAAATTCAATGGGGAGAAATTTCTAGATGAGCAAGCTCTGTGCCCATAACGTCACCCTCAACAAACTCCACCCTTGATGTCTTTATTCACTCCACCCCCATCTCCATGTCATTGCAATCTCAGGGGTCGAGTGTTACCACCCCCAGCATGCCATGATTCTGGTGTCCTGCATTGGGGCCACTGGGCACTAGGGGAAAGGTAAACAGCCATGCTTGGCTTAAAACCTGAACACACGCTGGATATATCTCTCTTGCTTTTCTGGTCTTAACTTTCACACCAATGGCCCAATTCAGATGGTGTTGCTGGTAGAAAGTGTCAGCCAATTAATCTTTTTTTTCTTCTCTCCCTTCTCAGTGCCTTTGCAAATAAACCTTTTGAAAATTTCTCCTTCATGTCTGATATTGGATCTTGTCCTGAGTTCTTAAGCACACAGGTGAGGATTCACACAAGGTCACCCCTGATTCCCCTTGGGGATTCCTTGTAATACATAGGGCCTTTTCTCTAACCATTCTGTCCGATGCATACTTGATTATCTGCCAGGCTGGATGATTTTCTTTCCCCCCTAAAACAGTCTAGGCATAACTTCCTACTTTCCCTATCAGATAACTCCTCTATCTTGCCAAATTTCTCATCTCTCATTATCTCCCAGGTGGAGTCTGATTAGTCTGGGCTAACAGCAAGACTCCTGCCTCACCCCTATGTATTCTCTTAGTAATTTTCCATTCACTTCACCCCTCCTTTGCTTAAATTTCTACTGTCCTTGTTGTATTTGGAGTTGAGTTCTATTTTCCCCAACCTCATTCCTATAATTTATCACCTTAGTACTGTTGAATCTTTATTCTGCTTTACCATTTTAACAAGCATCAAGGATGAATATTGTCTTAAAGAACAGAGATTAGTATAAATATGACCACAATAAAGATAGAGAACTTTCCCTCACCATTATCATGCATCATAGTTTTTTGTTTATTTGCCTGTCTCTTCTAGCAGATGGTCAGTCTCCTTAAGATTTTTTTCACATTGAATATTTTATGAGAAAGGGTAGTTGCTCAGAAAATGTAAGTTGAATGCAGTGACTGATTCCAGAATGCCCTGGATGACCTCTGTGTGCCTGCCCTGGGTTGAGTGGACATTAGGGACATGATACTTGGTTTTCTAGCCCTACTCACTGCTGGGCAAGGGGGGAAGGAAAGCCTTCATTTTGAAATCTGCAATTTTTGTGAGCATTAAATATATGATGCTTACATACATTTATAAGTCATTTTCTGGTCCTTATGTTTGGTTGTTGGAAGACTACATTGGGCATCTTTTTTTTTTTTTAAATAATATAATAGTTTAACACGCCTCTTGCAGCAACATGGATGGAAAAGATCATGCTTAGTGAAATAAGCCAGAAAGAGCAGGAGTTTAAAGGACCAGGAGAGAAAATAATAATAATAATGAACAACTATATACCAGAGACATTTTATGGAGGTAGAGTGGGGATGGGATCAAAAATGGTGGGGGGAGGGAAATGCACTGGACTATGGTGATGGCACATGGATGATTTGGTGATGGGAATCCCATGGGCATTACAACTGAGATGGAAAAAGTCACCAAATGATGTAAATATAAACCATTATATTATTAAAAATAGTTTATTTTTACATTATTTTGTGCCTTTTCATTGGGCATCTTTTATGACAGAGTCTCACAAACTCCAACCTGGCACCCAGTTGGGATTCTAAGATCCTTATTGGCCTCTCAGCGAGTGATTTAACTCAGAATGTGAACCTGCTCCAGACTGGTCCACAGTCACCTCTGTTGGTATTAGAGGTCCTGTGTGGCTTTATTAATATGATGAAAGGAATTTAGAAAGAAAGCCGAAGGTTCAAACAGGTAACTTTCACTAAGGATCACTAGGGATAGCAATTAATCTGGACCACACTCTCTGCCAAGAGTGGAGGAGATCCTGGTTTTATGGAGCTGGTCACCAGGCAGGGTAGCAAGGAAGCAGGTCATGGCTGACTAGGATTTTACCAGATTAAGTCGCTAACAGGCAGGTAAAGTAGCAAAGACCATGTTCCAGGGGCTGTATAACAAATCCCCTCCTCTTTATGTTCCATTCCTGATTCCTATGGAAGTTGAAGGGTAAAGAACTTCTGTAGTTGTTTCCTGGTGAAGTGAAGGCTGTGACATAATTTTAGGACCCATAAGGGTAATGGAATTCAACTTGAAGAGGGAGACATAATCTGGACATCCCCTGAGTGATTTCCTAGTTGTTTATTCTTCTTGAAAGCACTAGCTGAGAATTCAGAGGCCAGGGTCAGAGATTACTTACTACAAAGCAATGGTAGATAGGGTCAGCCAATTAATCTTTTTTTTCTTCTCTCCCTT
>NW_004567129.1:167468-180921 GCF_000260355.1 Condylura cristata | reverse complement strand
TCCAGGGTTAACTGCAGGCTTTACTTGGGCTTGGTATATGCAGGTTTGCACAACCTGAGAAGGTATCTATGGCTGCATAGTTCATTCAGTCCTATGTGGAAAATTTCAGATTATCTTGCTAGCAATTAATATTAGTCCACTCTCCCCCCCCCCATATGCTCTGCAGTTCCTTTTATCCTCACTTCCAGGCAAACCTGTATTTTTAGACTATTTGTCAGTGGTTTTTCTGTGAATTTCTCTGAATACAAAACATTAGAATAAGTAAGTTAAAAATAACTGTAATTAAAGTTTGATTATAAAGCAGTTGACAAGGAAGTTTACTCAATTTTGTGACATACAGTATTTCAGAATTACTAGAATTGACAAGTAACAGTATTATGCCAGAATATTTTAGACTTAAGTTTCACATAATTTTATAACACTCATATATATATTTACATATACAGTATGGTTAAACATTTCTGCTATGTGAAAATGCTCTCATTACATTTCATTATACACAATGCAACCCAATTTATTTAATATCTTTTTCACAAGAACAAGTTTATGGGGTGTCTTAAGACCTTCAAAACCTTCTATTTTCCCTTTTAATTAACAAAAGACTTTATTATTTATTTATTTTGAGTTCAGAGAATTTTTTCCACAGGCTTAATACACAGATTTTTATAATTCATAATTCATATTTGGTTTTACAAACATTTTTTTCAGTATGGTTTGGCTTCTAAGATACTTATATGACTTTGAATATTGATGCTCTTTTTTAGCAAAAGGAGGATATTTGAACCTGTTTAGCAAGCACTGAATGTTCATCAATTTATTCATATCCAATGGATCATCTGTCAATATGGAATACTTATTCTTTGTTTCTAATTCCTTCAATTTCATCCAACAAATTACTTTTTAAATTGAGGGACAGTACCAACTTTGTCCACCTGATCCTTATAATCTAGTTAAAGATGCAGGAGTCAGAAGGATTTGTGTTAATCACTGGTCTCACATACTGCTTAAATGTATATTCTATTTCCTAGTTGTGGGTATTCTATAAAAATAAGAGACTCAGGCCCTCCCTGGTGGTACAGTGGGCAAAGCACAGCACTAAGAAGCTAAAGTCACTTCAGCATGAGTTCGATCTCCACCCTGGAGGTGATCCACATGGTGCAGCAGACCTCTCTTGACCCGCCCACTGCTCCTCTCAGCAGTGTACTTCGTCAGTCGGCCTGCTCTGCTCCCCGCTCTGTCTCTGATGAAGCCTCTCACTGCCCCTGAGCCTCTGGCCTATACCCCAGATCTGTATGCATAAATAAAGAAATCTTTAAAAAAATAAGAGATTCAATTATTTCATGGTTGAAAGTTGGGTTACTCTCTTCACAAGTGGGTATTCAATAATACAAATGAAGTCACAATAACTATCAACATAATTGACCTTTTTTAACCTCAGGCTTCTGATTAAAACCTGAACTCAGTTTTTAATTCCTTTATCCTTTTAGAAGATAAAGAGAACACTTGTCACATAAATCCACAATGATAGTAAGGCATAACTTAAAATCCCTTATAAGAGCCATTGACCACATTTAACTTGACCACAAAATGTTCATGTTTAAGTTTTCCCTTTTAAGCCTACACATTCTTTTGGTTTGTGATGTTTAAACATGATTCCATTCCAAAAGTAATAAACTTTATCTTGAGGCTGAATCTTTCAGACTCTAAACAAAAGACCTCCTTTTCTATACTTTCAAATACAAACAAACATCTTATCTTTTACACAGAGCTATTTCTCCTCTGCTTTTTTGATGTCATTAGTCTTAGTTTCACACATCAATTAGAGTTGAAAATGCTGAACTCTTAAATTCCCAATGCTATATTAAAAAACTTTAATCCTCCCTCTAAATAGGAAGACTCACAAGTAACTTGTCATGATTTCTGAAACACATGTTTTAGTCTTTGTCTTTTAGATGAAGAAGACACATTTCACACGTTAGTTCCCTTGCAATAGGAGACAAAAGAAAACCAAAGACCCACAGCAGTTCTTACTTTAAGGGTGAGGCTTCAGGGCCAGAGGCTGCCGCTTAATGCTTATGGGTCAGGTGCACTTTCCCTTCCTACCTAACCCTGGGCCCGAACCTCAGGGATTAACACAGTCAAGGCCTTTGAGAAGGCCCCATTTATGATGAGCAACCAGTCAGTCAACCAGGCATGGGGCGGACAGGCAGGTTTATTGTTGGCTCAGCAAATGGCTAAGGAATCTTGAAGCCCTGGTACACTTGACAGCCTTTGATACTGAAGCAGGGGACCAGATACAGGCAGACCAGCCTGCAGGGAGACAGGCTTGAGGGAGGTGGGTTTTGGGGTGGCTGTGAGCACCCATGAACTCTGCACTCTCTCCTCTCTCTCCCTCTTAATCTCTGCAATATATCTTGGGCTCCTCTACCTCTAGGTACACATGCACCTCGGCCCAATTCAGCAGTTATGGGTCCCTGTGCCCAGTACTCATGTCCCTCGGCTGGGTGTCTGACTGATAGGTGTGCTTGACCGGTCCTCATGCACCCAAACACCTTTGCACCAACGTGATAGCATGTGTGGACACTTAAATGCGTCAGGAAAGCAGGGCCACAGCCATAGGGCTAGTGGAAGGAAGGAGGAAAACAGCCCGACTTAACCCATTTCCCTATGTCTCCTGCTTCAGCTATTGCCTCCAAATGAAGTGTAGCTCACAAAACAATTCTCTCCTTGGGGGGAACAGGAAGGAATACTCTAAATATTTTCTTGGTTTATTCTTTTCACCAACTGTTGAGCAAATTTGGGAGAATAAATTTCTGTCCATATGTTCAAAACCGATTAAGTGGCCACTTTGTTGACTAAAAAGTCAAACATATATGTTATAGAGCAGCAAGGGACACTGAAAGTGGCCACAGATACTGCAAACATAGATTACCAGTCAGTGCCTGCGTTCTTCACCTGTGTATACAGTTGCAAGACCACTCAGGTTCAGGGAACAAATGGAGTTTATTTAACAAACCAGGGTAAAAACAAGAGTCCCGAAGGGCATGAATGTCCATTTACCTTGCCTGCAGCAGTGTGCAGTGTTTTACAGCCCTAAAATTAAAGGCTCTCAAGTTGGGCATCTTCTTACAAGCTCTGTAGACACAGACTACAGCCAGACTACAGGCCTGTTTTAACTCATGAAGACAGCAGAAGACACAACAGGAGATGCACCCTGGAGCTGACAAGACACCCCAGTGCAGCACCAGACAAGAGACAGTCAAAACAGCAGCTGCAGCAGCTGAAGGACTGGACACAGGACCACTCTCACAGCTCAGTGAGGCACCCGCTCTGGGTCTCGACTCCCTGCCAGGCTGTAACATCTGTGAAACTGGGAACAGTGTCAGTCAGTTGGCTGCTTGCAAGACTCTGAACTCTTCCTCTCTGAGGCTGGCTGCTGGAAGCCTCTCTCCAAGTTCTGCAGAGGCCCACTACCTCTGAAAGATTGGCATGGGGTGGGAAGACGGAGCAGAAATAGCTGACCCTGGGATCACTGAAGATATGAAAACTCTGAAATCCTGAACACTGAATCTTTTCAGAGTCCCTACCCCCAGATACTTGGTTTGCATTTTCCCAGGGTTATCTATCCTCACCAGCAGCGCCCTCCGGGGGCACCACTTGCAACAGTCTTTAACTTCAGCCTCCAGTTACAGTTACCCCCTAAGCTCCAGGTCAGCTGGGGGCCCTCTGCATGATGGGAATATGATTTCTTGGAGCCAACTGAGAAACTCCTAGTCCCTTTGGTCATCGTGGAATCGGATGATGTGGGACTGTGGGCCTTTAGGGCCTGATGCTGGCCTCTCCCTTCTGTGGCATGAAAGGGGACCCAGCCCTTCCATTTGACGTGGGATACGTATTGTGCAATCTTCCCAGACTGGGTAAGTTCATCAGTCCAGCAGCTTAAAAGAGAATCCTGGGCATTTTCTTCCTCCTCCCCTACAGAATGTCTCTGATCTATAATTGCTTTTGGCCAGTTTAGTGTCCCTTTCCTGCCCTGTATCACTAAGACATTACAAAATCGATATGAAAAAATGCACAAAATGAAGAATGATGTTAAAAAAAAAAAGACATTACAAAACAACTCAAGACTGGGGAAAGTGATAATTTGTGGATTCCCACCCATGTGCTTACAATTGCAAGACACATCTCAGGCTCAGGGCAACAACAGTGTTTACTGACAGGGTTGATTGAGGTATGGAAAAACATTTCTATTGGCTAGCTGTTCAACCCAGTACTATAAAGCAAAGCTGCTCACACAAGATGGCATTGTCTCTCCAGTGAGAATCTAGAACTGGGGCCACATCAGAAGTGGTGGACCAGGATACAACTAATCCATGGCACCTGGAGGAAGTAACAGGTGATGCTGCTGTGGGAGAACAGCAACTGCAATCAGAAAGTTGGGCTGGGAAGTGTCAGGTGCCAGAATGGACAGTTTGCCAAGGCAGTGCCAGAGGGCTGTGGCACCAGTGTTACAACTCTTTGGAGATGCCAGGCATAGACTGGCAGTAGTGAAGATCTTGAAGGTTTGCAAAAATCTGCACTGAAGATCTTCTCAGAAGACAGTCTGGACAAGTCTCTCTCAAGTCAAATGAAGCCTGTTTATATACCCCTTCAGGGCACCTGCCTTTCAAACCTGATTGGTCCACTTTCAAATTGAGTTCTGTTTCCACGACTCATTTGGTGCCAGTGGGAGCTTTGAAGCTAATTGGTCCATTTTCAAAACCAGCTCAGGATTGAGAGCCAAAATCCTGGTGTGTCTATTCTTCCCTGTGCTCTCTTGTACCTGGCATGCCAATTTGCCTTGTGCTCTTTCCAGCTGGGCATGTGGCACAGGGCCTGGGGTGGGAGATCAGCTCTCTGCAGGTTTCCTCTCCACCCTGGTGCTAGCACAGAGCAGGGCAGGTTCTGCTGACACTGGAGAACCAGGTGCCAAGAGGGTGCTTCTTACAATCATACTTCTAGTTGTTTTTTTCTTTTTCTTTTTCTTTCCTTTTTTTTTTTTTTTTTTACAAGATGCTCTGCTTTGCCTGGAATCTGCCTCCAGTCCTGCCATACACTCACAAATCGGTTCGACCAGAGCTGCCCATGCTCCAAAACAGGTTGGAAAGAGTTGTAGGGTTATAGCCAGGGAGAACCCACATGGGCTCACGGAGCTGCCTGCAACTGAGTCTCCACGGCTCCACATTCACCTCCCCCCAACCCACCACTGTCCATTCCTGGGTACATTTTGACCCCTTCCACCAGGTGAACCCTGATGGCTCTTTCCCTCTTCCAGAGGTCTTTCCCTGGGACCTAAACACTGCTGGATCTCAAGGGACCTCAGAGACCTGATTTCCAGTTTCCCCCTGGCAACTTCTAAAAGGGAAAAAGGAAAATTAGTGTTCCTTATTTTTCTTTTATTTAATTTGCTTAGGTCCTTTTCAGGATTCTCTAAGATAGTTTTGAGCTTCTATGACTGAGGGCAAGTGGGTGACTGTAATAGTAGAAGATCAACTGAGGATCAAGGCAGTTGATGGCTGAGACCTGTGTCCTTGAAACCAAGACCCTGCCACCTGGGTTTCCATACTGGAGGTGTGGAGTCACAAAACTAGTCAACTACCTGTTTGGTGTCTGCATAAAATTTGTCTCTGGGTGAAAGAATAATTTAAACCCTGAAGGAGGTCATTGATTTCTACCTGTGTTGCCCCTCAGTAGTGAGGATCTGGATTCAACCCAGTATAAGAAAAGGTGTAAGAAAAAAAAATATGATTTCTCAATTTTAGGATTTCTTCACCTAAAGCATCAGGCAGGGCACCCACAGATGAGTTGTCCAGATTTCCTACAGGCCTATTTCTGAATCAAACACCCACCTGAGGGCTTTCAAACCTTGCTGCTTAAAACTAAAAGCAAATTTAAGCAGAACCATAGAAAGGCACCACTTTCTTTTGCAGGGGGTCTGAGAACAGAGTTCTTTAATTCCTTGGGTCAGCAAGGGGAGCCAGCAGCCCTGCCCCACATCTTAGACATCAGATAAGGGGGCTCAAAGAGTAGAACCCTGTCTCTTTGTGGTTGCCAAATTTTTTAGAATTCTTAAAGGTTAAAACAAAGTTGCTGATTATGGCTCACACAATAGGAAAGGGAATCAGCTACCTGAGTCAGCAACTGGCCTGAGGCTGGTTTTATGGGCTTGATAATCTGGAACCTGGGAATCAGTTTATTGGCTGCGCAGGGCTTAATCAGGTTAACCCGGTATGGGAAGGTACATATGGCAACAAAGAGGTTCTGGGAGCCCTATAATGTTGGCACTGAAGGCAGCTGGTGACAAAAGACGCTAGTAGAGGTGTTGCTTAAGCAGTTGTATCATGGTCCTTTGCAAGCTATCTGTGTTCACCAGTTTCTCAGCACAACAGTTCAGATTGGAGCAATCCCACTTTCCCACCACGTTTCTATCCACACATTTTCAAGCCATAGTTAGATTTAGTGCAGATAGGTTATTGGAAAAGTTAAATCAACCTTCGCAAGAAGAATCTTTTTAAGTCTTCTGTTTTGATCTTCCCCATTCTTTTACTCCCCATTTTTGTTTACCTATTTGTAAACTTTTGGAGAATATTTGGAAAAACTTTATGTGCACAGATCATGCAGGCGAGATTTTGCTCATGTCATATCTATTACTGTGACAAAAAAATTAGCTTAAGTTTAAAAGTATTTGGTGAATATAATTAATTGCACCAACTATATAAAATGCATTCTTCCTCATATATATAGATGTTCTGTCAACAAGACAAATGGACTCAGTAGCATAAGTATCTATGTGGATGAAATGCATAATAATGTAATTACTTTGCCAACAAAATGCTAACTTGCTTTAATCATTCTGTTCACAACATAATGTAAAGTGATTTAGTGGGTAAAATGAATCCACTTACAAATTGTTTTATGGTCATAATGCAGCCCTTTGGTGGAATGTGAATTGATGATAATAATTTTATGGGCAAATGATTTTTCAATTAAAATGTCTTTTCACAGACAAAATAGGAGTGTTACAAATGGCTCCCAATAACCACATGCCAAGTAGCAGGCAGAAAGGGCTGTCACCTATATTAACCAATACCTCAATTGAAAATGCTCAATTGAAAAAGCTTTAAAGCTCAAATGGTGATTTATTTTCATTAAGTTTATGATTTTCTTCCATCCCGTTAGAGAGGTATTTGCTCTCTGACATTACTGACCCAATAACAAAAATTAGACCTAATAACCAATCCACCAATCACTGTCTGCCATGTTTCTTTCCTGGGTATTAACTGATCACACCATATTGCACATTAACAAGCACTTAAACCAGGGCAATTCTGCTATCTAACATGGGCCTGGTTATCTTTAGTGCAATAATTATTGCACCCATGAAAATGGAATGAACCATTAAGATATAGTTGTTTTTAATTTGAAGACTGTGATGGAGGAAAAAAAAAAATGTTTCTATCTGGGATAATTCTCAGAATTCCTTTTGTGTAACATTCAATACCCCTAAATGGCTCTATGATTGGAATTCTGATTGATTTTTCAAAATCTTAAATTCTTTAAACGGTTCCCCCTCAGTGAGGTAACCTCATTAGATAGCAGGGCTGTGCTCCCAGCCAGCCCTATTTGTTTTCTTCATATGGTTGGAGACATGGCTGAAGGACTCTGGATTTTCTCTGCCCTTGTCCTGAGAGTGTTGGGGAGTAATTTTCCAATGTGCTTCCCTGGCCTGGTCACTTCCAGAGATTCTGTTACTTCTTTCCTTTCTTCTCTCCTCAAGCAAGCAGTTTCACTTCATTCTTGTTGAGTGTGCTTTACTCTTCCAGATTTCCTTTTCTGGAAGCCAAGCCCTCCGGAAATGAAGTCTTTTAAGACTGGGGAGAGGAAAGAATCCTATCAGAGGTGGAAGTCAGGCACTTATGGGGAAGCAGCAAAGCTAGAAGGTGAGAGCAGAGTCTACTAGGTCAATACATTTGCAAGAGATGTTGGCTCTGTTGCTTCTAGGCTGGGTTATTTTGAGCTTTTCTTCTGCAGCTACAGAGTACGGGTAAATTTTACCACTTTATTTGGATTGCAGAGCTGATTAAGCGAGATGATACACAATGTTCTCACAGTGCTCAGTAGGTGACAGCTATTACTGTTTTTGTAGTCACCACCACACAGTTAAAACCTGATGATCAGGAGGTGGATCAACAATAAGAAAGTATATGCAGTGGTTATATAAGACCCTTAAGAGGAGGAATTAGTTGGAGGGTTAATTAAAGATGGCAGGATGAAAAATTCAGATATATTTGTCCCCTCCTGTCTTGTTATGAACATCAATTTTCCTGCCCCAAATGTCACCAGTTCTTCTGGGGACATCCTGGAGTTTTTGACCTCACAAATAGCCTCTCATTGTTTTCTCTTTCTCTTGAGTAGTCAGAGCCTCCATGAGGGCTGCCACCTACAGAAAAATCTGCATCTGATGGGGGAATTCTGGGCATTCCTTACTGCCTTGGACTTTAGAAGCTTCATAGACAATTTCCTCCATAGGTAATAGGTAATCTTTATTTATTCTGGTTCACAGTTTGGCCAATCCAAAAACAGGCAGGGTTGCCCTTTCTACCCCTTCGTAAAGGTTCTCCATGACCTCTGACTAAGACCACACCTTGATAGAGGTCTTTTTCCATTTTTTCCTCACTCTATGTACAGTGCTATTACAGGCCTGCTACAGAGGCCTGAGTAGACCAACCCACAATGCCTTTAAAAAGGTGAGTAAAGAGAAGAAGTCATCTTGTCCCTGCCAACTCTTTGCTGCCCTGTGCTCTAGCTTCCATGGGGTGGCTCACACATCTCACTGGCTGAGATCATCAGACTGTGGTCACCTTCCAAAGAGTGAGTCCACTGGGAGGGTAGGAGGGAGACAGGATGCTGAGCTGATTCATGGGAAGCTATTACATGCATAATTTTATTTACCAATCACCAAAACCCTTTGAAGCCAACACTGTTATCTCTAGTTTATTTATTTTTCATAATAAGTGAATATATTTACTCGCAGAAGTTAAGTAGATAATGTCAATATAAGTAGAACTGCCAAGAAGCAAAAACACTTAACGATGGCAGAAAGACACCCCAATGTCCTGCCTGTCAGGGCAAACCATGTTCACAAGTTTTGACACAAGCTATGCAACTTCTGTTGACTGACAAATTCAGATGGAAAGGAAATGCTTGGAAAAAATCAGAATTTCCATTGCTAACTTATGTCACAACCTCCCTTTTTTGTATGATCATAATATCAAAAATATCCTGAGAAACATCAGTTTGCAACTGGATTGCCTTAGCTTCATAAATTGGCTACCTGGGTAGGGCAAAGTATGAGCCACCCCGGGGCATGAAATTCCTGTGTCTGGAGACAAAAGGCAAGCACCAGGAGAGATAAGACCCCCCTGAGCATCAAGACTCATGGGACTCTTCCCTGGTCTTTTGAGACAAAAAGAAAATCTTCGATAAAACTCCCAGGGCATAAGAACCCATGGACAATTTCCCAGCATTATTGACACAGGTTTTGCTTAATACATAACTATGTGACTTCTTCTTAATTTACTCTCTTCTTAAACAATCTCTAACTACTCTCTGCTAACCTTAATTTAGCCATTAGATTTTCTTTAGACTATCACTGATGACTCCACTAACACAATTTATTCTTTAGGACTCCTAAATTCCTTGCTTACAGCTCATCTTTTCCCAGACTCCTTATCCTTTGAATTCATAGTTAAGCATCCAATACATGAAAGTTAACTCAAAGATGTATAGCTTAGTAGGCCATAAAGTGTTATGAAGAGGATGCATTGTTCCCTTCTTCCTTTAGAACTTTTAAGCTGATTAACTTGCCTGATGCATTATTGTAACTAACTCTTGCTAAGCAGCATAAATAAAAACCTGCTAAAAAGATGGGCAGGAAGACTTGCGCCCAACTCCGACTCCTGTGTCTTCCTCGCATCTGTTCTCTTTCTCCCTTTCTAGGAATCTCTGCTGCTGATGCTGCTCCCACCTGTTGGAGACCAGCTCCAACTTTTGAGGTGTCTGGAGGCAACACAGGCAGGACCCTAAGATGGGAAGACGTTGGCGTGCGGAGATTCCAAGATGGGGAGAGAAGCGGGTGCGAGGAAGACACTGGAGTTGGAGTTGGGTGCAAGTCTTCCTGCTCTGCCTTCAGCTGAGGTTTATTTTATACATTTCAAGCAGGCAGGGGGATGACATTAGCATATGAAATAGTCTGGGGTCGTTTTGACCTTTACTTGAGATAATCACATTCTAAAATCAATCAAGGTTAAAAACAGGTACAATGGTGCACAAAGTTTAAGACTAATATTACTATAGTGAAGATTGATAAAAATAAAGGCCCTTAAACCTTATCTATTACTTGATGGTTTTTTCTACCTGAGACATCCTGGGAGGCAGGAAGAGGAAATTTCTTGCAAATCAAGTTTGGGAAAAAGTTCTTTGAAGAAACTTGCTAAAAGTTTTTAAGTGAGTTTCCTTGAGGTCTAGAAAGCATAATTCGCCCTGAATAGGAGACATAGGTGAATTTCCTTATCTAAAGACTAGATAGTAGAATCCTGAAAGACATTTGTGGATTGCTTTGAGGTAAAAAACCTGGCTACTTTTAAAACAGGCAACCTGGATGAATTTCCACATCTAAAGGCCAGACAGTAGGAAGTTTGAGTAATTCTTTAGAAGCTGAATAGAAGGCTAGGTGAGATAGTAGAATGATAAGATTTGGGGTTTCCTCCATCTGGCAGTGAGAGACTTTGAGGAAACAGCCCTTTTGCTTTTATTGATCAGCCAGTTGTCACGTCACTTTTGACTTCAGAGGAATTTCTCACCCTGGTGCAGTGCTTGCTTGTCAGGGCCAGGCAGGCCTTATGTGGCTGAGGCAATCCAATTGTAAGCTGAAAGTTGCTGGAATATTTTGATATTACGATTATACAAAAAAGGGAGGTCATAACATAAGTTAGCGTGGAAAGTCTGATTTTTCAGAACAATTGCATAGCTTGTGTCACCCACTTAAAGGCCCTGTCCTCTGACAGCCCGTGATCAGGGCCTGTCCCCGACAGTGTCTCCATGGGTCAACAGCTTAAAGTTCTTATACAAACTACATTTTATGGTTCTATGTCTGAAAATTTTTCTCAATCACAAAAACCAGTTAAAAAATTAAGGGCAAATATTTTTATTATATTTGTAGGGGAAGATCATTAAAGTATGAGATCAAATCCTGGGATGCAAGTGGTGATTCTCCAGAAGTACAAAGAAATAAAGTCAAAGGGCAGAGCAGCAGAGAGTATGAGCAGGACTCTGGGAAAGTCACAGACTATGCCAGTCACTGGTTCCATTTAATCACCTCCAGAGTTTAGAGGTAGAGTTGTTACAGGGCAGGGAGAGAGGCATCCCTGAGTCCCCAAACCTAAATAGATTCTGCCATCTGCCACCTGAAGATAAAACATATAAGACATTTCATGGAAAGGAACTTTAATACAATGAGTGTGAAATACAGAAAAGACAATGAATGTAATTTCTAAATGGAACACCCAAAGTTACCCATCCCCTCATGGGTAAAAGTCCATTCAAAAGGGATTGGCCCAATGCAAGGCCTGGCAGCCCACCACATGTCTAAAGCACCTTCTAGTGGGGGCCCATAAAAAAGGGTCAGAAATGGTCAAACAAGCCTGGGAGAAAAAGAACAAAATCAAAATCAAGATCAATGATGCCATAGTCAAGCTCTACATAGGTCTCTCACCCACAACTGTTTCACCCAGTCCAGGACCAAGAAACAAGAGCCATTTTTTCACCTGTCTCTCTGCTCAGGTCTCCTTCTGGCTCTCCATCCTGCTTCCTTCTTCTCAGTCTTCTCTCCATATTCTTCTCTGCTCAGCTGTACCCTTCTTTGGGTGGGGCAGGGAACTGAAACCTCCTCTTTTCTTGGGGACCACCCTGTTACAGAGTCTCATGATAAAGGCTGATTAGGCCCATGACACAGGAGACATGCACAGCAAGTAGGTGAAGTCCTACTTTGTGGAAATTTAGAAATCCTAATTTAACTCCAGGAACTATAAATCTGGAATATATATTTGAAGATAAACAATGCAAACTGCAGTTGAATGGAAACTCCCTGTAACAATCTTTTATTTCTTTTTCCTTTAAGGTGCTAGAAAAATCTGCACATTGACAAGGCAATTAATTCTTGTAATAAAAATACTCCCTCAAAACAATCAGATTCTTCAGTCAGACTCCACGATGAGATACAGGTTGTATCACTTTTCTAGTCACAGGTGTACTTTCTTGTGAGTCTGCAGGATTTGAATCAATTCTTTCAGGAAATAACTTCTCACAAACTGCTTCCTTTATTGGTGAATACTTGATATTTCATTAGGTTCTGTGAAGAGGGAAGGTGAAATGTACATCAAATTAGCAGCTTTGCTCTCTGGTGATGCATATTCTCTTAGTATGTTGGTCTTGTCAGCCTCAAGGTAGAGCCTTGTGTCATTCCTTCTGGTAAGTACCCCATCAATTCTCAAGAAAAACTGCAATAGCAGGAAAAGGCATTACTCTATATTCACACTCAAGGCTTGAAACTCCATGATCATGAAGTTCATCTTCAAACAGGTGAACATCTTCAACAAAATCTGTTCTCTGGTTTTCAATTTCACTATATAAACTGTTGTAGGTACAACCTTTAACTTACATGACTTTCCAAGTAGTGTTCGCTTATAATCTGTTGTATATGTCTACTAGCATAAGCCCATAGCATGGCTTCACACCTCTTTGGCGTATTCTCCCGTCGCCCAGCTTTCCTGCCACTCTTCCTTGCAGGCTACTCAACGAATCCCTTGGTGGTTGTTCACACCTCTAATGCATCTTGAGCACTGAACTCAAGCCCAAACCCAGAGCCGTGCGATTCTTCAGGTGTCGTCTCCAAACATCATTTCCGGAAGAGATGGCATATGCAATTCATGAGGTAACTTCTCTACATTTGCTGACTTCATGATGTGAACCTTGGCCGCCATCAGGTTCCAGGCCGGGAAGGAGAAGTCCTGTGGCTGCTCTGGAAATCGTGGATAATCATGGCCACGGAGTGGCCTGTGTGAACCACTGGGAACCCGGGTTCCCAGCCCCCCTCCAGCTGAACCCACTCAGCTTCTGTGCCTTATCATTGCTGGTCGCTCCTTCCCTGCCGGCCAACCCCCAAAGGCCCTCCTTTCTGCCTTCTTCTCTGTCCTTTTGTCTGTTATCTTCACTTCAAAGATGAGAAAATGAAAATTCAAGCAGGTTAGATTGTCTGCTATAGTGTAGCTAATGTCAGAGTTCAGACTGTGACCACGTCCACATCTCTGTGCTCGATCCTTGTATGCCACTCGGAAAGAGAGTTTTTTTTTTTTTT
>NW_004567129.1:151371-166088 GCF_000260355.1 Condylura cristata | reverse complement strand
TCAGCACACTTTTCTCAGGCAAATGTCATTCACAAGAGATGATGGATACAAATATGGGCAAACACAAACCTGATACTTGGAAAATTCAAAAGTGGCAGAGAGAGGCCACACCCAGAGAAGTGAGTAATCTTAATGCAAATATCTGTGACCTCTCTATTAAGGAAGATGCAATTTCAAAAGTTAATTAATAAACATTACCTGCCAAAGAATTATATTGCAAAATATAATCATCACCTGCAAATTTCTTTTCAGCTAATTTGAAACAATGTAATTCTCTAGCACTTAGCAAACAATTGTGTCAAAATCCAGACTCTTTGAAGTTGCTAAAACAGGCTTCTGGGAATTGGAGAATGATAAGGGTGATGGGCCTTGGGACCTCTGGCTTTCAGGTATCTGCTCTGGCTGGATCCATTAAAAGATAAGAGTACTGGCCAGTGGCAGTTCTGGCTGTGACCAGGCTCCATCAGAGCTGCTGACCCAGAGCCTTCATTCAGATTTGGGTTACTTTGGGAAAAAGTGTCTTGCAGAACATTTTGACTTTTTTTGTTATTGTTTGAACATGGAGACAGACCTACCTTTAGTGTTTTAGTGTTTTATTGCATTCACATACACACAGGCAAAACTTGTGACTTTTTACAGGTAAGAATTCCGCAGCGATCCAAAAAAAATTGTACACATATAGAAGGAAAATGGAAAGCCATTTTCTTATTAAGCTGAGGAGAGGGAACAAATAGTAACAAATAGTAACCCGAAGTCCTGAATCTGAAAAGTCATTTCAAGTTCTACTCAGCTCAATAGAGAATGCTGCACAATGTAGCTCACAGCTGGGGGATTGCTGGGCATAATTGCCTGCTGTCAAATACTCAGATGAATTTGCGTGCATAATTCAAACGGAAAAGTTAACCAGCCTTAGAGAACTGATTAAAAAGCCCATCAGCAGGACAAGAGAAGCCGCTAAAGCTTGGTGCAGGGAGGGTTTCCTTCTCCTGCTACATAGCCTAGTTCTGCAGCAAATGTTCCCCTTTGCCTCAAGTCAGCATTTTGATAAGTCTGCACTTACTTGGGGGAAGCATTGTGTAAGACAGTGCCCATGTAGGTGGTTTCTCTGCTTTCATCAACTCACCAAACTTCCCTGTCAGAGTCACTGTGAGTAAACAGCTGAAAGCAGACTTCATTATGAAGCCTTTCAGAGATTGGCTTACAACTGCACATAATCCTGCTTTAATTGTGCTTGCCTGTTTCCTACCAGTAGATGGTCAATAGTCTAAAGGCCAAGTTTTCCTTTGTTTCCAGTTTTTTGATAGGAATTAATTCTGTCCTTTGGAACTCATGATGAAGGCTCCCTGCTATACAGAGATTTTTCTTGTATCGTGCCTTTACTAATTTATCTCAATTCTCTTTAGTCATCTAGCTTAAGAAAATTCAGTAACACATATTTTCACCATATCCTCCTTTAGTAAGTCTTTGAGAATTTTTCTCAATATATTGATGTTTTCTTATAAATTAGAAATATGTACTATTTCTAGCTAACATCTAAAGATGTTCCTGACTTTTAAGGTGAGACATAATTATGAGTACATACATAAAATATATTTGATTATTGACCTTTTTGAACAAGCTAATTAGAAAATCATTGTTTACCTACTAATGTTACTGATAGAGCTCAAACTAGGAGATAGATTTAGTTCTAATGCCTCATTGTCTCATTAATTCCTTGTGAACTAATCACCAATAGAAGTTTCTTATGCTTCTTGTCCGTTGGTGAGTATTGTTTTGGTTAAAGTGAGGCATTACTATCCACAAATGCATTTACCAAGCACAACTAAACTGTAGAATGCACACTGTATTCTTATATGGGAAACTTCTCATTCCTTTCAAGGTAAGCCATGGACCAGGTATCCATCTGACAAATAATCTGGAAGGAGAATTCAAGGAAAATCATGCATTAGGTACTAGGAAACTTGTTATTATTAGTTTTATTTCTAATGTTTTTCTTTTATGTCCCCAATGGACTGTCCTGAGCATCTCTGCAACCTCTACAGCTGTCTGGGGACCCAGCAGATTGACCACTTGGGAAGTTGGAGGATCTTAAGTTTCATGGAAGGAGCTGTGAGACTAGCAGTGGATTGGGCCATGAGGTCATAGAATTCTGATGTGAAAGTGGCTTCAGAAATGAACTTATGGCATGTCAAAGTGTAAAAGGCAAATTTCACCTGCATCACAATTTTGACTTCATCCCTCCCTGTAGATATTCTGTACCTTATCTTGCGAGTTGAACTTGATTTCTTGGTTTTTAATTTGATGGCAATATATCCTAGACATAGGATAAATATTTGTTGAACAATAACATCTAATACCAATAGCACTTAATGTATTGATTGGCTATCTTAAAATTTAGCAATAAAAAGCTTAGTATTTTTTATTCAGCCTCAATAGCCATTTGTTTATATCTATTGTTTGAATACACCTGTCATATTGTGGATCACCTTGCAACTCTTTGTCTCTCTCCGACCATCCTTAAGCCAAACATTATCACCTGTAATAGTCTGATTTTTGGCTACAGGTTACACTTGCATCAGGGCAACTTAGAAGTACTAGAGTTAATGATCCTAGGAGTGAGCCATAACCAATGACAGACAAGAAATTGTGTGTGTGTGAGGATGTTTGGGAAGCCCACACTTCTGTCCCTCAAGTGAAATTCTTCGAATGCACCTCTGGCACTCTATTGTATCCAGAAATTTCTGGTCATAATGGGTGAAAAGTGACCATACACAGGAAAATTCAGTCTTTGAATACATGTGCTTGCTGAATGTTAATTATTTCCCCCTTAGTTGCCAACTCTTAAAAGTTAGGAGATGTTGCATAAAAAGCCAGATTTCAGCTTTCATGAAAAGGGAAAGTTCTGGAAAACATATACCTAGACTGCAGTCTTGCATGGCAACTATCAGCTGAATTGACTGCCCTTCTTGATGGGTGTATACTCAGTAGCCCACACTATTCCCTGATAGAAGATTGAGACTCAGTAAACATTTATCAGCATACTTGTCCATTTTCTTTTTATGATCTATTTATTTGTGCATACAGGACTGGGGTACAGGCCAGATGTGCAGGGGCGGTGAGACAGAGTGGGGAGAACAGGCCGACTGATGCTGATTGCTGAGGGGAGCAGCAAGTGGGTCAGGAGAGGTCTGCTGTGCCATGTGGATTGCCTCTGGGACGGGCGGGGATCGGGATGCTTTAGCTCCTTAGTGCTGTGCTTTAACCTGCTGTGCCACCAGGGAGGGCTCATCTTTTTTTTTTTTTTTTAAGATTTATGTATTTATGCATACAGAACTAGGGTACAGGCGCGGTGAGAGGATTCACCAGAGACAGAGTGGGGAGCAGAACAGGCAGATTGTCAAAGTACACTGCTGAGGGGAGCAGTGGACGTGTAAGGAGAGGTCTGCCTCACCATGTGGGATCACCTCAGGGGGTGGGAGGAGATCAAACTAATGCTGAAGTGGCTTTAGCTACTTAGCGCTGTGCTTTAACCTGCTGTGCCACCAGGCGGGGCCTCATCCATTATTTTTTAATTAAAGTATGTCTAAGAGGAAAATGGACTAAGTTTTGAGATGAGCATAAATGGTCTTTGTGCTCTTCCTATTTCTCCTCTGCATTCTCCTACTGTGTCCTGGGATACTCATTACTGGTCATTATATCATTACTCATTATATGATACAGGGCAGTAAAAGACACTAAAACCGGATAAGGACTCTGCTCAAATAGTTTCAGTCATTGTCTGAGTTCTTCACCTGAACACACAATTGCAAGACTACTCAGGTTCAGAGAACAACAAAAATCAGAGAGGTACTGAAGCCAAAAATGACCTTGTACATCACAAAGCAGTATTCACCATTTTTCAAATCCTAAATAAAAAGCATCTAATATGGTGCCTTCCCATCAGCGAGGAAGCGGAACACATGACGGCTAGACCATAGGCATATGTTTTCTATCCAATGCATAGAAAAACAGAAGACACAACAGGAGATGCTCATGGGGTTTCAGAGATACCCCAGCACAGCACCAGACAAGCAACACTCAAAACAGCAGCTGTAGCAAGCACACTAACCTGGCTGTGAGTCTTTGCCTTCCCTGCTGGGCTATCACAGCAGCAAACACAGGAACGACTTTAGCCACTTGGCCACTTGGAAAGTCTTCAAACTTTGAGGTTGGCTGCTGGAAACTGCTCTATATCCTTCAGAGACCTGCATTAATCTTCTGGAAGGTTGGCACTGTGGGGGTAGAAATTGCTGAATCACTGAAAATACTGAATACTGAACACCAAATGCTCAGACACTAAATTCCATATATGGAATGGTGGGGGCTCCTTCTGCAGTCCCTTATATATCTTAACAGTTACTCCACCCCAAAATGTGATACTTTGTCAGCATTTTTCCCTAGTGATAATCTATCCTCACCAGCAACACCCTCCATGGGCACCACCTGTAACAGCATGACTTCAGCTACTGGTTACAGGTGCCTTAGGGCAAGTGCTAGAGTTAATTATCTTAGAAGTGACCCATAACTGATGACAGGCAAGAAGTTGGGGGGTTGGGAAGCCCACACAGCTTGTCCCCCAAGTGAAATTCTCCAAGGAGTGACCCATTTTGTCTCCCAGTGAGTTACCAGCAGGTCAAGCCCACATGCTCATAGTGCTGCATAACCTGCTCTATATTGACTTCCTTCCCTCCATGTCATTTTATTCTCCAGGAGCGTCCCAAGATCACTTCCAGGAGAATCTTCTGTATTTGTTCTAAAACCATTGTTTCAGACTTTGTTTTAAAAGAAACTTAAAAAATAAGGATACTTGTTTCTATAATAAAAGGGAGATTTTGAGAACCATGTTTCAAGAAAATAAAATAGAGATGATTTATTATGATTTTGAGCAAGTGGGAATAGTCCTATTCACTAAGTTGCATCTATGTTGAATGAACAGACAGCCCACTTTGTCTATTCATGTCACATTTCTGTAGGTATTTTGTTACAGGGCAACCCAATGTGAACTGGATTGCCTGTCTGTGGCTTCTCACCCATGTGCTTAAGATTCACTGCAGAAACACACAAAAAGTCAGTAATGGATTTATTTACAGGGAAAAGGGAATGGAACAACCTAGGGAAAGAGGGAGAGAGAGATACAAGTTAACCAATGCATCCTACAGTTCTGCTGACCTAGAACCCCAATAGTATGCTGAAAGCTGATCAAGAGCTAAGCAACCAGCTGCCAGCTGGGAGGCTGAGAGAGAGAGTGCCTCAGGCCAAAGTGTCTGGTCTTACATCCCCAAACCCAAAATGGCTGCTTAACTCTGCCCTCAGGTCTCAGCACACCTCCTTGTGGTGTTGCTGGGATTTGTAGTTTTGGTGTCTGGAGTGGGTGTGGAGTTCACAAAACCTGTATCTGTAAAGTTCTTTCAGGACATCTTTTCCCCTTAACAAGTTGAGTTTTCAAATCCCATTTTAATAGAATAATAAATAAATAAATACAAATATATCTAAATTACCTCTCACTGTTCTTAAGCTATTTCGAAACTGTCTGAGCTCAAGAAAGCTTCTGGCATAGTGTAGAGGTAAGTGAAGGTCGGAAGGCCAGTAAAACTGTTGCTAAAACTGTTGCCCAAAGATAAGTTTCGATCCTCCCTGGAGTAAATGTTCCAGGACCTAGCTGTCATCTGCACCAGGCATCTGACAAGCAGAGACTTGTGACAGCACCCCCCCCATGCCTTTATAACCCCATGACTTTAAGAAGTTGGGGTCCTTCCCTTTCAAGGAGGATCCGCTGGGTCAGACCTTACCTGGAGCTAGCTAATAGAAGTTCACTTTGCTTTTACATCTTTCTTTCTGTTAGGTTTTGGTAGTGTGATTTTGGCTTCATAGTGTTGGGGACCAGCCCCAACTATCGAGGTGTTGGGAGAAGAGTCAGGCAGGGCCCTAAGGTGGGAAGGTGTCAGTGAGTAGAGATTCCAAAAGGGGAGAGGGGAGCAGGCGAGAGGAAGACAGGGGAGTCAGAGTTGGGTGCAAGTCTTCCTGCTCATTCCTTCAGCAGGTCTTTATTTATACTGTCTAGCAAGTAGTTAATTGCAATAATGCATAGGGTAAGAAATCACCATAAATTGTCATAAACTTTCTCAAGGACAAGGTGAACAAAGCATTTTTTCTTAACATTTTATTAATTAAATTATACATTTTTGTGATAATTGTCATGTATACAGATGTTTAGCTATAACTAAGGGAAGAGAGGTCTGGGAAAGGATGAGCTTGTTAGTAAAAGGTTATTAGGGGTCTTAGGGAAGTAATAAATTGTGTTATCAGTGTTATTAGTCTAAAGAAAAGCTAATGGCTAATTTAAGGCTAGCAGACAGTAGTTAGTGCTTGTTTTAAAAAGGAGTAAATTAAGAGAAAGTTGTACAGTTGTATATTAAGCAACACCTGTGTAAACAAGGTTAAAAATTGTCCATGAGTCCTTATGCCCTGGAAGTCTTATCTGAGATTTGCTTTTTATTTAAAGAAACCAAGGAAGTTTCCCAGGAGTTTTTATACCCTGGGGTCATATTTCTCCAGGGGCTTGCCTTTTGTCTCAGGAGAAAGGAATTTCCTGCCCTGGGGCAGCTTGCCTGGGCCTGGCAGCCCGTCTTAGGAGGCTAAAGCAATCCAGTTGTAAACTGATGTTTGCTCAGAATATTTTAATATGATTATGCAAAAAAGGGGGGTTGTAATGTAACTGGTGGTCCCTAGGAAAAGGGGAAGTTCCAAGTTCCCTGCCCCACCCAGAAGGAGGGTGGAGCTGAGGAGAGAAAAAGAGAGAGGAGAAGGAATCTGAAGAGAAAGAAGGAAGCAGGATGGAGCGCCAGAAGGAAACCTGAGGAAGCCACATGGAGCAGCAAGCATGTGATGAAGAAACCATGATGTTTCCTGGCCCCGGACTGGTTAAGGCAGATGTGGGTGAGAGACCCGTAGGGAGGTGACTATGGCAGTGTTTATATTGATTTTGATTTTGCTCTTTTCTTCCCAGATTTGTCTGGCCATTTCTGACTCTTTTTGATGGGTCCTGGCCAGAAGGTGCTTTAGTCTTGAGGCAGGTTTCTGGCCTTGCTCTGGGCCAATGCCTTTTGGGTTGACTTTTGCCCACGAGGGGATGGGCCACTTCAGGTGTTTGATTTATATTCTTTGTCTTCTGTAGTGTATACTCACTGTATTAAAGTCCCTTTTCATTAAAGTTTTATATGTTTTGTCTTAATGTGGTGGATAGCAGAACCCACTTAGAGCAGGCAGGTTTGGGGGTTCAGTGGTGCCCCTCTCCCTGTTCCGTAAAAGATTTGGTGCCCTGTAACAGTATAAGTTAGCAGTGGAAATTCTGATTTTTCAGAGCTTTTCCTTTTCTATCTGGAATTTGTCAGTTGATAGAAGTTGCATAGCTTGTGTCATCATAGAAAGTATTTGATAGTTTTCCTTCTTTTCCGATTTTTGAATGAGTCTGGGTAGAATAGACACTATTTCTTTTCTGAATGTTTGGTAAAATTCATTTGTAAATTCATCTGGTCCTGGACTTTAATTTTGGGGGAGGGTTTTGATTACTTCTTCAGTTTCCTCGTTTGTAATTGTCCTGTTTAGTTGTTATATTTCTTCTTTGTCCAGCTTTCGGTGATTGTGGAGTTGTGGGAATTTGTCCATTTCTGTTAAATTCTTGAACATGTTTGCATATTGCTGGTCATAGTATTCTCTGATTATTCTTTTGATTCCTCTGGGTCTGTTGTGATTTTTCCTCTTTCGTTTATAATCCTGTTTATTTGTGCTTTCTCCTGTTTATTCTGTGTGAGCATGGCTAGTGGTCTGTCTAATTTATTTTTTCGGAGAACCAACTTCTGGTTTCATTGATTTTTTTTGGATTGTTTCCCTAACTTCAATTTCATTTATTTCTGCTTTTATTTTTATTATTTCCTGTCTTCTACTGGCTTTTGGGTTATTTTGTTGTATTTTTTTTACAGTTCATGAAGATGGGAGATTAGGTTGTTTCTTTGAGTTATTTCTTGTTCCTTTATGTGAGCCTGCATTGCTATATATTTTCCTCTTATAACTGCTTTTAATGTATTCCATAAGTTTTGGAGAGTTGTGTCCTCATTGTCATTCTTCTCAAAGAACTTTTTGATTTCTTCTTTAATCTCCTCATTGATCCAAATTTCCTCTAGTAGTTTGGGTTTCAGTCTCCACAAAGTAGGTGGGTTTCTTGCCTTCTTCACATTGTTTATATCTAGTGTGATTCCTTTATTTTCAGAGAAGATAGTTGGTATGATTTCAACCTTAGTGTTTCTATTGATATTTGTCTTGTGACCCAGTATGTGGTCAGTCCTAGAGACTGATCCATGTGGATTTGAGAAAAATGTGTACTCAGGGTTTTGGGGCTATAGTGTTTTAGAAATGTTGTTAGACCCATGATGTCTAGGTCCTTGCTCACAGTTTTAGTGTGAACTTGCTTACTTTTTGTCTTTTGATCTGTCCATTGTTGAGAGTGGCGTATTGAAGTCTCCTACTATGTATGTATTTTCTCTAATATATGTTTTCATATATGACAGTAGTTTCCTGATCTATTTTGGTGCTCCTTAATTTGGTGTGTATATGTTGATGAGTGTTATGTCTTTTTGTTGTTTTGTCCCCTTAATCATAATGCAGTGGCCTTCCGTGTCTCTTAACCTTTTTTAGTTTAAAGACTATTTTGTCTCATATAAGTATAGCTGTTCCTGCCTTCTTTTTTTAATGTTTTTTTTTTAGTTTATTTTTACATCATTTTGTACATTTTTTTTTCCATCTCAATTGTAATCCCCGTGGGTTTCGCATCACCAAGTGACCAGTGTGCCATCACCATAATCCCGTGCATTTCCCTCCCCTCCCCCCCGTTTTTGATCCCATCCCCCACTCCACCCCCCCAAAATGTCTCTGGTATATGGTTGTTCATTATTTTTGTTATTTTTTTTCCTGGTCCATTATACTCCTGCTATGAGTGAAACCATCCGGTATTTTTCTTTCTCTTTCTGGCTTATCTCACTAAGCATGATCTTTTCCAGCTCCATCCAAGTTGCTGCAAAAGACATGTGTTTCTCTTTTTTGGTTGCTGAGTAATATTCCATTGTATATATGTACCACTTTTTTTTAAATCCAGTCACCTACTTTTGTGCATTTGGGCTGTTTCCATGTTTTTCCAATTGCAAGTAAAGCAGCAATAAACATGGGGGTACAGGTATCTTTTTCAATTAGTGTTTTTGTGTCTTTTGGGTAGATATCTAGGAGTGGGATAGCTGGGTCGTAGGGAAGCTCCATGTTTAGCAGTTTGAGGAACCTCCAAACAGTTTTCCATAGTGGTTGTACTAGTTTGCATTCCCACCAGCAGTGCAGGAGAGTTCCTTTTTCTCCACATCCTCGCCAACATTTGTTGTTGCTAGTAGTTTGAAGATGTCCTGCCTTCTTTTTGCTTGTAGGATTGTTTATCATCCTTTCACTTTTAATCTGTTTTTATCTTTTGTAGTTAGATGTGTTTCCTGTAGACAGCAGAAAGTTTGATTCTGTTTTTAATTCATCCTGCAACTCTGTTTTTTATTGTTGAGTTTAAGCTATTTACATGTAGAGATAATATTGATATACTGGCACCTATATTTGCCATTGTGTTTGTCTTTTTGTGTTTTTATTCCTTTTTTTCCATCTGTTTTTGTTCATTCTTCTGTTGGTTTTGGCTTGAGGACTTGTAGTATTTTTTTGGAGTAGGGGTTTAGTCATGACAAAATTGTGGAGTTTCTGTTTGTCTGAATATATCCTTATTCTTTCTTCATAGAGGAAGGAGAGCTTTGCACAACAGAGTATTCTTGGTTGATATTTGGTACTTTGGGGTTTGTTGAATATGTCCCTTCACTCTCTTACATAGCTCGTAATGTTTCTTCAGAGAAGTCTGAGTCTGATGTTAGCCTGATTGGTTTCCCTTTATAGATTATTTGTTTCTTCCCTCTTGTCATTCTCATTTTTCTCCCCTTGTAATTTTTTTTTAAAGATGTGTTTATTTATTCATACAGAGCTGGGGTACAGGCCAGAGATGTGGAGGGTGACAGGATTCCCCAGAGACAGAGCAGGGAGCAGAACAGGCAGATGATCAAAGTACACTGCTGAGGGGAGCAGCCGGCGGGTCAGGAGAGGTCTGCCACGCCATGTGGATCACCTCCGGGGCAGGCGGGGATCAAACTCATGCTGAAGTGGCTTAAGCTTCTTAGTGCAGTGCCTTAACCCACTGCGCCACCAGGAAGGGCCTCCCCTTGTAATTTTACCATGATGTGCCTTCCTGTATCTCCTATCGTATGATAGTTATCTCTGAATATTTTCTTGTTTCCTTGGCCTCCTCACCTTGATTCTACTCACCTTCTGGGATACATAAAACAGATATTTCTTTTCTTCATGGTGTCAGATAACTCTTAAAGTGTTTCTTCATTCCTTTTCGTTTTTACTTCTCTTTCTTTTTCTTTTTTAATTCTCTTTGTTTCTGTGTCTTCGAGTGTGCTGATTCGTTCTTCCATTTCATCTATTCTGTTTTCATTACTTTCCCAGCATTCTTTATTTCCTGTAGTGACATTTGCATCTCCTGCATTCATCTACCTTTTTAAGGTCTCATTTTCTTTCTTTAATTTGTTGATTATTTTTCATATAATTTTTATTCCTTTTAACTTTCATTCTTTAATTCATTGATAGCTTTTCCCATATCACTTGTTTCCTTTTCAACTTCTCTTAGTTTGTTTATCATGATGATTTAAATTCTTTATCTTGTAGACTGAGCAATTCTTCTATATCTTTGGTTATTTCTGGTGACTGATCTTTATGTGGTGAATTTTTCCCCTATGGATTTGCTTGGCTATTTGTGTGCTTTCTTTCCCCTGACATATATTTTCTAATACTTTCTATTTGTTGAGACACAGTGTTGCTGTTATTGGCTGACATTCTTTCTGGGTGTTCCTTCTGGGAGGGCCGAGGGACTTCCGGACACTTCTGTTGTGGAGGATGTTCTGAGCTGTGTTTTGTTTAAATAACTCCTGTTTTTCTGGCCCCTACTGTGTGGAATTTTGTCTGTATTCTCAGCCAGTAATAGCCAGGGGTCTCTTATGGTGTTTTGCTTCTCCAGTAACACGTTGAGTCCTAGTTTCTGGAAGGTACCTGTAAGAAATGCCTGGATGGGCTGATTTTCTCTGTAGAGTTTCTAGCTTTTTCTAGATGTGTCTAGGCCAAACAATGGAGTTAAGAGGGAGTAAGGAGTGAGATGAAAGTTTAGGGGAGAGGGGACAATGATATGGAAATGTAATAAGGAGGAAGTTGATAGGAGGAGGTGAAGGTTAGATGGGGAAGAGGAACAAGAGGAGGAGATGGAGGGGAGGTGTCAGAAGGAGAAGAGGCAGCAAAAATAATAGTCCTGGAGGGGAAGGAGAAAGTTAGAGCAGACAGAAAACCTGGGTAAGAATGAAGGAAGCATTCATAAATGTACCTGCTGAGTAGTACAGGAATTGAAAAAACACATAAACAAACAGACAAACAAATGACAAAAACTGTCATGGATAGGGGAGAATTGCCTCTCAATGTCTGCTGGCTCCCAGTTAGCTAGTCCTTGTGGCTTTAGGCTGGCCCCTAGGGAGTACCTTATGATTGGGTGAAGTAGCCTTCCCCAGAGTCTGCAGTTATGTTGGCTTTCTTTTATGTCCCCTGATTTAGTTGGGCCAGTAAAGACTTTCCTGAGGTTTCTTTCCACCCAGAGTTTACTGGAATCTAGGGGCCTCCGGTGCAGTATCTTGCCCTGACAGCTTCTTCCTGGTGATTCTCGTTCAGTTATGTGTGGCTTGTGATTTTTTTTGTCCACTTGGTGGAGCCAGAGACTTCTTTCAGTTAGCTTTCAGAATTGGGCTTGTTTAAATATGCCTCTGGGAGAGGGGAGAGAGGATGCCAGAATGAAATCTCCCTAGCTAGTCTCCCTGCACCAGACCCACAGATGTAACAGCAGTGCAGCTCCCATTTGCCCACCTGTTGATCTTTTCCACCTTTCGATGTCTTGGGTTTCCTCTATGCATGGATAGAAGGGGGCATGTTAGAAGCATTGCAGGCCTCCCTGTTGCTGGGCTTGTTGGTGACCCAGTGGCTGGTTTTCTTTACCTCCCAAGCTCTCTGTGCATTGTGCATGGTAGTGCTCTAATGGCTGCAAGTCCCCTGGCCTCTGTGGTGGGGGTGCAGGGTGGTGGTGCAGGGAGAGCCATATGGGTGGCAAGCCTCCCAGCTGTGCCAGCAGCCAGGCCTCCCTCCCCATCTCCAGGGTTCCATGTGCCCAGGATCAGTTTTTCCCTGCTGCTAGGGCTCCACTTACCCAGCTGTGTTGTCTCTCTTTACCTCCAGGCCTTTACCTGCAGATTTTGTGGATAAATAGGGAAGTAGGCTGAAGAGCACCAACCCTCCCATGTGAGGCACTTCCTAGCTCCTGGACACTGCTGGATCAGAGCTCCCCTTCGGAGCTCCCCAATCTCTGTGTCTCCTTCAATTATCTAGTAAGTCCAGGGTGCTCTCATTTGAGTTGAAATTCATAATACTTACGTCTATGGTTCGTTTTGGGTCTTATCTGTCCTGTGTGAGCCTGGAGGCAGTGAGTACAGTGTCTTAGCTCTGCCGCCATCTTGCGGGAGCCAGAAAGGAAATTTAATACAATTAGTGCACAATACAAGAAAGATAAAGAATATAGTTCCTAAATCAAACACCCAAATTTAACCATCCTCCTGTGGGTAAAAGTGCATACAAAGGTATTGGCCCAAAGCAAGGCCTAAAAGCCCGCCACAAGTCTAAAACACCTATAAAAGCAGAGACCTAAAGAAAAGTGTCAGAAATGGTCAAACAAATCTGGGAGGAAAAGATCAAAACTAAAATGAAGATAAACGCTGCCAGAATCAACTTTCTTGCTGGTCTCTCATGCATATATTTAAACCAGTCCAGGGTCAAGAAACAAGAGCCACTTCCTCACATGTCTCTGCACCCTGTGCCTTCTTCAGGTCACCTCCTGGCTCTTTATCCTGCTTCCTTCCTTCCCAGTCTCCAGATTCTTCTCTTCTCTGCTAGCTTCACCCTCTTTTGGGCGGGACAAGGAGCCTTTAACCTCCTCTTTTCCTGGGGACCACCCTGTTACAATTCCATATGAATTTCTGTAATATGTGCTCCAGTTCCTTGAAATGTGATATTGCTATTTTTAGTGGGAGTCCATTGAAGTTTTACTGTGTTTTGGGAAGAAATGTTATAGTACAACCCTAATGTGAATTGGGTTACTTGACTGTGGGTCTTCACTTATGGACTTAAAGTGACTTATAATAAGATTCAAATGCAGGCACACACAAAAAGATTAATAATATGTTTTTTTGTAAGAGAAAGGAAAATGAATAACTCAGGAAAAGAGAGAGAGAGAGAGATAAGTTAGTTAATGTGTCTTATCAATTCTGCTGACCTGGAACCCCAATAGCATGTTGAGTGTAGGTGTAACAGGGCAACCCAATGTGAACTGGGTTGCCTGTCTGTGGGTCTTGACCTGTGTGCATATGATTCCACTGCAAGGCCCTCCCTGGTGGCGCAGTGGGTTAAAGTACAGCACTAAGTGGCTAAAGCCACTGCAGCATGAATTCCATCCTTGCCCCGGAGGTGACCCACATGGTGTGGCAGACCTCTCCTGACCCACCTGCTGCTCCCCCCAGCAGTGTACCTCATCAATCAGCCTGTTCTGGCCCCCCACTCTGTCTGGTAAGTCCTCTCACTGCCCCTGCACTTCTGGCCTGCACCCAGGTTCTGTGTGCATAAATAAATCTTTAAAAAAAAAAATAAAGATTCCACTGCAGGCACACACAAAAAGGTCAATAATGGGTTTATTTACAAGTGAAAAATGAAAGGAAAGGAACAACTCAGGGAAAAAGAAGGAGACAAGCCAATCAGTGTGCCCTACCAGCTTTGTTGACCTGAAACCCCAACAGCATGCTGAAAACCAATGAAGAGCCAAGCAGCAAGCAGCCAGCCACAGGCCGAGAGAACCCCTGAGCCCAACATGTCCAGTTTTATATCCAAAACCCAAAATGGCTGTTTAACTCCACCCTCAGGTCTTAGCAATCCTCCCGTTGTTGTTGCTGATTTTGGTACTTTCGGTGATTGGAGTGGGAGTGGAGTCACAAAACCTGTATCTGTAGAGTTCATTCAGCATGAATTCCATCCTTGCCCGGGAGGTGACCCACATGGTGGGTCACATGGTGACCCACATGGTGCGGAAGACCTCTCCTGTTCTGCCTGAACAGAAAGACCATTTTGACAAGTTGATTCTTCCCATCCATTAGAAGGAATCATTTTCAATTTCTTTGTATCTTCTATTTCTTTCAATAATGTCTTATAGTTTCCTTTGTATAAATCTTTTACCTCTTTTGTTAGGTTTACTCCTAGGCATTAACTTCTTTTTGTATATAAATAAAAACGGGGACTTCCGTGCCGCGCCAGCACGACAGCAGAGATGGTCTGAGCGAAGGACGTCAGGATTAAAGCACACACTTCTTGGTCAGCAAGCAAAGGCGCATTTTATTTTTCTTCTCCTACCCTTCAGCATGGAGCCTGGGGCTGGGGGTAGGCGGAAGCTCTCAGCAAGTGCATCAATAACATGCGAC
>NW_004567129.1:127870-130456 GCF_000260355.1 Condylura cristata | reverse complement strand
GAGCTGAAAAGATCATGCTTAGTGAGATAAGCCAGAAAGAGAAAGAAAAATACCGGATGGTTTCACTCATAGTAGGAGTATAATGGACCAGGTGGAAAATAACAAAAATAATGAACAACCATGTACCAGAGACATTTTGCGGGGTGAAGTGGGGAACGGGATCAAAAAAGGGGCGGGGGGGGGAGGGAAGTGCACAGATTTTGGTGCTGGCACACGGGTGACATGGTGATGGGAAAAAACTCGCGGGGATTACAATTGAGATGGGAAAAAAATGTACAAAATGATGTAAAAGTAAACTTATAAAATAAAAGGGACAATTTTTAAAATTTCTTCATCGTCTATCATTTTGCATAAGAAGGCAAGTTATTTATGTGTTAAATGTGTACCCTGTTGATATAGGGCAGCAAAGGGCACTAAAACTGGTAAAGGACACTAACCACATAGTTTATTGGTCACTGTCTGAGTTCTTCAACACACACACAATTGCAAGACTACTCAGGCTTACTGAGCAACAACAGTGAGATTTATTTTACAAACTAGAGAAAATCAAAGAGTTACTGAGGGCAAAAATTGTTATTTACCTCACCCAAAGCAGTGTCCAGTATTTTCAAGTCCTTAACAAAAAGCAGCAAATATGGCATCTTTCTGCCACTGTAGACATGTGGCAGTCAAACTATAGGCCACAAGATGCTCTAGAACATCACCAGACAATTGACACAAAAAACAACTACAGCAGCCAAATAACCTGACAAATGACTACTCTCACTCAGCTCAGTGAGGTGCTTGGCTCGGGGTCTTCACCTTCTCTGCCAGCCTGTCACAGCAGCAAAACCAGGAACAGTTTCTATCTCCCAGCCACTTGAAAACCTCTTAGCTTTTCCTCTCTAAGATTGCCTGCTGGAGGCCTCCATCTTCAGAGGCCCACAACAGCCTTCTGGAAAATCAGTATGATGGGAGCTAAAATTGCTGATTCCCAAAATGCTGAATCTGAAACATTGAATCCTCAAATGTTGAATCCGGAATAGTAAATCCTTGGATGCTGAATCTAAATTACTGATTCCTCAAATGCTGAATTCAGAAGACCAAGTCCTCAAATGCTAAATCCAGAACACTGAATCCTTAGATGCCAAAACCAGAAGGCTGAATCCTTAAACATTGAATCTGGAACACTAAATCCTCCAAACCTGAATCTGAACACTGAATAATCTATGCTCCCTTTTGCAGTCCCTTATATTTCTTCTCAGTGCCTTCACCCCAAAATGAAATGATTTTTTTAGCATTTCCCCTGGGACTACCAGTCTTCACCAGCAACCCCCAACAGGGGGCACCACCTACAACAGTCTTTAAGCTTCAGCCACTGGTTAAAATGAATAGTTGTTTCTATCAGTTTTTCTGTGGACTCTTGAGGGTTATCTGTAGTATGATATCATCTCTATCACTTGGCAGTGCTAGGACATAGTTTTATCACCGTCCTCATTTTAGATTCCTAGTTGAGTCCTATACTGGGTGAGTTCTCCCATGGAAGAGGCACGTGGATCTGTATCATCTTACTCTGGGGGCTGTTACATCCTTCAAAGGCAGAGATGAGGGCAAGAAGATGAAGTTGCAGAGTAGGTGAAGGAAAAGGGGGGCAGAACCCTCACACTGACAAGGGGAGGCCTGGTTATCAGCAGAGACAGGTGCGGGAAGGGGTTCCAGTTGGTACCTCCAATAAGGGATCACGTGTACTCAGATGCCAGTTGCCAAGTTTGCATTTAGATGACAGTTCTGGGATGCCCTGAGTGACCAAGAAGCCTGGACACAGGACATCTCTGACCATTTTTTAAAAAGTTTTGACAGAATGTGTAATCGTCTAGGTTCCAGTCAGTGGTCATGGCTTTCCCTCTGGCTTGTCTTCAGGCATTATGGAAAAAAAATATTAATCTTCCCCTTTGAGATTTTTTTTTAATTTTTCCTGATCAGCAAATGAGTACAGTTGTTAAGAGAGTGGATACTTGTGGGTCGGGTGTGTGTGTTGGTTGAAGAATAACAGCTGCCACATGAAACATGACAGCAAGCAAGTGTGGGTTCACTGAAGCAAAGTAAAGACCTCCTGACATCAGGAGGGGCAGGAGGTCGCTTACTCCAGCCCATTTGTGACTATGCATTGCTAGACTTCCTATTGCCCATGTGCCGGACTATTGATTATGTTATAGGGCACCTCAATTCAGAGAGAGGCACCCCTGAGGCCCCAAAACCTGCCTGCTCTAAGTGGGTTCTGCCATCCGCCGCAACAAGACAAAACATATAAAGCTTTAATGAAAAGTGACTTTAATACAGTGAATATACAATATGGAACACAAAGAATGTAACTTCTAAATCAAACACCTGAAGTTACCCATCCCCTCGTGGGCAAAAGTCAACCCAAATGGGATTGGCCCAAAGCAATGCTTGAAAGTGGCTACAAGACTAAAGCACCTTCTGGCCGGGACCCATGGAAAAGGGTCAGAAATGGCCAGACAAATCTGAGAGGAAAAGAGCAAAATCAAAATCAATATAAACACTGCCATAGTCACCTCCCTACAGGTCTCTCACCCACATCTGCCT
>NW_004567129.1:98278-127770 GCF_000260355.1 Condylura cristata | reverse complement strand
GGTTTCTTCATCACATGTTTGCTGCTCCATGTGGCTTCCTTAGGTCTCCTTCTCCATCTGCCTTCCTTCTCTCTTCTTCTCTCTCCTTTTCTCTGCTCAGTTCCACCCTCCTTCTGGGTGGGGCAGGGAACCTGGAACTTCCCTTCTCCTAGGGACCACCCAGTTACAATTAGGCATTAGGTGGTCTGGAAATTTCAGGGTGGTGGTTTTTTTGTTCCCTGATTACCCTGTAACCAGATCTTACTCCAGGTGGGGGCTCAGCAGCATTTCAGTAAAACACTGTTATTTTCCTGGGAGCTGTTTTGCTCCATCTATCCCTATATTGTTTAAAAACTCTGTCCTGTGCCTCAGCCTTTTCTGTTCTCTGGTCCTCCCAGTCTCATTTCTTCTCACTGTGGGATAAAGGGGGCTGATTTCCCATTCAGGGAGGAAAAAAAGAGCACAAAGGTGTTCCTGCTCTAAAACCTGTGGTCAGAGTATCACTACCTCCAACTTGGGGGAAGTAGAAAATTCCTGCTCCCTGAAATCATTACGTGATCTGGGGGAGAAGTGTTCTTGGGCTCATCAAGTATGACTTCCTCCTCATCCTTAACTCCCCCAGGCTCTCCAAAGGGGCTACCTTGGTCTGATCTCTTTCCCCAGGGAAGAACTGCCCTGAATGCTCAGAAGTGGGCAGGATGGAGGAGGGTGACTGGGGGCCCTGGTCCAGGATTTTTGCAAATTTGGCAACACCAAAGACCTGTTCTGATGGATGTCAACATACTGATGAAAGCAGAGTGGGATGCATGGGGAAAAGTGCTTGTCAGTTTTCAGGGTAACCACTGGCCTGAATAGAACAAATGGTAAGGGGAGATCAAGGGAAAAGGTGAGTGACAAGTTTGCCAGTGACAAAAGCAGAGGTGACAGATAGGCCGGACAGTAAAGGAGGTTATGTGTGAGTCTCTGAACAGAGCTGGTGAGAAGCAGAAAGAGCAAGGTTGTCCCTGAGATCAACTTTCCAACTGTGCCTGTGAGAGATAAAATGAGAGTTGCTTCCCCCCCCTCTCCTCCCTTTTAGGAGCCAAAAGCAAGTAAGAGCAGAGTAGAACTGAGAGTAAGAGGAGAGGTTGAAACTTTTTTTAAAAAAGATTTATTTATTTATGCATACAGAACTGGGGTACAGGCCAGAGGTGCAGGGGTGGTGAGAGGATTCACCAGGGACCGAGTGGGGAGCAGAACAGGCAGATCGTGGAAGTACACTGCTAAGGGGAGCAGCGGGCAGGCTAGGAGAGGTCTGCCGCGCCATGTGGTCACCTCCGGGAATCGAACTCATGCTGAAGTGTCTTTAGCTTCTTCGTGTTGTGCTTTAACCTGCTACGCCATCAGGGAGGGCAGAGGTTGAAACTTTTAAAGTAAGCAACAGATAACACTAGTATACTAGTGTTTACTGTTTACTAAACCCTAGTTTAGTAAAACTCCTGTTAACAGAAGTTAGGGCAGGTAAACCAGAAAAACACTTGGAATAGATTAGGGAGAGAGGACAGAGTGAAAAGCACAGTGATCTGAGAACATGCCTTACTGCTGCTGTGGTACATATGAAGAAAAATACAGGGCACAGAGGGGGCTTTAAAAGAAGGAGAGGCAGCGAGGTGGAGACTGAGCCACTACTTCTCACAGGCCCCTGGGGACTCAATGCTGCACAGGGCTCCTTCAAGGTCGAACCTCTTGAATCTCCACATAGTTGGCAGTAGGGACCTTCCCCTCCCCGAGGGAGGGAGCTGAGGATGTGATCAGGAACTTCAGGCTCATCAACAGGTGGGTCAAGGGAAAGAACAGTTGGGAAGAGGGTGGCACGGGGCAGGGTCTTAACTAAGACCAACATAGACAAAGGAGGTCCTAGCCTGGTGGGGGAGGTTGCCCAGTGAGTTAGAGGAGTAAAAGGATAAAAGATGACGAATAGGCCAAAGAGAAGACCTACTCACCACAAACCTGGAGGAGGGGGAGAGAACTAGAGAGAGTCTCCAGAGAACCAGAGTCTCCTCATCACAAGGAGATAACTTTCACCAGCTTTCTGAAGAGATCACATCTCACCCTAGTGTAACAGGGTGGTCCCTAGGAAAAGGGGAAGTTCCAGATTCCCTGCCCCACCCAGAAGGAGGATGGAGCGGAGCAGAGAAAAAGGAGAGAAGAGAAGGAATCAGAGCAGAAGAGGGAAGAGAAGGAAGCGGGATGGAGAACAAGAAGGAGACCTGAGGAAGCCACATGGAGCAGCATGTGATGAAGAAACTGGGCTTGTTTCCTGACCCTGGACTGTGCTTTAACACACTGTGCCACCAGTGAGGGCCAAGCCACTACCTACTCTTAATTGCCCTTTCTTTCTGGTTAGCAGATGTGGGTGAGAGACCTGTGGCAGTGTTTATATTGATTTTGATTTTGCTCTTTTCCTCCCAGATTTGTCTGGCCATTTCTGACCCTTTTCCATGGGTCCCAGCCAGATGGTGCTTTAGGCTTGTGGCAGGCTTTCAGGCCTTGCTTTGGGCCAATCCCTTTTGGGTTGACTTTTGCCCATGAGGAGATGGGTAACTTCAGGTGTTTGATTTAGAAGTTATATTCTTTGTGTTCCATATTGTATATTCACTGTATTAAAGTCCCTTTTTATTAAAGTTATGTATGTTTTGTCTTATTGCGACGGATGGCAGAACCCACTTAGAGCAGGCAGGTTTGGGGCTTCAGGGGTGCCCCTTTCTCCCTGTTGTAACAGATTTTGTCCTGTAACAGATTTGGGGAGGCCTATATAACACTAGGATTGGTTTGGACTGCAAGGCATGTCGACTCACCCTGCCAGCCCTGAATATGGGGAGCCCCAATCCATAGGGGGAGTCAAGCTTATGTTCTGTGCTACCCAGAAAGAAAGGGAAATTAAGAGTAGGCAGTGGCTGGGTCCTCCCTGGTGGCAGAGTGTGTTAAAGCACAGAAATATGAAGCTCTCCACAGCCACTGCGGCATGAGCTCAATTCCCATCAGGGAGCTGACCCACATGGTACAGTAGACCTCTCCTGACACAAATGCTGCTCCCCTCACCGGTATATGTCAATCTATCTGCCTGTGCTGCTCCCCACTCTGTCTCTGGTGAATCCTCTCACCCCCAGCACCTTTGGCCTCTACCCCTGCCCTGTTCTTGTGTGCATAAATAAGTAAATCTTTTTTTAAAAAAGTAGTAGACAGTGGTGGGGCATGCTCAGCAGAAACAGGCAAAGGCAGGAAAAGCAGGAACTGAAGTCAAAGATAAAGAGAATGAGTAGGAGTGAGCAGGGCATAGCTTCTTCCAGCATTCACCTGATATTTTATTCCAGTCAGTACCACAGAGCTAAATGTGAGGATCTGATGAAAGTGGCCAGACTGACTGTATCTTTACATCTAAGGCATTCAAAGCATGGAACCATCTGTTGTTTGGTTTGGGGTTTTGATTGTGGTATGAGGATAATTCACAGCTATATCTTTAGCAGAACCAAGACCAGTTTATTTAGAGACAGAATAAAAGGACACTCAGAGGCCCCTGGGCAGGAAATGTCCTGGGTAAGAACAGCTGCAAGGGAATTGTAGGGGCTTCAGCTCAAATGGGCTGCAGGAATTGTTGACTGCATTGCTCTGTTTGGCGGTCCCAGGGGATAGTTTATTGTTCCAGGCAACAGTTTCTAAGTCACCCCTCTTCTACTGTGCCCCAGGGTGTGATTTCATCATTCTTGGCAGCAGTTTGGGTCAAGAGAAAGCATCTGACCTGAGCTACCATGATGTCCACCAACTTGTCCTTCCCTTTGGGGGGAGGGGGAAGAGAAAATGTGTCTCTTTTTGGTCCTATTTATAGGACTTGCCTTATCTGGACATTGGTCAGTACTGAGGAACTACCCCCAACCCCCTCTGAGTGCTTCTTGCCTTCCTTGGGGTTTGTAGGCTGACCTGTAGGTTAGGAGGTTGCCCTTCTCCCCTCTGGGTACTTCTTGGGCTCCCCTGAGCTTTATTATTTCTGAAGATGTTTTTCCCTAAACGTCTAACTGTTCTCTTTTTGTGTTATCTAACGCTGTGTCTTTGACCTCTTTTATTGCTTCATCTTGTCTGCTGTTGAGGCCCTCAATTATATTTTTAAATTGGCTGTAGTGTTTCTCAGCGTTCTTATTTCTAATTGTAGCTGTATCTTATTTTAACTTTATTATCTTTTATTGTTGTTATACCCTCCATGGATTTTGTGTTCTCCATTCCATGCGTTTTTTTTTTTTATTTGTACATACAGAACTGGGGTACAGGCCAGAGGCTCAGGGGCGGTGAGAGGCTTCACCAGAGACAGAGTGGGGGGCAGAACAGGCAGATCGACGAAGTACACTGCTGAGGGGAGCAGGAGGCGGGCCAGGAGAGGTCTGCCATGCCATGTGGTCACCTCCGGGGCAGGCGGGAATCAAACTCATGCGGAAGTGGCCTTAGCTTCTCAGTGCAGCGCTTTAACCCGCTGCGCCACCAGGGAGGGCCCTTCTCCATGCGTTTTTAAGACTGTTACCTTGAATTCCTCTTTTGTCATTTTCTGCAGTTCTGCTGGTCAGAGACTCCTCTCAGGGAGTTTTTGCTTCAGCATTTGTGGTGTGTTTTTATTTCTGCTCATTTAAATTATTTTTAATGGGTGATTCTAGGGATAGATTTTTAGACTGTTGTTTTTGTGCCTCCTCTAATAACTGGAGTAATGGCAGCAGTGACAGGCAGTAAATAGACAGAGGACTGGAGAAATGACCATGGGCAGTAAAATCAGGGACTGTAGCATCCTCCTGGCTGTTGGTCCCAGGGTTGTGCATTGGAGAGCCACAGTGATCCCCTCCTCCAGGCTGCTCCTCAGTCTTGGTGTCTCTTACAGTCTTGTGTCCTCTTCTACTCTAGGCTAGTTTTAAGCATACCTGCAACATATTGCAGGTTATGTTGATATGGAGTCATAGGCTTGGAGATGTTCTTTTTTCTTTTCCAGGACAGAGTCTTGCCTGGTGCATTGTCGTAAGGCGTTATTGACAGGTCCTGAAGCTTTAGTTTGTTTAGTTAGCAAAGCACATTCCTTTGCTTTGGTTGTAGTCCTGGGGTAGGGGATGGCAGATGTTTAGAATATCGCAAACAGGTCCTCAAGTTGTACCGCGTCTTCTGTGAGGAGGCACATGTTCTTTTGTTTCCTTCTAATTCAGGCTCCTGTTGTTAGCAGTGAGAGCCTCAGGCTCAAACCAGTAACCCACACCGTGGACCCCCACCCCTGCAGCTCTTCAGCTGGGCACCGAGTTGCACCCCACTATCCAGTGCCATCTTGTGCCTAGTCACCCTCTGCAGGGAGCGCTCCCTAGCAGCCACTCCTCCCCTCTGTGCAGTGCCCTGCCCTGGGAGCACTACAGCACAGTCCACCTGGAGTTTCCCACCCCTCTCTGGCAGACTCTTGATCTTAGTGTGTTCTGTAGTGATCAATTTTTCCTTGCGGGATTTTTCACTTTTTTTTTTTTTAACTGCAATTTACTTGTGACTAGCTGGAAGAGTCCATCATATTAAGTCTGACACATGATTTTAATATTAAAATTTTACTTTAAGAATGGGAAACAGACAGAAAAAGAGCAGAAATATAAAGTTTTTTTAACAGTGGCAGGTGGCTCTTGACAAACAAAAGAAGTTTATGGAACAGAGACAAATAAGGTAGGGTTCCTTCCCTGCACCTTTCCTGGGTTTTTGCCATTGCAACTTATTTGCAACATTCTGGTTGATTGACAGTCTGTTAATGCAACAGGTCTTGGTTACTGGGCAACTGTTATTTAAGAAAACAAAGGTGAATATAGTCTCAGGACATTTATGAAACTTAAAGGAAATTTGACTCTGGGTGATTGAGAAAACTAACATTAAAAGAATTGGATAACATTAATGCTACTTTTGTCCCATCTATTAAACCGAATGACAGGATTTTTATGTATGAACAATTATTGAATACTGGTCATTTCATCAGGTTTCAATTAGTCTCAGTCCATTTGGGTATATATATGAGATACTATGTACTAGATTCTTAAAGGCCACTAGAGTTATTTCTTATGGTTCTGGTACCTAGAAAATCAAAGATAAAGGTGCAGGCAGATGTGATGTCTGATGACAACTCACTTCCTGTTTCAGGTTCTCATGTCTTCTTACTGTAACTGGTGACTGAAGACAAAGGCAACATGTTATATGTGGCGCCCCCTGAAGGTGGAATGCTGGTAAGGATGGATAGTGCAGGGAAAATGTGAACAAAGTATTGATGGGGGTCGAGACTCTTATAAGAAATATTAGGGACTGCAGAAGCAGCCCCCCACTCCCCGACCTGTACTGAATGTCAGTGACTGAGTATTTGGCCTTTCAGCATTTTCAAATCTTCAGGGATTTGGGGATCAGCAATTTCTGCTCCCACCGTGCTGTTGGGCCTCTGCAGAATGTGGAGAGGCCTCCAGTAGCCAACCTCAGAGAGGAGAGTTTTGGAGGGTTTGCAAGTAGCTGAGTGACTGAAACTGTCCTGTTTGTTGCTGTTACAGCCAGGCAGGGAAAGTGAAGATCCGAAGCTGGGCACATGGCTGAGCTGTGTGAATGTGGCATTTTGTCAAGTCTTTCAGCTTCTGCAGCTGCTGTTTTGTATAGCTCTTGTCTGGTGCTGCATTGGGGCGTCTCGGCAGCTCCATGAGCATTTCTGGTTGTGCTTGTGCTGTCTTCACAAGCTGGCCTACTGCCTGGCTACCACGTGCTCTAGGTCCACAGTGGTGGGAAGGTGCCCTCTTGGGACCTTCTGTGATTATGACCTAAACATTGGTCACTACTTTGGGTGAGGTACCTGGTCATTTGTGAACTCATTTCCTCTGGTTTGCTAAATAAATCCCATTATTGTTTTTATCTGAACCTCAGTACTTTTGCAATTGTGTGCGTGGATGAAGAACTCAGACAGTGACATATTTGGACATATTTCTTTGCTAGTTTTAGTGCCCCTTTCCTACCCCATATCAAGACACCAGTATCATACTCATAGTGGTGGTGAAGCTAACTCAATATGGACCTATGTGGGAAAGAGTGCTGGAGGGAGTGAAAAGGCCTTGAAATAAAACAAGAATGTGGAATAGGGCTGGAGGAGGTGATTGTGGAAGATATGTTTATTTTTTAAATCATGTTCTCAGTTCCTAAATAACTTTATTTCTGTCATCTGGATTGACAATGCTCAAGTTTGCAGGATCTGGGAACATCTGGAAGAAAAGAGAAAGATGCGAATGGGAATGTCTCTATATTTGTCAATATATGGATATTAATAAGGTAAACATCAGGGTGAAATGTGACCAGGAAGGAAGTAGAGATAGAGGAATAAATCAGTTACTAGGCTGATCACGGAGACAAGTGTCTGGATCATATAGTATAAGCCTATTATATTTCTAGTTGCTTCTGTTCCCCAACATTTAATGTTTAAGAGCGGCCTGCAAACAAGATAACATAGATTTGTTTTTATCTTACAGTCTGAGAAGTTCCTGTGACTTAACTTTTTCATTTTGATTATAACTAAAAATGGTTCATGTTCATTTCCATCGCGGCAGCCAGGCATAACTTTGATAGTATCTCCATTTTTTTGTACTATCTTCCACTGGGGGGTTTTTACCAGAACTCTAGCAAGAATAGTAATTTGTTATAGTACAAGAAAATGTCTATAAATCCTTAAGGACTTGTCATATTAGAAAGAGTTTAAGTGCACAATATGGGAAAAAGTTTTAGAATCAATGATAAGAATAAATAACAAACAGTGGGTGATCTAAATTGATATTGACATTGCACAATGCATACCAGCTGTAGCCCATTATACCTTGCCTAACCCTGGAGGGATGCTGACGAAAAGAGATTGAAGGCTATCAGTTTTGACTATGTTATATACTAGTTTCTTTTGTGCACTGATGTGGGATTGGAGGTCCCCAAGGCTATAATTTGTTTTTTTTAGTTTTGAGACTCTTAAAGAAGTAGAGATTTTCTTTCCTTGAAAACAGATGGGGATTTCAAACAAAGGTCAGCTATCACTGATAACATGTTTAATGCCATTTAAAACAAATCCGTGATGGGAATTCTAGGCATATTGATGTTTTTTTTTTCAAAAAAATACAATTTTCAGTTGAAAAAAAAAAAAGAATGATTATGCAGAAGACCGAGGGAAGGATGCACCTATTATTTCTAGAAAAGATTGTATAATTCTAATTATTTATTAAGACCTTCTTAAATTAAAGTGCTCTCCAGACCTGTATGGGGTTGATTAGGAATTTCTGAGCTTTTAGCTATGACACCAGTATGAACAGCACAAATCTAACGTGGCCTGTGTATAAACTTGAACCAACTTTTCTCTTTTGAATGTTTAATTGAGGAATAACTTTCCAGAAAATCAAAGATTTAGCTTGACTATTAGGGATTTGGAAAGTATTTTCATTTTCAGATGCCCCTCAATCTTGAGCTCCTTTGTTGCCTGTTTAATCATAGGGAAGACGAGCTAAGCAGAAGAGTGGGGTTGGAGACAAGTGGGCCTATCACATTTAATACCAGTTTGAAATTAGTGGCAAACTGAATTTGCAATTAAGAGGCTATGTGCATAATCAACAACAAAAACGGATTCCATACAAAGCAATGAGCTTTCTGTGGGATTTCTTATTAATAGATGAGGTTGAGGCCACACATTCACCAGACCTGGCATCACTGCTTGAAGGAACACTCATTTGCTTTTGTGCTTCATTGCTTTCCTGCTGCAATTTGTCAGTGTCTATTTTATGGGCCCAGGCTCCTTTGGGCATTTAACAAAGGGCTGCACTATCTGTGGAAGCTTTTCCTGAAGGCACTGCAATTCACAGGTTATAGAAACCTCATTATGCCCTTTGGGTGTGGGGAAATGAAACTGAGCATCTTGCCATAATGAAGCCTTACCAGGAGAACAAAGAGTAATATAGATCTAATATAGATCGACTTTTAGAAACAAACAAACAAACACAAACACTCTAAAACCATAAATCATTAAGATTCTCCTTCCTATACTGAATTTTTTAAATGTGACATTTGTTGAATTAATTATTCTGCTGCATTTTTGTCAGGAAATCTGGGGATTAAAATGTTAGTGTGGTTTGGCCCTCCCTGGTGGCACAGCGGGTTAAAGCACAGCACTAAGAAGCTAAAGCCACTTCAGCATGAGTTTGATCCCTGCCTTGGAGCTGCCTTGACACACATGGCACAGCAGACCTCTCCTGACCCACCCGCTGCTCCCCTCAGCAGTGTACTTGGTCAGTCGGCCTGTTCTGCTCCCCACTCTGTCTCTGGTGAAGCCTCTCACCGACCCTGCACCTCTGGCCTGTACCCCAGCTCTGTATGCATAAATAAATAAATCTTTAAAAAAAAGTTGGTGTGGTTAATCCTCAGAGAAGACATTTGTGAGCAATTTGCAGTCTTATTTGAAGACAGAGGGCTCCCTAAGTCTTGACATGTAGAGGTTTTTCTAGTGTTTGTGCATGTAGGAGAGAAAGAAAAGGCCACCATACCTTTAAAGAGGTGGAAGAAACAGCCCACATAATTTTGTGAACTGTTTCAGACCTACTTGGGGACATATAGCTTCTCCAAGGCATTATACCAGAAGCTGGATGAATACTCATTCTGGGGCCTATTCCAATCTTACCTTCTAGAAATGGGAACAAATGTTTAGGGGAAACTGCTTGAGACTTTCAGAAATTGCAGTGGCCAAGTCAGGGAAAGCAAAAGTAGCTGGTAACTGAATAAGGGAATAAAAGAAGTCAGAAACAATGCCCCAGGCACTGAGTCAAGGCTTCACTATCACCAACCCCCAATCATTATCTTAGATCCTGAATAATGTTAATAATGTTAATCATTTAAGGCATGAAAAATACAATATGAATATAAAGTCACTGGTAAACTAATTTCCTATGAATGCTAGTAAATATTATGAAAACCGTAACATTATTATTATTATTATTATTATTATAAACTATTCTAGGCCAGGTCCTGGGATAAGTGTTTTCTTTGCATGCCTTATCTGGTTTACTTCTTTCATAATCTATAAAGTGGATGGGAGAAATTTTTTACTCCATGATAAAACAGAACCTTTGAAAGACTGAACCACACACCTGAAGTCCCAAAGCTGAAGCATAGGGAATAAGGATGCTAGACACCACACCTGCCCTAACCATCATGCTGTTGCCATGTCTACAGTTCCTGTTGCCTGTCACAATGATCCCACTTCTCTGTAATGTAAGCTGCACAGTCAGGGCCATATCTCACATGTTCACTTCTCAATCCCCAGCATTGGGTGCAATGTGTGGAGATATTGCCCATGTTTATTAATGCCTACTGACACATACTCAATTGCAAGAGACCTCAGGTTCCAGGAACAACAATGGGGTTTATTTTATAATCATGGGAACAAAGACCTCACTGTATCCCCAAGTGGTGGCTCCCTCATCAAGGTAGCATCATTGATGGTCACCACTGGTCACCAGGAGTGCTGGAGAGCACCGGGCAGGAGTGATAACCACTACTGGTCCCTCAGAGGTGGTGTAAGACATACCTAGTGTTCACCACTTTGTGAGTTGCTGGGTTATACCAACAGCTTTTTGAGACACCAGGCCCAGAGCCTGAGGTGCTCCCTTCAGGTAATGTCAGAGACAGGATGAGGCCTGGTCAGCGACAGAGTCCTGTATATTCTTTTCCTTCCTCAGAGTGTGGCTGCTGGATACAGCTTTTCCTTTTTCTTTAGAGGTCAGAATGGAGACTTCCCTTTCTTCTTTCTGCAATTGTCTTCCCTTTCTTCCCTTTCTGCAATTGTCTCCCTTTCTGGGCTTAGGCTTTCATTGTTGCTTCCTCTTGGGGGGAGTCCTTCTGCTCCCTCCGACCCTGGCTCATAGCCTCTTTCACCCCAAGTCTGTTTGGCCCAATTAGCACTAATCAGTTCGTAGCTCACACCTGATTGGTCCATTACAAGATGGCAGTTACTAAGCTCTGAGGAACAACTGTCATAACTGACTTGTTGAGGAGCCGCAGGTTGAAAGAACCATTGATCCTCTGGCTCCCCTTGTGGAGGCAGCGGAGTTCTGGTAACAACTGGAGTTGGAGGAATATAGAACACTTGAGGCACAAGAAAGGCCCCTAATTGTCAGGATCTGGTTGAAAGATCCTGTCCTGCCCTGGTTCAGGGGCAAATCTGCAGCAAACACCGTTGTGACCCCCCCTTTTGTTTTAGCAAATAATTTAATTTTTATGTTATAAAGTACTGTTACCAATAAGGTACGGATACTTTAAATATATATATTTATTTATTTATGTACACAGAACTGAGAGGTGTAGGTGTGGTGAGAGGCTTCACCAGAGCAGAGTGGGGAACAGAACAGGCAGACTGATGAAGTACACTGCTGAGGCGGGCAGTGGGTGGGCCAGGAGAGGTCTGCCGCTCCAAGTGAGTCACTTCCAAGTGGATCACCTCCGGGGCTGGGGCTAGCTTGCAGTGCTGGGTTTTAACCTGTTGTGCCAGTAGGGAGGGCCCAGATACAGTTACATTTTTAAATAGAATGAGACATAGAAGTCAAAATACAGGGCATATATCTTTTAACTTCTGAAAAAATATACAAAAGTGAAACTAAGATTTATGTATGATAAAAGGATGTCCCCAAATAAAAGGTATTAAAATACAGGTTATTTTAAGTGTGAAAATACTACACATAACTATTTCAAATAAATGTGTGGGGATTTTAGAAATAGTCAAAATAAAAAAGTTAAAAATAAAAATAGAAATAGTTAGAAATGTTGAATGCTTATCAGTGCCAGACAGTATTTTAAGAACTTTAACTCAAACTATTTAGTTCTCAGAGAAAACTATATGGTAAGTTGGATAGTTTTCTTGTGACCCCTTTTAGAACTCTTACCTGGCCAGGGCACCCATTGCCCAGATGCTGTGGGTGTGGGTTGATAAGGGTTAACACCTGCCCCCTTTTCAGGAGGATTACCCTTGGCTGACAGGTGCTGGCTGGAGTTTAGACATTGCCCCTTCCCATAGTGGTGGGCCACATTGGTGTCTGTGACACAACCATCACCTCAGGACCCCTAGCATCAGGTAAAGGATATGTTGTTGACTTGCTGCATTTCCTCTCATTTTATCACTATCTCTCCTGGGAAAACTCAATAATACTTATACACGTGATGTATATCACTTATACAGGAATTATCTTAATTTTTGTTTTTAATATCTAGGATATTCCAGAATTTAAAACTTTAAAAGGAAATGTCTGTTATTTCTTACCATTTCCCCATAATACTTAAAAAAAAAAAATAGAGGGCCCTCCCTGGTGGCACAGCGGGTTAAAGCATAGCACTAAGAAGCTAAAGCCATGTCTACATGAGTTCGATCCCCACCTGCCCCGGAGGTGGCCACATAGCGCGACAGACTTCTCCTGGCCCACTCACTGCTCCCTTCAGCAGTGTACTTCATTGATCTGCCTGTTCTGCTCCCCAGTCTGTCCCTCGTGAATCCTCTCACTGCCCCTGCACCTCTGGCTTGTACCCCAGTTCTGTATGCATAAATAAATAAATCTTTAAAAAAAATAGAGTCTTTTAGACTTTTTCTGGACTGGCTTTGCTGTCTGTTAGCCAAATAAACTTGACCTATAAAAACCACAATTTCCAATTTTATCAGTCAGCCCAAAGGCCTAAAACTCAGAAACTTGAGAGCTCATGTAATAACACAATGCAACAAGGATATAAGTATCTACATCTAGGATGATGAACTAGTCTAATAGTTCTGTCAAGAGATTCACAATATGTCCTTACCATAGACTGTATCTTGTGTCTGTTGCATCAGGAAGTTTAATCATCTGGAAGTACCATTCAGATGAGCCCTTCCCAGTTTCCTGGGGAAGAATGTTGCTACCTGGCTTTTGTTCACACTGACAAGGTTACATTGCTAGACTTGGATTCTGTTTATGTTCATCAAGATATTAAAGGATTTTGTGGTAGTTAACAAGATCTTTGACTATACTAATAAACAGCTATACTATACTAGAGGTGATCCACATGGTGCAGCAGACCTCTCCTGTCTCTCCTGCTGCTTCCCTCAGCATTATACTTTGTCGATCTCCCTGTTCTGCTCCCCACTCTGTGTCTGGTGAATCCTCTCACTGCTCTGCACAGCTGGCCTGTATCCCAGTTCTGTATGCATAAATAAATAAATCTTAAAAAAAAAGATGTTTAAAAAAAGAAAGAAAGAAAATCAGGACTGGATCCAGGAATCTGAGGGTCACTAAGAAGAATTATTAAGGCTATATGAATGAATAACCCTTGAGGGGGGAAAATGCAGACAAAATGTACAAGTGGCAGAAAGAACTTGGAGAGGGAGGGGACAGAGGTGGTAAGAGGTTTATTAAATGGCCAAAACAAAATGACTTCAAAGCTAGTGGAGCTGGATGGGTCAATGTCCAGTTGAATGAGGTTGCCTCAAATTGGGACTGCTGAAGCCTGAAAGCTTGCCACAAGTCTAAGGCACTTTCTGACAGGGATCTATATGGAAGGGGCAGAAGGGGCCAGACAAATCAGGAAGAAATGAGCAAAATCAAAGTACAAGTGAAAGTAAGACCACCACTGTCAGCCTCCCAAGTCTCTCAATGACATATCTTTCAAGGCTTCTCCATATATCTCTCTGCTCCATGTTCTTCCTTCAAACATTCTTTTCCAAGTCTCATCTCCTAAGTCCTTTTTAAATTTCCCCTAACCAGCTCTATCCTTCGCTGGCTGGGACAGGGAACATGGAACCTTCCCTTTTAGAATCCATTGTTACAAGGGGTCTCTGCATCCCCATCACAGAAGCTATTAGGAGAGGTACAGTTTTCCCTAACCTTGCTTATGTGCTGTCAGCTTGGACTAACTATGGGAACTAAAGGGTTGAGCTATGTGGACTTTTACAGCTGTATAACATGTAAGGCAGGTGGCTCTGGAAATAAAGAGCTCTTATTCCTGTGGGCTGACTTGGGCTTGGTCCTGCTGGAAAGGAGATGTGGAGGGAAATGTGGAGGAGAGACACATAGACACTTGGCAGAGGCACGTGTAGGGGCTGACAATGGCAATCATTATCTTGAAAAAGGTGTCTCCCTTTTCCCCAGCTTTCTGGCACCTGCGTCAGAACACTTTCCTGTGCTTCCCTGCTTGAAGGTGTCTTAGACTTGTGGCAATCATCTGGCCTCTGAGGCTCTGCTTCAAGCCTCTCCTGTTTGACTGGACATTTGCCCATAAGATGATGGGATATATGGGGAGTTTTATTGTCAAATTCTTATTAGGAACTTCTCTCTGTCTCTACACACTAATTCTCTTAATGTTCTTTCATGCTAGTGTCTTTCTTTGTCTATATGTGGTAGATGACAGAACGCTGTTTCACAGCATGTAAGTTTGGGGCTCTCAGGGTGCCCCTCAGTCATGCACTATAAGGCCATTGAAGACAGGTGGTGCTAGAAGACAAAACAAGCAAAAAACAAACAAAAAGTAATGTCCTTTAGAATGAATTGAGAGGTGTTAATCCAGAGTGTGTATTTGATGGGAAGATGGATTAGGGAAAGGGAAGTGAAAGAGATTTGTGTAATACATCCCCGAGTTGAAAGTGGGCCGGGACAGAGGGAAAGAAGAGAGTCAAAGGTGACTAAATTACACTAGTGGATGGCAGTAGATAATGGACTGTGAAAATAAGACGGCTTCAAGTCAATAAAGAGCTTGATATTTCCAACCAAGCCATTTTCCTTAACCTTCTTACCCTGCTCAACTCTCCTAGTCTCCCCCCTGACCTCCCACAAATCAAGTGACAGTGGCTGAGCCTTGAAGAGGGCATGTGATACAGCTCTTTGAATTCACGTTCTGGGCCTCCCCTCCCTTGCTCCTAAAGCTGAATCTGCATCTTGACTCCTCCCAGAGAATCCCCTCCCTCTCCACTGGCTCCCTGGTAAAATACCTTGTGTGTAGAGGCTCCTGATGAGACGAAGCTGGTTAGACTGGGTGATGCCTGCATCCTTCTTTATTTTGTCTCTGTGGCCCCTGTAAGATTTCAGGGGGTGGCAAGAAGGGAAGAAAAACTTAAAACAGCAGCAGAGATACTTTGATTCTTTGCTGCTTCTTTTAGAAGCTAGTCGGAGAGTGGCAGAGCCCAAGCACCTATGTTGTTTGGGGAAATTGTGCTGTCACTGCTTCTCTCCAGTGATCTCTATCAGCACTAGCTCCAAGGATGAGGTGTGCTCCTGGGTTGCTGGGCAATGATTAGTCTATCAGGACCAATTCTCTCAGCCTCTCTTCTAGAGTCTGGGAAATCAGGATGATTTTTAAAAGCAAATTCAGATTTCTGATGATAAGAATTGAAAATCTCCTCCAGGGACCTACCTGACATTTCTGGAAATGGCAGGTACAGGGAAAACACTGAAGAGGAAAGATATTATGCAAAGTCAGTTTCACAAGACATTTCAAAGTCTGGCCAAAGCTCTCTTGAGGTGATCCCTATAGAAACCACTGTTCTTTCAAGTGAGGGTGAGAACTTCTGCCTGTCCTGTGTCCCTAATGATGAACTAAAGGAATTTACAGGAACATCTCCTCTGACTTGCATGCCTGTCCCAGATGGGGGTCTGTGGCATAATTGATCTTCCTCTGATCAACTTGATGAGTGCACATATGATTCAGATGTCCCTGTTGCAAATGCTGATCAGATCTGTCCCAAACTACCCAGAGGCATGGAAAGAGCAGTAATATTGGAAATAGAAAGATATGAAAATTCAAGTTTGGAAAATAAATCAGTATAGAAACATTTTTCTAAATTTGGTTTTGTCAACATCATATAATCTAGTTATGAATCTGATGCTTCCCTGGATTCCTAAATTTATAAACATCACTGCAGATCTAATCCTTTCCAGAGAGGGTTGGTACCCTCTCGGAGCTCTGGAAACCTCTGTGTCTTAGTTCCTGGGAAGAGGCATGGAAATGGGCCTGCATGACAACTCACACATCTTTTTGGCTCTGCAGTGGGAAAGCCTGCAGCTGAGCTATCAGAATGGCTACCTGTGCACAATGGGCAGTCCTGATAATGGCTGAGGTGCACAGCTTTGCCTTGACTCCACATCTCCCGCTCTTGGAGACAGAGCCCCTCATGTGCAGCCACATTCCAGGACATGGCCATTTGAGTTCCTCTTCATCAATATCTACTATGCTCCTTGATGGGTCCTCCCTCAAAACACCATTCCTGTCCTATGCCTGTTCCTCTGAGGTACAAGTTTCCACAGAAAGGAAAAGGAAGCTGTGATTTGTGCTTTACCTCCTATTCCTAAAGCATAGCTCCTTGTGCTACAAATCTTGTAAAATCCCTCATGAAAATAATCTCATCTTCCCCTGCAGAGCCTCTCCCTACAGTTGTTTGTTTCTGTGGGCAATGCGATTCTCTTCTTCTCCCTTCTTCTCCCTCCCTTCGTCTACCTCCCAGGGACCTTAATGTGAAATGTCTTGCTCTAGGCCTTCTTCATTCTATGCAATCAACTCAAACAAATAGATACCAGTCAGCCAATTTATCAGTAACAATCTACAACCTACCTCAGGCTATGGGATCCTCTCAAACACACAGCACAATAGGCAAGGCATCAGAAACATGTCTTCATGACCACTCTTGTATAAAGTGTTCCCTTATTTCTGCAATTGATGTTTTTCTTTACCCCCGACCCCTACAGTTCTATGTTTGGAAATCTGTGGGCATATATTGTTCATTGCTTTAGCTCACACCTCCTTTGTAGTATGTGTGATACTTGATGGGGCTTACACAGAATGCAATACAGTTCTTGGCACACAATACTGACCTGTCTGTGTATAGCTATACACACACACCCACACACACACACACATCTGCTAGTTCATCAAAACTCCTGACATCGTCTTTGGATCTTAGTAGATAATGACTCCCTTTGACAGACACAAGTGATTTTTCATGTGGATGAGCAAATTCTCAGTAGCTGGATCTTGGTGCACAAAGGATTTTCTTGACACCTGGGAAGGGGTGAGGCTGGTGATATTTCTATATCAACTGCTGCACCTGCAGGATCCTTCCCATGCTAAGGAGGCTTGTGGAAGTTCAGAACAAAATGTTTAATCAGCTCCATTTTGTGTATAATTATATTCTTTTCAAGACTGAGGTAAGCACTTGTTTTTCAGGTGAGGGTAGTAATGCACCTGTTGCTTCATTTCCATATAGCTCCTGCCTTGTCCCATTGGAAAGTCTTTTCCTTCTACTCACCAGAGCATTCCTGGCAAGGACCCATATGCTGAGAAGCATTGAGGAGTTTGAAACCCAATGATACAGTCTTTTGGGAAAATACAGGATCAGAACCAATAAACACTTGACATTTATTTTTCAACAATACTAGTTATAACACCAAATGAAAGTAGATGCCCACAGATGCTGGGCAGATAGCAATAGGCTATTTCCAAGCTGCTCACACATACTTTCTTGGTTATTCCATGGGGGATATCTGATTGTTCTCAGTAAAAGTCAGTGTGATTGCCTTTGCCATCACTGGGTTCAGGAAAACCTCATCAGTGCAGGCCTGTTGTGATTGCCTGAAGACAGATGGCAGCCCCAGTTCCAGCATGGCTCTCCACCCTGTGTCTGCTGTTATTTAACAGGCTGCATGTGCTGATTAGAAGCATCTCTCACAATACCTCTTTGGGGGCCAAATCTCTCCCTGATTGAATAATTTAAGGCAATATACTTGAGATTGACTACATGTTGGAAAGGTTCAATTTCATTCAGGTTCATCTGTGTTAGGTAACTCTTTGACTCTCAGGACATTGTTTTAGTTATAATTAATGTCAAGATATTTTTATCTACTTTCTTCCATTATTCTTTCCACCATGAATATATTTGATCAGGCTCTGAAAATTCTGGGAGATTTTATTGAAAATCTTCAGTGCCTATTGGAATTTTAGAATAACTATCATGAGGTGAAGAAAGTGCCATTTACCATTGTTCCCCCTGGGGAGGCTGCTGGATAAACTGGAAGTCTACTTTGATAAACTGCTGAGAGTAGAAAGGAGATTGGACCCTGAGGGATTTGGATGTGAGAAGAAGTATTTTGAATGACTCAAGGAGAAGAATGTGCTATTCAGGACAGGGAGCAGAGACAGAAAAGGAAGGACAATATGGTAGCAGTGGAAGGGTGGAAAGAGTGAACTCCATATTGTGAACTTTTCCCATAAATTTTAGCACAGTTACAAAAATTCTGGAATACTGGGAGTGATAGTGTTTTCCATAGAAACCAGTGGAAAATCTGGATTTTGAAATTCAAATTGATATGGGGCAAGACAGAAATGGCACACAAGGGCTGATCAGGAGGCTGAGAAACAGGTGGGATAGGGGGTGGATCACCTCATACAGTTTTTGTCACAAACCCCAAAAGCAATATGGTGACAGATGCGTCCAATCAGTACATGCAGCCTGTTAAATAACAATGGGCCCAAGGGCAGGGTGGCATGCCAGGCTGGAATGGGGCCGTTCTGGAACTGAGTTTAGGTATAAACTAGCTTACATCAGCTCACTGAAGGGTAGGGGATGCAAACATCTATGTTATGGCTACAGGGTTCTTTTTAATTCTGGAGCCATATAACCTGAGGTTTTTAGTGTGAATTGACCAGAGACAGAACCTGTCCTCCCTGGTAGTGCAACAGGTTAAAGTGCAGCACTATGAAACTGTCTGAAGCCACTGCAGCACTAGTTCAATCCCTAGCCAGGGACCTGACCCCACGGCACAGGTCCTATCTCCCCACTGCTCCCCTCAGCAATGTGTTTCAGTAAGTTCACCTTTTTGGCTCCTCACTCTGTTTCTGGTGAAGTTTCTCACCCCCCTGCACCTTTGACCTCAACCTGAGTGCTTGTACCATAAATGGATAAGTCTTTAAAAAAAAGAAAGAAATGGTCCCCTGAGACCCCATTCCAGTTTCACTCAGAGCCTGGGTGAACTCAGGCCCTGCTGCATCTCCAGGCAGTTCCCCAACCCCAGGCCCCAGAAAAGACTGCACCTGCCCTGTTTGGTAGAGCAGCCTTCCTTACTGCTCTGCAGGAAACCTGGTGGTGGCCCAGAGAGGTCAACCTCCTCAAGGCCACTGAGAGAGAGGGAGAACATGGCACTGCCTGTACACCTAGAGAATCCGTGAATTCTCTCGTGGTCTTAAAACTATTGGCATCTTGGCATGGGGGCGGGATGGCTTGGTCACCCTGCACAAAAGAAAAAAAGAAAAAGAGTCTCCTTACTTCCTTTACTCACTTATTCTCTCTGATGTTATTTATAAATCATCAACTCTTTGTCCAGCCCATGAGCTAGGTTTCTGAGTTAGACACTGAAATAAAGACAATCTATTTCTCAAGAAACTCAATGTCTCATTGGGCCAGTAAGCACATGAGAAAATTTAAAATGCTCAAAATTAGCATATTTTAATTTTAATGCAGTACATTGTTCTTCTACTTCATAGTAGTTTGGATTTGGTTCAAATGCTGATCAAGCCATCTCTTCTCTCAGACATTTCATATTTGTATATAAAGTAAGGGAAGCTACTGACCTTTTGTTCCTGGTCTCTGCTTGGTGGTTAGGGTTTGCCTGCATATAAGCTATTAAGGTAAGGGTTAGGTTTCTTGTTAGCAAATTGTAGGAGACCAACATAGAGAGTCAGGTGGACAGCTGGAGAAGACACAGGTCTCTCACCATTTCTAGAGGTTCTCATTTTGTGTGGCTGGGCATCGAAGTCACAGATATTAAAGTACATCCCTATCCTATGTGGGAATCGAAGGCCAGGGGAGACATTTTAAAGTTAGAGCAGTTAATGAATTTCTCAGAAAAAAAAAAAAAACTAACTAACTCAATAACTGGGGAGGGCAGGAGGGTAGGTGTATATATATATGACATGCAGGAGACAGGTGCTCCCTGGCTTAAGTGCAGACACATCCTTGGCACCTGCTTGCTTGGCTGTTCTGTGTGTGGCCTTTTTTCCCAGACACCTAGTCCTGCTCTTGGTATCCTCACACTTCTCATGTTTTCTACCACAAAAAGATAGATAAAAAGAGTTGTCTTTTTATGAATTTGGTTTGAAAAGTCATCAAGAAAAGCAGTGATTGACTTGGCTTGATGATCCAGAGATAGACTGCAACAAGGGATCATTCACAGGAACTATGAGGTGGCTGGAGAGGAGAAGGAGCAGTTCTCTAAAACAAGAGGTGGTAAGCGCACTTCTTAGGGAAGGTTTTAGATAGACAAAAATGCTGCTTGCATATAGTTGAGTACCTACTGCAAGCCATTCAGTTTAGCACTGGGGATACAAAGATGAATAAACCATAATCAGCTTCTTCCGGGAGCTCAAAATAAGCCTTCATTACTATATCGGATAAGTAGATCGTATGTAGAGAGTGCTATGGGAGCTCATAAGAGGGGCTCTAACTGAGCGTGGACAGTGAAAGTGGATTCTTTGCAGTAGGAAAGAAATGATGTCCCAAGTAAAGCATGACTCTTAGGTAGTGATCCACAGAAGAGGGGGGGACCTGTTCAAGAGGGAATCCGGGAGAGCTGAGGAGACATGAGGCTCTACATACCAGCAGAAGCAGAGCTCTGGGCTCATCTAGAGAAAGATCAGGAACCCTATTTATTCCATTGTAAATGGAGGAACAATTAAGAGAAAAGTATGAATGAAATCATAGCAAACGCAGAGGCATAATTTTCTAACTTGCTTGGAATAAAGCTCACACAGATGCTTTATTTTGTTTTTTTTTTATAATACCATAAACTTGTTATAAATAACTAAATAGATGATATTGCTAAAAAACTTTCATTTTTTTTTAATCTATGGAAGGAAAATTGAAACTGAGAACATTTGGTTTAATAAGTTAATGTTTTGCCCCTGAGAATTGGGGAAAGTTCACTTTTTCATTTCGGTGACAAAAAAAAAAATCTGTCTCCTCGCTCACAACTGGCCCTGTGTTCAATCGGGGGATAGTTTAAGAGTTACTGGACTTGATGTGAGAAGCTAGGGCTAAAAGAAGCATGAAAATAAGACTGGAAAATAATTCAAAGTAAAACAAGCAGTGCAGTGCTTACTGATGTTTCCTTACCATGTTTTGCATTTTCATTCCCCCTTGTATTTTTTCCTTATTTAATGTTTCCCCTTAAGTAGATTCACTATTTAAATTCATTTTGAAAGGAAATTTTATAGTGCTGCCAACAAAAAGAAAACCAGTTTTAGTTCCCAAAAATAGAAGATAAAATAAGTATAATGAAACAAAACCAATGTTATTAAATTCTGGCTAGAATGCTGCTGCTTGGGGAGGATCTGTGCCTGAGGTTCAGTCTCCTATCTTTTCAACAAACACCTCTCTGAGATGATTAGCAACCTTCTTTCTAGGCATGGAGCTTGATTGCTTTCCCAGCCACCCTCTTACAGGTTGTGATCAACACTAAACTTCAGACAATGGAAGAGAGAGAGAGAGAGAGAGAGAGAGAGAGAGAGAGAGAGAGAGAGAGAGAGAGAGAGAGAGAGAGATTGAATGCAGTGGTCAATGGTGCCTCCTTCAGGCCTGGCACTTAACGACCTTCATTCTTCACATCCCCTTTCTAGAGGGAGCCAGCAAAAATCCTGGGGCCCTAGGGGACATCAGAGCACAGGCCCTAAGGACAGAAGTTCTGGGCACTGGAGTAGCTGTTAGGAAGCCTGTCCAGTCAACGATGGTTTTATAGTTCCATAAAGCCACTGAGATTTGGGGATGGCTGTTAAAAGAGTTAGTCGGTGAAGACTTGCTCACCAAAAATGAACATGTTTTATGTAACAAGAAAGAATTGAGTAAACTTTAAAAGCTAAAAATAATTTTGCTTACTGATGTATTGTGATTTTCTCTGGGTTTTCACTAACTTTCATTCCAGTCTCTGGGAAATATCAGAGCAGGACATTATGCACCAGGTTTTAGAATTTGGTCTAACATTAGTATTATTAAAATTACATTTCCTCCTGCTCCAAACATGCCTGGAGACTTTCGTACATTTTCATCAGTAATAACAATGATAGAGTATTGTTGATGTAAAATATAGGTTGAGTGGTAAGTCATATGAAATACTATAAGCAGCAACTGTCACTCTCTTAGACACACCTTTTGATCATTAAAGCTTCAGAGTCTATGGGCCAGCTACTAGCTTTATGCTTGTCTTTTAAAAATGGCTCTGATGGAGAAAAAGGCATCACAATATTAACTCACACGGAGAGTTGAGGGTAAAAGGGATTAGCGTAGCTACTGACCCAGCTCACAATCTCTGCTCTGGCCCAGGGCAGCTCCTCTGCCCACCTGTGCCTATGCAGGTGCTTTTTTCCCACCCACACTCTCCTTCTGCAGGACAGCAGCCTCCTGGCTGCCCTGACTTGCCTGCACCTCTCTGCACTGACCTCCCGCAGCAGAGGCTGCTCTCCTAAGGCTGCCCGCCTGCAACCATGCAGGTCTTCTCAGCTCTGCCTGAATGAAACAGCTATATCAAAAAGCTGATAGGATATCTTCTGCCCTGCTTTCTTTGGAAATTAAGAAGCATTCTTACAAATGTAACTTGAAATATGTTTCTTATTTAAGGGCTTAGTTAAAAGGAAAAATGATACATTAGTAATTGTTGTTGGTGTTGACACAAGTATTGGTCAAATAACTATCTTTAAAAGTTAGTATGGCCAAAACCTAAGTGAAAGAGATCTCTGTGTCTGTGTCTTTGTCTGTGTCTTTGCCTTCACGTCTTTTGTCTATGGAGAGTTACTGTGTTAAAAATTATCATAAGTGGCACCTATATAAATTTCTGATAAAAACAAATTTTGAGATCGCGATCTAAAGTTTTTGATAAACAAAGACAAATTCAAACTACAATGGCTTAATTAAAGCACGAATGTTGGGAGTTAATACTTATATGTTTAAATGTGTTTAATTAAAGCAACAACAACGTGGAGTTGTTATTGACTTAGTCTATGTTAACATTGTTTCGTTGATACCTAAACTTCGTTTGATAAACTTCTTTTCTAAAGAGACTAAACACATTATTTCTTCCCTTTAGAAAAGAACCTTTGTTCCTCAGGTAAGATCCTTTATTGATATATATTTTTTCTCCTCTTCTTGTCATCTTAAAAACAAACAAACAAAAATCTCTGGTATATAAATCTAAATCTATTCTTTTTATCATTATTTAAATGGTGGTGTATTTCTCCTATAAAACTAAGGATCTACTAAGTTTGGATTTGTTGGCTACTTAAAGAGTTTTCAGGTTTACTTTTGCCTTTTATTGTAAAAGATAAGCTAAAAAGGTGCTTATAAATGTGCTATCTACCACAAAGGAACAATAGTGTAACAAGCTTTACAATGTCTTAAAGTAAAAATGCCAGGCTGACCTATTAATTAGCTAAAGTTATGTTGGGACAAGGCCTTGGTGTAAGCTGAAGATTTCAAGAAGTGACTGATAGACTTTTTCAGGGCAAGGAACCTGACTTCTTTGCTCTGGATGACCTGATGACTATATGGGAGTTTCCTGCTTCTACACTCCCTTCTGGTTTTGAAGTGCAACTGTGCTCCTGCTGAGGCACTGAATGCTCTGTTGCCTAATTGTTACAAGGAGGAGGGAGGAGGTCTCCTTTGGGTCTATGGACATAAAGATAAATTTCTGCCTTAACGGTCTTACAATATAAGGGTTGAAAACTAAAGTATCATGACTACAGATGTAAGTGTAATAAGGTGGGTTGTCCAAATAATACAGGTATCTTTAAAATGGTGTAAACTAAAAAATATTAAAAATCTAAAAAGGTTTCTTCAAGGGATGTTATGTGATTAAAATAACTTGTCTTAGAAATATTCGTGTTTACTGTCAATGGTGTACTTATGTAAAACCTAACTTTAATTTCTTCTTCAGCTACAGTGAGGACTCAAGTATTCTTAAACTGCTTTTGTTAGTTCTTGATGACAAACTGAGGGCTGTTGGAGTAATCTAAAACCTTGGTTCTCTTTTACCCTAAGATGTAAATGGCTGAAAAATGTCCTATTGACACTGTTGAACATCTTAAAAATGGATACACTTTAGAAATCTGGTTGTCACTCTGGATGGTTTGAATTTTTCTTGGATTCAAGTTTCGAAGTGGTAGAGTTTTTGGTCAGTGCGATGATTTAAGATGTTTTGGGACTCTTAGTAAACCATTTTTCTTGTAGGATATGCTAAACTCATTGGACCAAATTGGAGATGTTAAGACTGCATAAAAACAAAACAAAATAAAAAAAAACAACATTGTTATTAACAAAAAGTCATAACTTTTCAGTATAATGTAGGAAATTAAGGCATTCTGGAAAATGTGTGTGTGTGTGTGACAAAACTGAGCAAATATCCTTGTCTTTTGCTTTATGCCATAATTCCAGGTATGGTCATTTTCAAGTTTTCTTATTTCTGAAGGTTACATGCTAAACTTTGTCTTAAAAGAAAAAATCACAAAGAGAGTCTGACAGTATAGATATGCTTTGGAACTAAAAATGACCTACTGAGACTTTAAAAATGGATTTATAAAAATCCAACAGATAATCAAGACTGAATACATGTAAAAGTACACTAAAGAGGACTTTTTAAAATATTGGGTTTTAATGTTTTCTTTATTTCTAAAAAACTTTTCTAAATGTGGGCTGTGATCTTAACAGTGGCAATTTGCATCTTCTTATGAACAAACTGGACTATTTGCTTTTCTATTTTCACTTCCCAAAAACTTTGTAGGCAATATGTGTATATCCATAATCTCAATGGGAAGTTTTATTTACTTCTCCTTAAACTAAAAATTTAAAAACATGTTTTGTTACAAGGCTTTGATTGAAATTCTTCTGGGCACAGTACAGTTTGAGCTGAGCTGAGAAGAGCAGAGCCAAGAAGAGTCTGTCCCCTTGCTCATCGGATTCCAAAGACCTCCATGAGATGTGAGGAAGCTGCCTTGCCTCTGTTGGAGGACTGAAAAACCCTGAAAGTCTCAGGTGACAGTGACTTCTGTGATTTTGATGACGCCTGCATGGACTGGGTGCTAAAAGCTCACTCTAGGCCCTGTAAAGTTTTCAACAAAGCCAACAATACTCTGCTTTGTTATCCTGCCCTATGAGCTTATGCAAATATAGATAAAACTGTTTAAAATTGAATTTAGTTCACTATTTTATACAATTGGGATGAGGCTAGAGAAAAGTTATAACTCAATAACTATGTTAGGCTCAGTCGTTTTCAGCTAGGACTGCACCCTAAATGTCATGATCTTGAAAAGCAAAAAGGTTATATCTATTACCTTTAGGACTATGATGTTTTATACTTTATTGCTGCCACACTGCAACAAAGGCCTTCCATAGTAAACCCACTAGGACGACCCCGTTCAGCAGGAAGCAGCCAGAAGATGCGACGCTCCTTCTCCCATAGAAATAGAAGGTCATAACCGAGAGTGGGGAGTATGAGACAGCAAATGGGGCGCTCAGATAAGCATTTGCGGATTTGCCTTCTTTGACAAATTTATGACAGAATTAGTTTTCCCAGAGCTCTTAATTGATTGTGAGTTTGTTCTCCTTGCAGTTCCTCTTCCTTGACAGGTTTAGGGTCAAGGAAAGGAATCCCAAACAAAAGCAAATGGTGGGAAACCCTGCTGACACCTCCTCTTCCTCCCTGTGCTGACCGCTCCCCATTACTCTGGCTGATTCCCCATTTGTTTGTCTTTGTGTAAATAAAGGCTGGTGCCCACTGGTCTCCATCCCAGCACTAACTCTTACTCCCTCCCCTTTGTGGACACTCGCCCACCTCCCCTTTTTTTTGTTGAACATTGTGTAAATAGCCCTGTAACCTGCCAAAGAGCAGGACGGTGGTCTTTCGGACATGAGTCTGCTGCCCTCCTCATTTGTCGACAAATAAAACCACTTTCCTTTTCCTCAAACTCTGTTTCCTTTTATTGGCTGAGGGAAACTGAGACCGGCGTTTGGTAACATGTGGTTGTGAGAAAATGGAGCACTATGTTGAGGAAGATGGCAGCATCAGTGGTGTCAATGACTTGGGGGTGGAAGCAAAGGAATCAGTGGCAAGGCTAGTATCTTGAAGGTGACTTACAGCAGTTGTTGGGAATGTTGTGAAAAGTAATTTCTCACTAGACAGCTCACCCTCTCTGGAGCCATTATTCCTGGAAGGTCCTGGCTGTGTGGGTTTCCAGTGATAAGCCTTGATTCCTGCTTGAGCAAGATCAGTTCCCAGCGCCTGCTGAATCCCTAACATCTGGACAAACAAGAATGTGCGGCACCCACCAGCAGTGGACATACCCAGTGGAAAATCCCCAGCCCTACTTACTGCCTTTATAAACCCCACACTGTGCATCTTCAGGGTCCGTCCTTGAGAGGTGCGCCTGCTGTTTTGCTGTGCCAGGTTTCCAGTTTCCCAAAGACCACCAAGGAGCCGATTCTGATGCAAAGCACACGAGGGTCTTTTATTGTAAACTCGAGCCTGGGCTCCCAACATGCAGCGAGGCAGCAGCCAAAGTTGAGAGCCCTGAGCTCAGGAAAGGCGGGGTTTTTAATTACAGAAGAGGGGAGTTTTGGTGGCCATTGAACAAAGTTATCTTGTCTTAACTTGGTTGATCTATGCATGTTAAGATGTGACCTTCACTACTCGGCCAGCATACCTTAGGACATCTGGTGTTTTCCTGAGACGTGCTGGTTACTTGCCTACTTGCTAATTGGCTGTTGCTATGGGATGAGCATATTAGGACATTTACAGTTAAATTCGGCCTTGGCGCCTCGTTGATAACTGAAAGTTAGGCCTGGCTGGTTCAGAAACTTTCTGAACCCTGTCATGGCGTCAGTTTGGTCTTTCAGTGTCAGGGAACATACGGGAAGGATCTTAGCTCAAGCTGACCTAATAAAGTTGTTCAGATTCCAAGAATGCCAAGACATAGAACTGATGCAAAAGACAAGTACAAGCCTTATTGCTAGCCCGGGCTGGGGTCTGATCCCCGGAGTGTACCAACACAGCTGTCTCGCTCAGATGGGATGGACCCTGAGCCTCTGAACAGAGAGTCTTATATAGCGAAGTTCACAGGCTGGGAAATTTCCAAAGTATGTAGTCCATTAAGATGAGTCACTCTCGGATTCTCCTTCATGCAGGTGGTAATTGCAAGTAATGTCCTGCTGGGGCCTGGGCTTCTGATAACATCCAGGGCCTCCGATAACATCTAGTTAGTTTTCAGGCAATAAGGGCCCACATTTTAATGGAAGTGTCTATTAATCTAGAAAAAGTAAGGCTGCAGTGAGTAACAACCTCATTGGTATCCACAGGCAAGCGAGATTTGGTGGCCTTGGGTTATTCATGGTTTTGCTGACAGACACTAAGAGCTCTAATTGAGAGAAGAAACATAAGGATTAAATGCACTGGGGAGGGGCCCTCCCTGGTGGCGCAGCGGGTTAGAGCACAGCAATAAGAATCTAAAGCCGCTTCCACATGAGTTCGATTCTCGCCTGCCCCGGAGGTGACCACATGGCGCGGCAGACCACTCCTGACCCTCCCGCTGCTCCCCTCAGCAGTGTACTTCGTCGATCTGCCTGTTCTGCTCCCCGCTCTATGATGAAGCCTCTCACCACCCCTGAGCCTCTGGCCTGTACCCCAGTTCTGTATGAATAAATAAATAAATCTTTAAAAAAAAATGCACTGTGGAAGTGGTTTGTCGGAACTATGGTGGATGGTCTTTTCTCTTTGGTAGGCTGCCACTTCTTGAACACTAAATACTGAGAAGCTAAGCAGCTTCCTAACACAGTCACCATCTATGCTATTAAGAACCCAGGTTTCTGACACTGGCATTAGAAGAGCTTCAGCTTCATCTTTTTTGACTTTTGCATTTGCTTCCTAAAACCTCATGGGGTTCTCCAACATACTTTAATTTCAGAACTGGAAGAAGACCCTGGCTTTCCCAAAGTCAAATCAAATTCACATGGATGCCCCACTCTGTTTTCCTCTGCGTGGCCTATGTCTCCCTATGCATTCAGCTCAGGTTCTTCCCTGGATTTCACTAAAAATCTACTCAGTAAATACTTCATGGTTTTGTATCATTTTTTTAAAGTTTAAGACTGCAAAAGTACCACATCTCACCTCCTCCTTCCTCTCAGCCCTCCATCCTTTACCTTTTCACGCCACCTCTGTTCACAGTAAACATGTTCCTCTTTCTTGTCTTCTGCAGAACCATTTCCTAAGGTTCCAGCCCCACAGCCTTAGAGCTGAACAATTCCTTTTCTGAGCATGCTTATTAAGGCATTTAAATGTCATCTCCACTCCTGTAGGGAAGAATATTACCTCACATCTTGTTCCTCTCAAGTAAATTTTTCCTTCTCACATGAAGTCATTTCCTACTGGCATGAACTCAGCTTTTTCTCCTTTGTTTGGCATCCAGGAACAGTTAAAAAAAATACAGTTTCTTTAGTTTCACCCAAGACGCCCCAATGTGATCACTATAATCTATCAGCCCTTATTCTAGGCTCATCTTCCATCACTGAGAACCTGCTTTTTGTCAGCATCCTTCAGGTTTCAGGAAGTGAATGATTACATGCAAAAGGCGGTTTGTTGAAGGCAGCCTGGGTGTGGGTGGGAACATAAGTCCTTCATGTGATTTCCCATGACTAATGAGGGAAAACTTGGGTACAATATTCAATGCATGATGAGAATGTGACGTAATTACTTTGAGAGCTTGGGGGAAGGAGGTACCAACAGACTGGTGCTTTGAACAATGCTGACATGGAGCCAGTCATCAGTCACTGGGTGGGATAAGCTCTTGATGAGAAGATAGCATTTGGCGTGGGAAGGAGCAAGTGAAAATTTGGAGGTGGGATGAAAGCATCCTGGAATCCAGGGTGGCTCTGACCCAACAGGTCCAAAAGAAGTTAGTGGGAGGACAAATCTGGGAAGACTAAGATTTTGGAAGTGGTGAAGTAAAGTTTATAAACAAGGTAAGGATGTATAAGGAATGCTGTATAGGCAGATAGATACAGGTTGAATGTACATTGTGAGAGTGAAAATGTGAATCACTGGCTGAGAGAAATACCAGAAACCCAGCACTGTCAAGGAGCAACAAATCTCAAGTGCTGCCAAGCAGGAGTCATTCCTTTCTTGAGCACCATGACTGTATTAATAACTCTCACCCATTTTCCTGGGTCCCTCAACCTGGAACAGATGATAATATAATCAGAACTAGTCTTTTGAAAAGAGAAAAAGTCCTATGTGCCCTGTTCTTGCTTTGAGAAGAAAGAATAGTTTTATGTCCTCCTTTGATTCTCCTGAATGTGACCTTGCTCTAATAGAACACAAACAAAGCCATACTTCAATGTGCAGAGCAAGAAGGGGGGGGGCCCAGCGTTATTTATCTATTATTTACCTATTTATTTACTTGCT
>NW_004567129.1:95780-97133 GCF_000260355.1 Condylura cristata | reverse complement strand
CTTCTAGGTATTTTATGGTTTCCGTTCTTATGTCTAGGTCTTTAATCCACTTCGAGTTGATTTTTGTGACTGGAGTGAGGCAATGATCTAGTTACCTGTGGCTTTTTAAGTCAGGGTCTGGCTGAGTCCAATTCGAGCATCTTATCTCATCTTTGTTTGTAGTGTTTGGCTGATGGTCCATGTCGTCTGATGTGGTTTTTGGAATTAGAGCTTAGTCTTGCTGTTCACTCTGGGACAGGTTTACTCATGGAGCTTGCTGATCAGGGCATGCCACCAGCTTCTGAGGTGACTTTGTCCATGAGACAGAACTTTGTCCTTCTACTAAATGAGCAGGTCTCTTAGAGAAAAGCACAGAGGAGTCGAGGCCTCATGTGAGGGCATAAGCAGGCAGCAAGAGCTGCCACTCTGCTGGGAGGCTTGCAGCCATTCCAGTGCACCCTGTACACCCCGCTCCCACAACAGAGGTCTGCAGGCTTATGTGTGACATTAAGGAAGGGCCCTGCAGGAAAAAAAAAAAAAAGCCCTGGATGCAAAAGGAGGAACAACAACAACAAGACTGTTAGATGGATTCAACCAAAGGCCCAACCCTGAGAAACTGCAACAATTTTAACACTCCCCGGACCCTCCACAGGCACATACTAGCAATAGAGAGGTCATCGCATATGGGAGACTTGCTACTGTCTACCTGCTTACCGCACATACCCACGAACCCTGTGGTAAAGCCCGGGAATAAAATAGACAACTCAGCAGCATGAGTGGGCCCCACTCACACTGTGCTCAGAAAGTAAACAATACAAATGACTGGCTCAACCACAGGCCCAGCTGCAGGGAGACCTACAATACTTCTAACATGCTTCACCCCCTATGGGTATATCAAAGCATAGAGGGAACCCGGGACATCCAAAGGCTACAAAGATCAACAGGCACCTTCCAGAGACTAGGACTGAACTGTTACTGGAAGAAGCTGAACACCACATGAGATCCCTGACAGTTACTGGCTGAGATGATAGACAAAATTCCATGCAGTGGGGGCTTGAAAAACAAGAGACATTGAAACAAAGGACAGCTCAGAATATCCTCTATAACTGAAGTGTTTAGAAGTCCCTTGGTCACCCAAGAAAGAACATCCAGAAAGAAAGACGGTCAGTAATGGCAACAACATGTCTCAGCAAATAGAAAGTATTAGAAAATACACGACAGAGAAAAGAAGACAAACAAATACCCAAGCAAGTCCACAGGGGAAAAATTCACCACAAAAAAAGCAGTCATCAGGCCCTCCCTGGTGGCGCAGCGGGTTAAAGCACAGTACTGAGAATCTGAAGCCACTTCCGCATGAGTTCGATTCCCGCCTGC
>NW_004567129.1:41533-95030 GCF_000260355.1 Condylura cristata | reverse complement strand
AAAAAAAAAAAGAAAAAGAACTAAATAGGAAAAGGAATGAAGAGATGCCATCAAGAGAAAGGTCTGCTGAAACAGATGTGCAAGGGGCAGGTGGGTGGACTGCCTTAGAGAGTGCTTCACAGAAGGAGGCTAGTGCAGAGAAGCCTGGGCATGTAGTTATTCAGGCTGCCCTGCAAAGGGAGAGAGAAGGTGGCAAGAAGCACCTGCAAATTCACCAGTGGGCAATAAACTGCTGCCCCAGACCCTGGCAGAGACAGAATTGATATCATCCTTATCACCTGGGGAGGGTCTCAGGCCTCTGTGTAGTTGCCCGCTTGCTACTGCTTTTGGACGAGTAGGTGGACTCATCAAGAGACCTGGCGTTTTGGCCACATTTTTCCAATGGGCCCCATCTCTGCATCTTGACCCTCAGGTCTGTGCCTGTGCCCTTCCCTCCAACAGTCTGGTAGAGCAGCCTGAGAACTGCTTGGCCCTTTGGCCGAGGCTGAAGGCTCTAAGGCCTTTGATTTCTAGACTGGTGATCACAGGAAACCTAAGTTGGGAACGGGCCCCTGAACCTGGTGAGACCCAATCACTGGTCTGATTGAGTGTCTAGGTGGTGGCCACACTCCTGTGGTTGGCTTCCTGCTCTCCTTCGGAATCCTAGCCTGTGTGCTGGCCCTCTGCTGGGTGGCCAGTCTCCCATCCTCCTCCCACATCTTCTGTGGACGGGATGACTTGGCTCAGCTGCATACACGTGGGCAAGTGGCTAGGGTATGGAGATGCCACCCAGGGGTGGGGGCAACTGTAGTGGAAGGAGGAGGTGTAGAAGCTGCCTGGGCACTGCAGCAGAGCCAGGGGTGGAGCTTTGGAAAAGGCTTGGACGGGTGCAGGACAGCGGCACAAACACCAGTGGGGGAAGGATGCAAAGTTGGCACTTCAGGGGCAGTGCTGTTGTCAGTGGGGAGCCCCATTAATGCCCACCCAAGTGCTTCAATCCAGATCATATTCCCACCATATCTGTTGAAGTCTTGGGAACTGAACCGCGGTGACTTCTGTTTTCTTCCCAAGGAGCTGAAGCTCTCATCTCAGCTATTTTCCAATCATCTATCCAAATTGCACTCTTGAGGTTAGCATATCCATTGTGTGTGGTATTGAGATTTATTTTCTTTTATCTTTCTCTGTCTCTCTCTCTGTCTCTCTCTCTGTCTCTCTCTCTCTCTCTCTCTCTCTCTCTCTCTCTCTCACACACACTTTTTGAATGAGAACTGCTAAAAATTTGTTGAGCAGAATGGCCTGGAAACATGACCCATCCCCCATCCACCAGGTCACCTTCCTTCCCCAACCCAATACCATGGTCTACTTTGTTGGCCCACGAGAGGAAACTCTGACCACACGGGGGCAACAAAGTAACACGTATGGCCTCCTCTGCAAGGCCAGTGTCTTGCAAGTCTGTCTTCAATGCCACAGCGCCCTGAATTTGACCATAGATATACTTGAGAGGGGCTACAAATACAGAGAAGACACAACGTGCAGGGGAGGGTCAGTGCTGACTCCAGCAGAACAAGTGTGGGATCCAGGCACCAAAGGGACACAAGACAGCCCAGCACACAGGCCCAGGGATCATACGCCCAGGAATCTGTGGTCAGCATACATGCAAGTGAAGACCGATGCAGCAAAAACCAAGCCTCTGAGAAATGAGAATAACCCACACCAACAGCCTTGGGACTAAACAGGAAGGCACAGGCCATGGGGTTCCCATGACTCCACAGTCTCATGCAAGGCTTGAATCCACCAACAAAAAACTCGGGGGTGGCTGGACCGGATTGGTGTCCAGAATTTGCCCGACCATAGTTCATGGGAAAGCCCGGTATCCCACAACGACCCTCAAAGCCAAGTATAAAGAAAGCCCCAAATCAAGATGCCAAAGCTTCTCAGTGAGAAGGCTCTGGGAATCCTACTCATGGGAACAACATGAAATAGTACTTCAGTCCCTCCTTCTCCCAGTGTGTGCCTCTCTGTGTATCCTGCAGGACTCAGGCTCATACACACGACCACCGCCAACACGCCAAACCACTACCATGCGCAGTATCACACATACAAACACTCAAACCTCGCCCATCAGTCCTTCTTCATCAGGGTCTGCCGAAGGCAGTCAGAAAGCCAGGGTTAAGGCTTCTGATATACTGGGGGTCTGAGATGTGGTTGGGCCCAGTAGCCTGGCTGAAGTACAAACTAGGCTTGGAATTCCATTTGTCTTCTTTGGGAGCAGCGGGTTTCATTTTTTCCCCAGAGGAAAAAGGACACACTTGTGAAGGTAGAGAACACGGATGTTTCTCTGGCAGGGGAAAACACACTCACAGCAAGGGACTGATATCCACTATGCCACAGTATGACTCACACGATAAGCTGATGCCTTGGTACTGATTGTTGAGGAATCATTTGTGGGTACAGAGCTGGGGTGGAAGGCAGTGGCAGTAGAGTGCAGTGAGAGGACTCAGAACAGGGAGGGAAAGTGGGGTGCAGAAAAGGCAGGTATACTTCTATTGAAATCCAAGGCTGAGAGAAACAGCAAGGAGACAGGAGGTGCCTGCTGCACCGTGGGGGACAGTGCAGCAGGCCTGGGATAAAACTCTGGCAGGCCCAAGTGACTGGACCTTGTTTCCTCACTCAGACACAATGCTCTGCAGTGGGAGGCAGGTCCAGACTGACTGTGGGGATTTTGGAGAGGCACTCCTCCTTGATCTCGGTCTGAAGAGCTTTGCAAGAACACAGTGCAAACCTTGTGGCTGCTATTAGCAAGGATATGCCTGGCTGGGGCATCCCAGAGCCTTCACTGGGAAGATCACTGGGAACTGCGACCAACTTTCAGCTGCCATCTCAGCAGATCACCTGTGGTTTCTTAGTCAGCGTCTGGCGGAATCCAGTTCGAGAGTCTTATATCATCTTCGTTTGTAGTTTTTGGCTGTTGGTCCATGTGGTGTGATGTGGATTTTGGAGTTAGTGAAGTTTGCCCTGGGACAGGTGGAGCTGGCCGTTCAGGCCACACGACCAGCTGCTGAAGCGACTTTCTCCATGAGACAGAGACACCTTCTTGTTAAATGAGCAGGTCTATTAAGGCAATGGCCAGAGGGTTTGAGGACTCATGTGCGGGCAGCCAGAGCTTCCCCCAAGGGTAAAGTTCCTGAGAGAGAACTGCGTGGTTGAAGGCAAGCTGCCTGCCTTAGGGAGCTGCCTCCACAGTGCAGAGAAGACTCCTGGATCATGGAGTGATCCAGGCCACCCTGCAGAGGGACACCTGAAAACTCACAGGTGGGCAAAAGATTGTTGCCCCATGCCCATGCAGAGACAGCACTGATACCTTCCTTATCAACTGAGGTGGGTCTCAGGCCTCTGTGGAGTGGCCTGCTTGCTGCTGCTGTTGGATGAGTAGGTGGACTCATCAAGGGACCTGGCTTGTTGGCCACCTTTCCCAATGGGCCTCATCTCTGCATCTTTACCCTCAGGTCTGTGCCTGTGACCTTCCCACCGACAGTCTGGTAGAGCAGCCTGAGAACTGCTTGGCCCTTCGTTCGAGGCTGAAGGCTAAGCTTTTGATTTCTACGACCCGGTTGATGGTATTTTTTGTTCTTTCAGTCCCCACCTGCATGCATGAGGGAGGTTTTCAGCTGGTGAGTTTCCACTTGAGGCTTTCTAAACCTGCCCTCCACCACGCAGCAGCTGGAAGAAGGTGAGGGCCCTCTAGATGCAGCCGAGGCCCAGGCACCTGGTGCCAGACAGAAAATATCGTGAAAGGTTTGGCTCAGCTCTCACAAGATCTCACCATCCAGGTGTCACCGGGCTGGCCAAGAAGGTGGGTGGTGACCTTAGGCGCAGGAGTGGCCTGGGGGTTCTTTCGTGGAGGCAGACCTGCAGCACACGTAGCTGGCGGGCAGGCTAATCAGGGCAAGCCAGCTGCCCCAATTTTGTGGCATCTCGCAGGGCTGGGGAGAGGTGGAATCAGCAGGTCTCAGTAGAAGATATGGGCTGAAGGCTCCCGTGACCTGCCTGCCACGTCTTTCCATGCAGCATGCCAAGGTGATCACTAGGAAGCCTATGGCCGGAATGGACACCCCCTGCGCCTCACCAGAGCCAAGCACAGCTCTGGTCAAGTGTCCAGGCGGTGGCCGCCCTTCCGTGGTCCGTTGGGACCCCAGCTCGAGAGCTGTACCTCTGCCAGGAGGCTGCTCTCCCATCCTCCTCCCAAGTCTTCTGTAGCCTGTGTGTGGACGGGATGTCTTGGCTGAGTTCCGTGCATATGAGGGAGAGGCTAGGGTATGGAGGTGCCACCCGGGGGCTTGATGCCGCCACCCGGTGGCAGTCGCACACGAAGCAGCAGTGGAAGCTGCCTGGTCAGGGAGCTGGAGCCGGGGGCGGAGCTGCGGCAATGGCGCCTGCGGGGGCAGGGCTGCGTCTCTGCTGCCCGTTTGGGCGGGGCTGCGGTGCTGACGCCTGCGGGGGGGCAGCGCTGCCCCCTTAATTTCTTTCCAAGTGCTTCAACTTGGCCCGGTTCCCACCATATCCGTTGGCGTCTTTGAAACAGAACCGCGGTGACTTCCGTTTTCTTCCCAAGGAGCTGAGGATCTCCCTGCGGCTCCATTACAAACACCTGGCTGAAATGCATCCTCTAGGCCAGCACTCTGTTGTGTGTGCTTTTAAGATCATTTTATCTTTATCTCTTGCTCTCTCTCCCTCACACATTTTTCATGGGAAGAGCTATTCATTTGGGGAGAGTAGCCTGGAGCCATGACTCATACTCCATACAACAGGTCCCCTTCCTTCCCGAACCCCACCCCATGGTCTGTTTTGTGAGGCTGCGATCAGAAACTCTGACCACACGGGGGCAGAAAAGCATCCCATGTAGCTTTCTTGGCAAGCCAGTGTCTTGTGTCTTTTTTCTGCACCACAGCGCTCTGCAGTGAACATAGATATCCTTGGAGAAGGGCTACAGATATGGAGACGACAAAAAGTGCAGGGGAGGGTCAGTGCGGGCTCCAGCAGAACAAGTGTGGGATCCAGGCACCCAAGAGACACCAAGACATGTACTCACACAGGCCCGGGGGATCATCCTCCCAGGCATTTGCTGTCAGCGTACATGCCAGGGAAGGCACATGGAGTGAATGTCAAGCCTCTGAGAGGTGAGGATAACCCACACCAACAACCCTGGGACTAAACAGGAAGGCACAGGCCATGGGCACCCATGATCCACAGTCACATGCAGGGCTGGGGTCCACCCGCAAAAAGCTCAGGGGTGGCCACAGCGGACTGGTGTCCAAAGTGTGCCCATCCATAGTTCTCGGGAAAGCCCAGAGCCCACCAGAACCCTCAAGGCCAAGTAGACTGAGAGCCCAGAAGCAAGTCGACAAGCTTTATCAGTGAGGGGAAGGCTCCCTTCTCATGGCAACAACGCGCCAGCCTTATTCAGTCCCTTCTTATCCTGGTGTCTGCCTGTCTGTGTGACCCCCAGGACTTGGGCTCACACACTCGACCACCCACCCACTTGCCCAACCACCCACCACGTGCACACACAATCACACCTACAAACATCCACACCTTGCCCATTTGGTGTTCTTCAACAGGGTCTGCCCAGGGCAGTCAGGAAGTCTGGGTTAGTGGGTCTGAGATCTGGTTAGGGCTATCAGCCAGGCTGGGACCCAAGCTGCACTCACAACTCCACCTGTCATTTTTGGGAGCAGAGGGGATCCTTTTGTCCAAGGCAAGTTGAGAGGACGCACTTGTGAAAGGAGGAGACAGGGATGTTTCTCTGGCAGAGGGAAAACACACTCACAGCAAGGGCCTGATGCCAGCATGCTGCAGAATGACCCGCGCAGTTGTTTGACATCTTGGTTCTGATTGTTGAGGATACATCTGGGGGGACAGAGCTGGGGTGCAGTCCAAGGGCAGTAGACTGCACTGACAGGACTCGCAGAGAGAGTGGGGTGAAAAACATGCAGGTCCACTTCCATTGAAATTCACCGCGGATGGGAAGAGCAAGGAGACAGGAGAGCTCGGCTGCACCGTGGGGGACGGCATGGCAGGCCTGGGATTAAACACCGGCAGGCCCAAGTGAGTGGACCTTGTTTCCTCACTTTGAGACACAAAGCCCTGCAGTGGCAGGCAGACCCAGGCTGACTGTGGGGGACTTGCCGAGGCCCTCCTCCTTGATCTCGGTCTGAAGAGATCAAGCCCACAGTGCAACCCCTGTGGCAGACATTAGCAAGGAGCCTTCACCGGGAGGGTCAGCTGCCCTCTTAGCAGACCAACTGTGCTTACTTAGCCAGGGTCTGTCGGAATCCAATTCGAGAGTTTTATGTCATCTTCATTTGTAGTGCTTGGCTGTTGGTCCATGTGGTGTGATGTGGATTTTGGAGTTACTGGGTCTTGGCGTGAGAGAGGTGAATATGTGGAGCTGGCGGTCAGATCACGCGACCAGCTTCTAAAGCGACTTTATCCATGAAATAGAGACACCCTCCTGTTAAACAGAAGGTCTCTTAGGACAAGAGCCAGAGGACTCGAGGACTCATGTGTGGGCAGGTGCAGGCAGCCAGAGCTGTCCCCAAAGGTAAGGTTTGCTGAGAGAGACCTGCATGGGACAGGCGGGCTGCCTGTCTTAGAGAGCTGCCTCTACAGATGGAAGCCAGTGCAGAGAAGTCCCAGCATGGAGTGATCCAGGCCACCCTGCAGAGGGACAGCGGGTAGCAAGGAACACCTGAAAACTCACAGGTGGGCAAAAGATTGCTGCTGCGTGCCCATGCAGAGACAACACTGATATTGTCCTCATCTCCTGGGGAGGTTCTCAGGCTTCTGTGGAGTGGCCCGCTTGCTGCTGCTTTTGTACATTTAGGTGGACTCATCAAGGAACCCGGATTGTTTGCCACCTTTTACCAATGGGCATATCTGAAGCTTGACTCTCAGGTCTGTGCATGTTACCGTCCCTCCAGCAGTCTCGTAGAGTAGCCTGAGAAATGCTTGGCCTTTTGGCCAAGGGTTAAGGCACAAAGGGTTTTGATTTCTATGACTGGGTGGATGGTATTTTCTGTTCTTTCTGTCTCCAACACTGCATGAGTGAGGTTTACAGCTGGTGAGGTCCCACTGAGGTTTTCTAAATTTCACTGTACCACATCACAGCCTGGATCATGGGAGACTTCCAGACCCAGCCAGGCCTCAGGCTCCCGGGGCCAGGCCACGAATCTTGCAAAAGGCCTGGCTGACCTCTTGCAAAATCTGGCCACACAGTCGTCCTGGGTCTGGCCAAGAAGGCGTCCAGTGACCCTGTGTCCAGAGCACGGCCTGGGGGTTTTCTCATGGAGGAGGACCTACAGTACATGCGGGCTAATCAGGCCAAGCCCGCATGGCCATCTCGCGAGGCTGGGGAGTACTGGGCTTGGCTGGTCTCACGAGAAGGTCTGTGCCGAGGGCTCCCGTGATGTGCCACGTCTCTCCCAGGCTGTGGGTCAAGGTGAACATTAGGAAGACTTTGGTGAGAACGGGCACATCCTGCATCTAGTGACACCTAAGCACTGGTGTGATGGAGTGTCCCAGAGGTGGCCACCCTCCCGAGGTGGACGCCCTGCTGTCCATTGGGAACCCAGACAGAGAGCCGTCCCTCTGCCAATCGGCTGCCCTCCCATCATCCTCCCACCTCTTCCGTGGTCTGTCTGTGGACCGGACATCTGGGCTCAGCTGCGAGCATGTTGGAGAGCAGCGAGGGTATAGAGATGCCACCCGCGGGCTGGGGCGGCGGAAGCCGCTGGGAAAGCTTCCTGGCATCGAGGCAGAGCCAGGGGCGAAACTTCAGAAGAGATGTCCGTGTGGGCAGGGCTGCAGCACTGGCGCAGCTACGGGCATGGTTGAGTGTCTGGCGTCGAGTGGGGAAGTGCTGGGGGGGCTGGTGTTACCCATTTATGTCCGTGCATGTGCTTAGACTTGGCCCAATTTCCAGAATAACCTTTGGAGTCTTTGGAACTGAACCATGGTGACTTCGGTTTTCTTAAGAGCTGAAGTCCTCCCTGCAGCTAAAATTCAATCACCTGTCCCAGGTTTATCCTGTAGGCCTGTGTCTCCATTGGGTGTGGCTTTGAGATCTTTTTTTCTTTAGCTCTCTTACTCTCTCTCAATTTTGAATGACAAGAGCTAATCATTTGGGGAGCAGTGTGGCCTGGAGCATGAGCCAGAACGCATCCCACACGTCTCATTCCTTCTAGAAACCCTCCCTGTGGTTGGCACTTTGGCGTGTGAGAGGAATCTCAGACCACAAGGGGGCAGCAAAGCATCGCTTGGAGATCGGAAGAGCACACGTCTGAACTCCAGTCACTGCTCGACGTCTCGTGTGCTTTGGCCTGCGAGCGCATTCTCTGACCACAAGGGGGCAGCAAAGCATTCGTGTAGCCTCTCGGCAAGGCCAGTGTCTTGCCGGGCTTTCTTTGCTGCCAAAGCGCCATGCCATTGACCATAGATATCCTTGCAGAGGAGCCACAGGTCCAGAGAAGACACAACGTACAGGGGAGTGTCTGTGCGTGATTAAGTGTGGACTCCAGGCACCCAAGGGATACCAGGCCAGCCCTACACACAGGCCGAGGGATCATCCTCCTATGTGTCTGCCATCAGTGAACATGCCAGTGAAGGCCCAAGGAGTGAAAGTCAAGCCTCTGAGAAGTGAGGATCACCCACACCAACAGCCCTAGCACTAAACAGGAAAGCGTAGGCCATGGCACCCACGAATCCACGGTCACATGCAGGCCTGGGATGCACTCACACCAAGGCCAGGGGCGGCTGGACTGGACCGGCACCCAGAGTTTGCCCATCTGTAGTTCCCAGGACAGCCTGGTACCCACAGCAGCCCCCAAAGCAAAGTGGACTGAGAGCCCCCAAGCAAGAGGTCAAGTCATCTCAGTGAGGAGAAGGCTCTAGGGATCCCACTCCTGGCAACACCATGATAGTCTTCTTCAGTCCCTACTTCGTCCAGGGTCTCCCTCTCTGTGTGTCCCCCAGGACTCAGGCTCATACACTCGACCACCCACCCACAGGCTCATGCACCCACCAAACACACAAACACACAATCACACGAAAAAACACCCACACATCATGCATCAGGCCTTCCTCAGCAGGGTCTTCCCAGGGTAGTCAGGGCTAGTGCTTCTGATGGTGCTGGCGGTCTGATATGTGCTTGTGCCCTGCAGCCTGGCTGGGACCCAAGCTATGCTCGGGTCATCTTTGGGAGAAGTGGGCTTCCTTTTGTCCAGAGGGAAAGCCAAAAGGACGGTCTTGTGAAGGAAGAGACCTGGATGCTTCTCTGACAAGGGGCAGACACACAGCAAGGGCCTGATGGCTGGAACACCTTGGTCCATCGCTCGAGGTGGGCTGACATTGTTTTATTTGGGTCTTCAGAGCTTGGGTGGAGGGCAGTGGCAGTGGCAGTGGCAGGGCAGTGGAGTGTGGTGTGAGGATTCAGCAGAGGGAGGCCAAGAGAGTGGGCGGTGAGAGGACTCAGCACGAGGAGGCTGAGAGCCTGGGGTGCAGAACAGGCAGTTCCATTTCCACTGAAATCCACCGCCGAGGAGAACAGCAAGGAAACAGGAGATATCAGCTGCCCCGTGGGGTCAGCGTCCCAGGCCTGGGATCAAACTCAGTCAGGCCCAAGTTGTTTTCCTCACTTGGCAACAGAAAGCCCTGCAGGGCAGGCAGGCCCAGGCTGACTCTGGAGGACTTGCTGAGGCCCTCCTCATTGGTCTCTTCCTGAAGAGCTTTGCAAAACCACAGTGAAACCCCTGTGGCTGCCGTTTGCAAGTATATGCCTGGTTGGGGCATCCCACAGCCTTCCCCAGTCACTGGGAAGTGTGGACAAACTTCAGCTGCCCTCCCAGCAGACCACCTGTGGTTTCTCTGCCAGGGTGTGGCTGAGTCCAATTGCAGTCTTATGTCATCTTGGCTAGTAGAGTGTGGCTGTTGGTCCATGCAGTGTGATTTTTTTTTAAGTCTTAAAAATCTGTTCTTTTTGAATTTTATAATAGTTTATTTTTACATATTTTTGTGCATTTTGCCCAGTTGCAATCCCCTTGGGTTTCCCATCACCAAAAGACCCATGTGCCATCACCATAGTCCAGTGCATTTCTCTCCCCTCACTGAATTTGATCCCATTCTTCACACCACCCCCACAAAATGTCTCTGGTGTTCATCATTATCATTAGTTATCATTATTTTCTCACCTCTTCCGTTATATTCCTGTTATGAGAGAAACCATCCTTTATTTTTCCATTTATTTCTGGCTTATTTCACTAGGCATGATCTTTTTCAGCTTTGTGTATATTGTGTATATGTGCCACAACTTTTTAATCCTGTCATCCATTTTTTGGCATTTGGGCTGTTTCCTTGTCTTTCCAGTTGTGAATAAAGCAGCAATAAACATGGGGGTGCAGGAATCTTTTTGAATCAGTGGTTTAGTGTATTTTCGGTAGATACCTAGGAGTGGGATTGCTGGGTCGTATGGAAGCTCCATGTTTAGCAGTTTGAGGAACCTCCAAACTGTTTTCCATAGTTGTGATAAATTGCATTCCCACCAGCAGTGCAGGAGAGTTCCTTTTTTCCCACATCCTCGCCAACATTTGTTGTTGCTAGTTGTTTGAAGATGTGCCATTCTCACTGGTGTGAGTTGGTATCTCATTGTGGTTTTAATTTGCATCGCCCTTATTACGAGTAATGTTGAACATTTTTTCATATGCTTCTTGGCCATCTGCATTTCCTCTTTGGAAAAGTGTCTTTTTAGCCCTTCTTCCCATTTTTTTTTATTTTTTATTTTTTCATTTATTCATAGAGAACTGGGGTACAGGCCAGAGATGCATAGGGTGAGAGAATTCACCAGGAACAGAATGGGGAGCAGAGCAGACATCGATGAAGTACACTGCTGAGGGGAGCAGCGGGTGGGTCAGGAGAGGTCTGCCACGCCATGTGGATCTCCTCCGGGGAAGGCGGGGATCGAACTCATGCGGAATTGGCTTAAGCTTCTTAGTGCAGTGCTTTAACCCACTGCGCCACCAGGGAGGGCCCTTCTTCCCATTTTTTGATGTAGTTGTTTACTTTATTTTTGTTGAATTTGATCAGTTCTCCTTATACTTTTGTGATCAATCCTTTATCGCTAGTATTGTATGAGAAAAATGTTTCCCAATCAGTTGGATGTCTGATTGTTTTTTGTAATGTATCTTTTGCTGTACAGAAGTTCTTTAACTTGATGTAGCCCCATCTATTTATTCTTGCCTTTACTATCATTGCATTGGATGCACTTTCTTTAAAGATGCCGCTGAAGTGTATGTAGTATAGTGTTTGGCCCATCTTTGCTTCCAGGTATTTCATGGTTTCCGTTCTTGTCTCTTGAATCCACTTTGTGTTGATTTTTGTGCATGGAGTGAAGTAGTGATCTAGTTTCACTTTTTTGCATGCACCATTTCCCCCAGAACCATTTGCTGAACAAAATCTCTTTAGCTGTCCATAAACTTATGGGTTTAAAATCCACTGGTCTGTATGTCTATTCTTGTTCCAGTACCATACAGTTTTGATTATTATGGCTTTGTAGTATAGCTTGAAGTTTGGGATTGTAATGCCTCCATTCTGTTTTTCTTAGCCATGAGGGTTTTGGCTATCGAGGTCTTGTTCCATATGAATCTCATCAATATTTTTTCTATTTCTTTGAAGAATGTCATTGAGATTTTTATTGGGATGGCATTAAATCTGTACATTGCTTTTGGCAGGATGGCCATTTTAATTAATGTTAATTAATGTTAATGTTAATGAACTGGAAAGCAAGGGATGTCTTTCCAGTTCATGGTGTTCTTGTATTTCCTTTAAGTGTTTTGTAATTTTCTTTGTAAAGTTCTTTTACCCATTTTGTTAGGTTGACTCCCAGGTATTTGATTCTTTTTCTTTTAATTGAAAAAAAAACATCTTTTTTTATTTCTGTGTCTTTTGATTGGTTGTTTGTGTATAGGAAGGCCTCCGATTTTTTTGTGTTCATTTTATATCCTGCTACCTTGCTAAACTGGTGGATGGTTTGATTAGTTTCTCTGTGGAGTTTTTAGGGTTTCCATTTGCATCTGCAAATAAGGACAGTTTTACTTCTTCTTTCCCTACTTTGATTCTTTGTATGTCTTTTCCCTGTCTTAATGCTCTGGCTAGAACTTCCAGTGTTATGTTGGCAATAGTGGACACCCTTGTCTTCTTCCTGATCTCAAGGCTTTTCTCCGTTGAGGATGACGTTGGCTGTGGGTTTGTCATATGTGGCTTTTATCATGTTGAGGTATGTTCCTTTTATTCGGAGGATTTCCAGGGCCTTAAACGTAAATGGGTGTTGAACTTTGTCTAATGCCTTCTCCGCATCTATTGATATGATTATGTGGTTTTTATTCTTCTGTCGGTTGATGTGATGGATTACATTAATTGATTTTCTGATGTTGAACCATCCTTGTGCTCCTGGGATAAAGCCCACTTGGCCATGGTGTATTATTCTTTTACTGCATTGTTGGATCTGTTAGCTAAGATTTTGTTGAGGATTTTTGCATCAGTGTTCATTAGGGAGATTAGCCTGAAGTTTTGTTTTATGTGTTTTTTCTTTGTTTGGTTTTCGTATTTGTGTGATGTTAGCTTCATAGAAAGTATGTGATAGTTTCCCTTCTTTTTCAATTTTTTTTTTGCATGAGTCTGTGTAGAATAGGCACTAGTTCTTTTCTGAACGTTTGGTAAAATTCATTTGTAAATCCATCTGGCCCTGGGCTTTTATTTTGGGGGAGGGTTTTGATTTTTTCTTCAATTTCTTTGCTTGCAATTGGTCTGTTTAGTTGTTCTATTTCTTCTTTATCTAGCTTTGGGTGGTTGTAGAGTTGTAGGAATTTGTCCATTTCTGTTAAATTATCCAACTTGTTTGCATATAGTATTCTCTAATTATTCTTTTGATTTCTGCTGGATCTGTTGTGAATTCTCCTCTTTCATTTATGGTTCTGTTTATCTGTGCTTTCTCTTGTTTTTTCTTTGTGAGCCTGCCTAGTGGCATGTATATCTTGTTTATTTTATTGAAGAACCAACTTTTAGTTTCATTGATATTTTGGACTGTTTTTCTAACATCCATTTCATTTATTTCTGATTTGACCTTTATTATTTCTTGTCTTCTACTGGCTTTTGGGTTTTTTTTTTTTGTTGTTGTTGTTCGTTTTCCAGTTCTGGCTTTTGGGTTGTTTTTTTTTTTTTGTTCTTTTTCCAGTTCTTTAAAACAACCTAATGGTTGTTTCTTTGAGTTATTTCTTGTTTCTTTATGTGAGCCTGTAATATTATACCTTTTCCAAAACCCATAAGTTTTGGAGATTTATGTCGTCATGGTCGTACTTCTCCAGGTTTTTTTTTTTATTTCTTCTTTGATCTCTTCATTGAACCAATGGTCCTCCAGTAGTGTGGGTTTCAGTCTCCACGTGGTAGGTGAGTTTCTTGTCTTCCTCATATGGTTTATTTCTAGTTTGAGTCCTTCATGATCAGAGAAAAGAGTTGGTATGATTTCGATCTTAGTGTATCTATTGATATTTATCTTGTGACCCAGTGTGTAGTCAATCTTAGAGAATGATCCATGTGGGTTTGAGAAAGATGTGTACTTAGATATTTTGGGTTGTTGTCCAGGTCCTTGTTCAGAGCTTTAGTGTCTTTGCTTATTTTTTGTCTTGTTGATCTCTCCATGGTGTTGAAGTCTCCTACAATGTATGTGTTTTCTCTGATATATGTTTTCATAAATGACAATAGTTTCCTGATATATTTTGGTGCTCCTTCATTTGGTGCATTTGGTGCATATATGTTGATGATTGTTGTGTCCCCTTAATCATAATATAGTGGCCTTCTGTGTCTCTTTTAACTTTTTTTAGTTTGAAGGATACTTTATCTAATATAAATATAGCTGTTCCCTGCCTTCTTTTTTTGGTCCATTTGCTTGTAGAACTGTTTACCATCCTTTTTATTTTCACTCTGTTTATATCTTTTGTAGTTAGATGTGTTTCCTCAGACAACAAAATGTTAGGTTCTGTTTTTTAATCCATCTGCAACTCTGTGTCTTTTTACTGATGAGTTCAATCCATTTACATTTAGAGATAATATTGATATACTGGCACCTATATTTGCCATTTTGGTCCTTTTGTATTTTTATTCCTTATTCTGAACTGTTCTTGTTCATTCTTCTGTTGGATTTGGTTTGAGGGTTCCTTGTAGTTTTTTTTTGGAGTGGGGATTTAGTTATGACAAAATTGTGGAGTTTTTGTTTGTCTGAAAATGTCCTTATTCTTTCTTTGTAGAGGAAGGAGAGCTTCACAGGGTAGAGTATTCTTAGTGAGCATTTAATGCTTTGGAGTTTGTTGAGTATGTCCCTCCCTCCACTCTCCCTTCCAGTAGTGTTTCTTTGGAGAAGTCTTATGTCATCCGGATTGGTTCCCTTTATAGTATATTTCCTTCTTCCTTCTTGTCATTCTCATTATCTTTTCCATGTCTTGTATTCTTGGGAGTTTTATTATAATATGTCCTGCTGTTTCTCCTGTCATGGTAGTTTGGTTTTCTTCTTGCTTCTTGGATGTCTACTTTCATCTCCTTCTTCATATTAGGGAAGTTCTCTTCTATTATCTCTGTGAATATTTTCTCTATTCCTTGGCCTTTCTCTTCACCTTCTGGGATGCCTCTCACTCTGATATTTCCTTTCCTAATGTTGTCAGATAGCTCTTGAAATGTTTCTTCATTCCTTTCCCTTTTTCTTCTCTTTCTTTTTCTTTTTTAATTAATCTTTGTTTCTGTGCCTTCCATTTCTTCTATTCTGTTTTCATTTCTTCTATTCTGTTTTCATTACTTTTACCAGCATTCTTTATCACCTCTAGTGGCCTTTTCATTGCTTGCTATTCTTCTATTTCCTTTTTTTAATGGCTCATTTTCTTTTTTCAGTTTGTTGAATGCTTGTCTCCTATCCTTTTTTTCTTTTTCATTTCTTTCATTCATTTCCTTGTTTGTGTTCTTTAACTCCTTGATGGTTTGCCTCATTTCATTTTTTTTCCTTCTCATCTTCTTTTTCGTGTGTTTATCAGATGATTTTGCATTCTCTATCTGGTAGGCTGAGCAATTCTTCTATTTCTTTGGTGGTTTTTGCTGACTGATATTTTTGTGGTGTATTTTTCCCCTGTGGACTTGCTTGGGTTTTTGTTTGTCTTATTTTCCCTGTCATGTATTTCGTAATACTTTCTATTCATTGAGACATGTTGTTACTATTATGACGGGCATTTTTTCGAGCTGTTTTTTTCTGGGATGGCAGATGGACTTCCAGGCACTTCAGTTGTGGAAGGTATTCTGAGCCTTGTTTTGTTTCAATATCTCCTGTTTTTCCAGCCCCTACCATGTGGAATTATGTCTGTTGTCTCTGCCAGTGACTCTCAGGGGTCTCTTGTGGTGTTCAGCTTCTTCTGTAGCTCGCTGAGTCCTTCTCTCTGGAAGGTGCCTGTTGATCTTTGTAGCCTTCTGATGTCCCTGGTTCCCTCTATGCTTGTATGTAGCCCTGGAAGGTTGGGTGAATTAGAAGTGTTGTAGCTGGGTCTGTGGTTGAGCCAGTAACTGGTTTTGTTTATTTTTTGAGCACTGTGAACCTTGCAAGGTAGTGCCTTACTGGCTCACACTTCTTCCAGTTACTGTTGTTCAGTAACACCTTGAGTCCTAATTCTGTACACTCCCCAGTTGTGCAGGCTGTCATTCCTCCCTCTAGGCCTCCAAGGCTCTTTGTGCCCACTCAGAGCCATCTATCCCTGAGCAGTCTTTCCATACCACTTGGGAGATTGTTAATGGGTCTGTTATGATTCAGTCTAACCATTTTTTTGTCTCCTTTTATCCCGCCTTAGTGACTAATGCCGGGAACAAGCCTCCAGGCCTAGCTGTGGGGGTGGGTGAAAGGGTTTCAAGCCTTGCAGCTTCCCCCGTCACCAGATCACCAGATTTTCTTTCCCACCTCCCGGGTTTTATGTGCCCACTTGCACATTCTTTTCCCCCGGCTCGGTTCTACTCACTGAGCCAAATGAGCGGGAATGAGAAGGAAGCCTGTCTGTGGCGCTAGAGCCTGGACGTTCCACCAATCGAGCAGAGTTGCAGTGTTCTGCTTATCCTGTCTGTTGTGTTTCCTTATCGGAACTCCCCAGTTGCTGAATCTTCCTCAGTGATCTTCCTTCTAGTGAGTCCAGGGTGTTCTCATTTGGGTTGTGTTGGGTCCTTTGCCTGGACAGACCTCCCCACCTCCCTCACAGAATCACACGCACACTTACATGTGGAAACAGGAAGAATGAGCCGTGGGTGCTGGAACAGGAAAAAGGAAGCACAAAGTGCAGTCACGTGACTGTTCTTTGACCCGCATGTTATTGACACATGTTATTGGTGCACTGGCTGGGAGCTTCCACCTCCCGCAGGCCCCAGGTTCTGTGTTCAAGGGTATATAAATAGCGTAAGGAGAAAAGAATAAAGTGTGCTTTGCTTGCTGACCATGAAGTGTGTGTTTTAATCCTGACGTCCTTCGCTTAGAGAATCTCTTCTGTTGTGCTGGCGCTGCAGGTTGAAACTCGTAGCATGTAAGTCTATAGTCTTATAGTGTTCTTGCTTCTTTGATGTCTACTTTCATCTCCTTCTTCATATTATGGAAGTTCTCTTCTATTATCTCTGTGAATATATTCTCTATTCTTTGGTCTTTCTCATCACCTTCTGAGATACCTATAACTCTGATATTTCATTTCCTAATAGTGTCAGATAGCTCTTGAAATGTTTCTTCATTCCTTTTCCTTTTTTCTTCTTTCTATTCCTTTTTTAATTCTCTGTTTCTGTGTCTTCAAGGGTACTGATACGTTCTTCCATTTCATCTATTCTGTTTTCATTACTTTTCCCAGCATTCTTTATCTCCTCTAGTGACCTTTTCATCACCTGCTTCTATTTCCTTTTTTAATGTCTCATTTTCTTTCATCAGTTCATTGATTACCTGTCTCATATCTCTTTTTTTCTTTTTCATTTCTTTCATTCATTTCCTTGTTTACATTCTTCAACTCCTTCATGGCTTGCTTCATTTCATTTATTTCCTTTTCATCTTTTTTTTTTTATCAAGGTGATTCTAAATTATCTATCTGGTGGTAGGCTGAGCAGTTCTTCTATTTCTTTGGTGATTTCTGGTGAATGATCATTTTGTGCTGAAATTTTCCCCTGTGTACTTGCTTGGGTTTTTGTTTGTCTCCTTTTTTCTGCCATGTATTTTCTAATATCTAGTATTTGTTGAGGCACGGCATTACTATTATTGACCAGCATTACTTCTGGATGTTTTTTCTGGGATGGCACTTCAGTTGTGGAAGTTATTCTGAGTCTTGTTTTGTTTCAATATCTCCTGTTTTTCAGCCCCTACTGTGTGGAATTATGTCTGTTATCTCTGCCAGTGATGCTCAGGGGTCTCTTGTGGTGTTCAGCTTCTTCTGGTAACTTGTTCAGTTCTTTTCTCAGGAAGGTGCCTGTTGATCTTTGTAGTCTTCTGATGTCCCAGGGTCCCCTATGCTTGGATGCAGCCCCAGAGGGTGGGGTATATTAGAAGTGTGGTGGGCTGGGTCTTTGGTTGAGCCACTCAGAGGTTTTGTTTATTTTTGAGCATTGTGAGCCTTGCAAGGCAGTGCCTTACTGGCTCACACTTCTTCCAGCGACTGCTGTTCAGTAACACCTTGAGTCATAAGCAGAAGCACACCACCCAGTTGTGCAGGCTGTCATTCCTCCCTCTAGGACTCCAAGGCTCTTTGAGCACACTCAGAGATGTCACTCACAGAGCAGTATGGCCTTACCATTTGGGGAAGAGTTAATGGCAGAGTTTTCATTCAGATTGTTATTATTTCCCTTTTATCTCAGGGGCAGTGTGAAATTAATGGACTGCCACAGTGACTAATGCTGGTAACAATCCACAAGTCCTATGCTGTGGGATGCATGACTTGAAGCTGTCCCAGTCACCGTATCAATAGCATTTCTTCATCACTCACAGGCTCTGTGTGTCCACTTTCCATGTCTTGACCACATGTTCGGTTATACGCACTGAGCTGAAGCAGCAGGAATGACCAGAGAGCAAATGACTGCAGTTCAAGAGGATGGGTGTTCCCCAGAAATTGGAGAAGCAGGGATTCCGTGATTTGGTTGTTAGATAAAATTGAGGGTTCAGAGCTGTGGTGAAGAGCAGTGGCAGTGGAGTGTGGTGAGAGGACTCAGCAGAGGAAGGCAGAGACAGTGGGTTGCAGAACAGGCAGTACGAATTCCATTGAAAAACACTGCCAAGGGGAACAGCAAGGAGACAGGTGAGGTTGGCTGAATCATGGGGGACAGCACACCAAGACTGGGATCAAAAAAGACAAGCCCAAGTGACTGGACCTGGTTTCCTCACTGGGAGACAGAAAGTCCTGTGGGGGCAGGATGGCCCAGGACTCACACACTCGACCACCCACCAAAGGGTGCATGCACCAACAAACACAAAAACACACAATCACATGCACAAAGACCCACACCATGCTCATCAGGCCTTCTTCAGCAGGGTCTGCCCAGGACAATTGGGAAGCCTGGGCTTGTGCTTCTGATGGTGCTGGCGGTCTGGGAGGTGCATGGGCCCTACAGCCTGGCTGGGACCCAAGCTGCTCTCGGACTTGCACTTGTCTTCTTTGGGAGCTGTGGGCTTCCTTTGGTCCAGAGAGCAAGCCAAGAGGATGGCCTTGTGAAGGCAGGAGGCAGGTATGCTTCTTTGGTTAGGGGCAGGCACACTCACAACAAGGGCCTGATGGCCAGCCTGCGCCAGTCAGACACGCGCAGCGGGCTGACATCTTGCTTCTGATGGTTGAGGATTCATCTGGGAGTTCAGAGTTGGGGTGGAGGGCAGTGGCAACGGCTTTGGCAGTGGCACTGCAGTGGCAGTGGCAGTGCAATGTAGTGAGAGGACTCAACGGAAGGAAGCAGAGAGCGTGGGGTGCAGAACAGGCAGCTCCACTTCCACTGCAAAACGCTGCTGAGGGGAACAGCATGGAGACAGTAGAGGTGAGCTGCACCATGGGGCACAGCGCCCCAGGCCTGCGATCAAAGGTAGGTCTTAAGGGACTGGACCTGGTTTCCTCACTCGGAGACAGAAAGCCCTGTGGGGGCAGGCAGGCCCAGGCTGATTCTGGGGCCCTTGCTGAGGCCCTCCTCCTTGATCTCTGCCTGAGAGCTTTGCAAGCCCACAGGGCAACCCCTGTGGCTGCTGTTAACAAGCATATGCCTGGCTGGGGCACCCCAGAGCCTTCCCCAGTCACTGGGAAGTGTGCTCAACCTTCAGCACAACCTCCCAACAGACCACCTGTGGTTTCTCTGTCAGGGTGTGGCTGAGTCCAGTGGCAGAGTCTTATCTCATCTTGGCTGGTAGAGTGTGGCTGTTGGTCCATTCCGTGTGATGGGGTGCTTGGAGTGTGCGAGGAGTGCTGCGGTTCCCTCTGGGACAGTTTTCTTGATGGAGCTGGCCAGCCAGGGCCTGTGACCAGCTTCTGAGTCCCCTCTGTGTGGGAGACAGAGGCACCGTTCTCTTAAAGGAGCAGGTCTCTGAGGGAAGAGCCCGGAGGAGTCGAGCCTGAGCAGGCAGCCAGAGCTGCCCCCAAGGGAAAGTTTTGCTGAGAGAGACCCCTGCATGGGTGCAGGTGGGCGGCTGGAGGCCAGTGTGAGGAAGCCCCAGCTTGGAGTGTGCCAGGCTGCCATGCACGGTGAGACTGGTCACCATGGAGCACCTGAAAACTCCCAGGTGGGCCAAAGAATGCTGTTCCGTGCCCATGCAGAGACAGCCCCCATATCGTGCTTCTCACCTGGGGAGCGTCTCGGGCCTGTGTGCAGGGGCCTGCGTGCTGCTGTTCTTGGACAAGTAGGTGGACCTGGCTGGTGGCAACATTTGCCCAAAGGGCCCCATCTCTGCATCTTGACCCTGAGGTCTGTGCCTTTGACATTCCCTGCAGCAGTCTCAGAGAGCAGCCTGCCAACGGCTTGGTCCTTTGGCCAGGGTTTTAGGCACTAAGGGTTGTGATTTCTCCGAGTGGGTGCATGGTATTTTTTGTTTTTTCCATCCCCACCTCTTTGTATGAGCGAGGTTGACAGCTGGTGAGGTCCCACTGGAGGTTTTCAAAAGCTTCCCTCCACCACGCTGCAGCTGGGAGGGAGCACGGGAGAGCATGGGAGATCTGCGGATCCAGCCAGGCCCCGGGCGCCTGAGGCCAACCACAAATCTCGCCAAAGGCCTGGCTCAGCTCTTGTGAGATGTTGTGAGATCTCTGGGACCCTGTGGCTGGGGAATCGCCCGGGGGTTTGGGCGTGGAGGTGGACTAATCAGGCATGTGGCTCAGGGGCGGGCTAATCTGGCCAAGCCAGCTGCCCTGATCTCACAGTCTCACGGCATGTCGCAGGGCTGGGGAGAGCTGGGCTCAGCAGGGCTGCAATAGGGACCCCAGCCCGAGAGCCATCCCTCTGCTTGGCAGCTGCATTCCCATTGTCCTGCCATGTCTTGCATTGTCCGTGTGTGGACCAGCAGTCTTGGCTCAGCTGCGTGCATGTAGGGGAGCAGCTAGGGTATGGAGATGCCAGCTGGGGGCTTGGCCTGCAGGAGGATGTGCAGGAAGCTGCGGGGCAAGCTGCCTGGGCAGTGGATGGAGCCGGGGCAGAGCTTGGGCCAAAGCACCAGCGGGGGCAGGGCTGTGGCACAGGAGCGGCTGTGGGGGCAGCGCTGGGGGAACTGGGGTTCCCCATTCATGTCCGTTCAAGCGCTACGACCTGGTCTGCTTTCCACCATAACCCTTAGAGTCTTTGGAACTGAATCGCGGTGACCTCCGCTTTCTTCCCCAGCAGCTAAAGTCCTCCCCTGGGCTCACCTGGCCCAGAGGCATCCTGTAGGCCAGCTTCCGCATTGGAGATTTTTTTTTTTAATTTAGCTCTTCCACTCTCTCTCACTTTTTGAATGACAAGAGCTAGTCATTTGCTGAGTAGTGTGGCCTGCAGCCATGAGCCAGACCTCATCCAACACATCAGCCTCCTTTCCCAACCCCACCCCGTGGTCTGCTCTTTGACCCCTGAGGGGAATCTCTGACCACACGGGGGCAGCAAAGCATCACGTGTAGCCTCCTCGGCAAGGCCAGTATATTGACAGGCTGTCTTGGGCGCCACAGTGCCCTGCCGGGGACCATGGATGTCCTTGCAGAGGGGCTGCAGGTCTGGAGAAGACACAACGTTCAGGGGAGGGTCACTGCAGGCTCCAGCAGACCAAGTGTGGGCTCCGGTCACCCAAGGGACACCAGGACCTCTTTGCACACCTGCCCAGGGGTCATCCTCCCGGGCATCTGTGGTCAGCGCCCATTTCAAGAAAGGCCCATGGAGTGAAAGCCAAGCCTCTGAGAGGTGATGATCACCCAGACCATGGCCCTGGCACGAAACCGGAAGGCACAGGCCATGGGCACCCACGACTCCATGGTCACAGACAGGTCTGGGATGCACCCGCGCCAAGGCCAGGGGTGGCCGCACTGGACCATTGCCCAGCATTTACCCTTCCATAGTCCCCGGGAAAGCCCGGTGCCCATGGCAGCCCCCAAAGCCAAGTGGACTGAGAGCACCCAAGCCAGAGGCCAAACCATCTCCATGAGGAGAAAGCTCTAGAGAGCCCACTCCTGACAACACCATGACATCTGCATTCAGCCCAGCACACTTCTTGAGCATATTGATGACACTCCTCTGCAGTTCTTCTCTGTTTTAATCACAAGAGCACACTGCACAACTCCTTAACTTCCTATGGTAAAAGAGATACTGTGTCTCCCCATCCAAAGCCCAGTTGTCAATTCCCACAGTTGTGCTTCACCTGAATGCTTTGTCCAAACAACTAAAGATGGATCACAAACAGGTCACCAGGGCCCTTCCCTCTCCTGAATCTGAAGAACAAATCCTTTCCTTCCTAGGTTTGGTCAGATTCTTCTATCATTGGATCCCTCTTTTAGCTTTCCTGCCCTAGCCTCTGTATGACATGTCAAAAGCAATTCATAATGGACCATTACTCTCCAGTGAAAGGCCAGGAGGGTCTCTGACCCTCCAGTAGGCCTTCCCCAAGATCCTGGCACTGTCTATTCCTAACACTGACAAACCCTTCTATCTCTTCATCCACTGGCCAGGCCCTCAGCCTCCTTTGTCCTAAGGGATGTGACCCAAACCTTCCAGTGGTTCTTTCTATCAATGGGATCATTCACCAACCCCTACAGGTTCTATCCTCACACTCTCCAAGATCTTCTCAACCATCATTCTTTCTCTGCCCTACTCCTTTCCTGAGATTGGCTGCTCCAAACTTATATTTTAACTCCAATATCGCCTGCTCTGTTTACCTTGGCCATGTTAACAAAGAAACTTGCTTCTAAACCTTTCCTGGTAAAGTCTCTTTCCAGAAAAACTGATTATGTTTTCCCCTTGGGGAGGGGATATTCTTTTCCCGTAAGTGTCTTGATTTCTTTATCAAAAAAATTCAAGATAAAATCTATCATGATTCACAAGCTGAATAAAGTGTGCTTTGGGTTTAATAAAAAAGAAGTATGTTGGAACTAAGCATTTTAAAGGTCTGTAAAAGAAAGATAGAAGGAAAAAAAGTGTTGAAGATCAAGAAGTTAAAAGAAAGTGTTGAAGTTTCGAGCGGTGACAATGTTATGTACTAGAATGACTTGCTAAACTTAGTATCAGTACTGTGTAAAACCAAGCTTTAATTTATTTTTCTTCTCTAGTAAGAGCTCAAATATTCTTAAACTGTTCTTATTCTGGTCAGGGACCATATAAAACCCTTTTACCACATTTGGAAATTTTAGTCTTGTTGACCTGCACTTAAGTTTGTGCCCTACTTAATAGTTAAAGCCAGTTGTAGTTCATTTCTCTCCAACCTCCTCCATGACCGCTCTCTGAAGCAACTGCCTCTGCTCTTGAATCCCACCCAAACCCTTTTTATCTTAACTGCTTGGAGACCTCTGACTCCAAGGGACTTCCTGTAATTTCAGTCCCACCAAGATTGAATTGTATTCATTTTTTACTTTTCTCTAAACCTTCTCTCTGACCCCTTCCAAGTTACAAATTCCAGGTTGCACAAGGAGACAGGATATACCTCCTCAGCTGAACTGAATCTTCCTCACTTCGATGCCTATACTGCTATCCAGTCTAGCTCATCTCTCTTTGAGCCCAATGGACTCACATGTCAGCCTGTCCTGGGAACGGATCTACATCACAGAATGGCATGCTCAGACCCTCCAGCACAAGTGGACAGGCCCATGTCTCGTCATCCTCACAACCCCAATGGCTGTAAACTCCAGGGATTTGACCACTGCCATCACCTATCCTGGCTCTGACTGCAGCTACTGGTGAGTACCTCTGTCACCCAGAGAGACCTACACAATACACGATCACTTTCAATCCTTGGGATCTCACCAGTCCAGAATTGGCATGGGACTCGCTCAAACAATCTTAACAACCCGTCCAACTCTTTAACATATACTCCATACCACTGAAGTCATGGTTCACATCCTCACTCCTGACATGGATTCACCTGCAGGTGGGACCAATAATTGTGATTTTTCATTTTTTCATGTTTGCTTTGTGTCTCCTCAGGTTTTTCGAGACCCACACTTCTGAAGTGAGTTGCCAATCCTTGAACCCACTTGGCCCAGAGGGACCCTGAAGATTTACAAGCTCATTCCTCCCCACATCTCCCTCTTCAGCAAGAAGTAGCTAAGATTGAATCTGCACCCCTATTCCTATCAAACGGTGGACATGTTAGGCCTGGGGCCCAGGAACTGAGACATCAATATCTATACCCATAGGCACCTAGAACTGGGTGTGGGCAATGGCTGGAAGATCCTCAGTACGAATCAGCAGTAACTGCACAAACAATTCCCAAAACTATACTCCAAAAACAATTCTTCTCTCTTGCTGACTAGCATAAAAACTCCCTTCCCTGCTCGGGGGTGCTACTTGGTGCTACTTCTTAGACTCCCTCTTCTGAGTCCCTGAACATCACGTGAGAGCGCAAATAAACTCTGCTTATCTGGATAACGAAATCCCTTCCACTGTTTCTTTTCTATGCACTGATCTTTCAGTGTCCTGCAAAAGGGGCATCTGAGCACCGGGTTTGAATTAAGGCCCCGCAACACCTTTGTTGGGAGGGAGGGTGACTGTAGGGCTGAGCCCATTCTTGCTCTGGGGATTCCACCCTCAAGGCAGGCCTTGCTCTCCTCGCTCTCCTTCTGTGTCCACCAGGGCCGTCTCTGTCCTCCTGGGTTTGCCCTATCCCGGGCTGGGAATGGATTGGAGGAAGGTGGGGCAGAGCAGGGCTAGTGTTTATCTGTATGTGCCTGTGTGTGCATGTGTGCCTGCACGCACGCGTGCTAGTTCAAACACCCCCAACCGAGTCCAGTAATGACCAAGACCCAAGTTTGATGTAAAAGCAAAGTGAACCTTTATTAACTAGCTCGAGCTAGGGTCTGACCCAGAGTAATCTGACACATAGGATACTCCTTGAGAGGGATGACCCAGCTTCTTAAAGTCATAGGTTTATGACTTTCAAGGGGCTGGGAGGTCACAAGTCTCTGCATGACAGATGCCTGGTGAGGATAACCAGGAACCCTTACTTGAGGGGGGGTATTGAAACTTGTCTTTGACTGGCCTTCTGGCCCTCACATTCCATTTATCTTTGGCTGAAATTCTGGCCTTTGCATTCCTCTACAACATCATTGTTCATTCTTGTACAGGGCTGGTTTTCTCCCCTCAGGTGTATTGTAATTTCCCATAGAATTCCCACAGCAAGTTCACCCTTGCCTTAAACCATAGCCACAGTATCTTGTGAGCTTCCTTCCCGTTTTGATCCCTCACCCTCACCCTCCTCCCAAGCTGAATGTCTCTGATATAATTGTTAATTTTGTGCTTTTTTCCTAAATTATGTGATTTTTGGAAATTGATGGTTATTTGCAAACTTGCCTTCACCTCTCAGACCTTACCTGCTTCCCCTATATTCCTCCTCCTCCTCCTCCTTCTCCTCTTCCTTCTCTTCCTCCTTCTGGCTTTTGTCACTGAACACAAACCTTTCTAGCTCTATCCATATTTCTGCAGATGAAAAGAATTTTATCTCTCTTTGGTTGCTTGGTTGATAAGAGTATTCCATTGTGTCTCTATATACTGCCTCTTTTATCCAGTCATCTAGTTTTGGGCATTTGGGCCATATTTGTAGCTTACCAATTGTAAAGAAGGCTGTAATAGACAGCCTAAGGGTCCTTTTGTGTTCAGTTTTTTTGTATGCTTTTGGGGAAGATTCCTATGAAAGGATATTCTGGGCCATAGGGTAACTCCCTTTGGAGTTCTTTGGGGAAGATAAAAAAGCCCACACTTTCACAGGTCTTGCCCTTCTCTGGGTTTTTAGTTTGTCACATTGTACACAATGACTTTTTCCTTTGGCTCCTTTAATGATGTTCTATATGTTCTCCTATATGTTCTATTTGGGTGGATTTTGTATTCTCTAGCACCCCCTCAAGGACATATTTGGGACTGGAAAAATTAAGTCTGTGCCTGTCTTATTGTAGCTATGGGAGATGGAGACGTGAAGGGAGGGATGGAGGGATGATGTTCGTTGGATGCCTGGATGCTTTTGTGCTTTCATTCCCACCCATGTTTCCTATGCCTTTGCGCCAGAACCCATAGCCCCATTGTGCTGCATCTGGCCTTCTAACACCAGAAAATTGCCACACTAAGTGGCAGAGTGGAGGAACAGGGAAATATCACCATGAAGTTTTCAGTGAAAGTACTTCTGTCCCTCCCTGGTGTCTCAATGGCTTAGGACTCAGCATTGCAATCTAGCAACAACTGCTTCCATGTGAGTTTCATCCCCAGCCCTAGGAGGTGATCCACATGGCACAGCAGACCTCTCCTGACTCATAGGCTGCTCCTCAGAGCAGTGTACTGTTCCTTCTGCCTGTTCTGCTCCCCACTCTGTCTCTGGTAAATTCTCTCACTGCCCCTGCACCTCTGGCCTGAACCCCAGTTCTGTATGTATGAATGGATAAATAAATACATCAATCAATCAATCTTTCAAAAACAATTAGAGAAAAGAAAAACCCAGATTTTTTTTCTTCTTTCTTTTCCTGTAGTCATTATTTAATTACACATGTATATTGAACATCATTGCTCATTCTTGTACAGTACTGGCTTTCTCCCCTCATGTGTAGTCCCCATAGAATTCCCACAGCCAGTTCACCATTGCCTTGCACCATGGCCACAGCTCCTCATGAGCTTCCCTCCCCTGTTTTGATCCCTAGCCATCCTCCTCCTCCCATTCTAAATGGCTCTGATTTAATTGTTAATTTTGGGGGGGGGTTGGTAATTTTTGTGTTTATTTGTAAACATGCCCCCCACCTGCTTCTTCTATATCCCAACTCTTCCTCCTCCTTCTCCTGACTTATGTCACTGACACAAACCCTTCTAGCTCCAACCATATTTCTGCAGATGGCAAGAGTTTTATCTTTCTTTGGTTGCTTGTTTGATAAGAGTATTCCACTGTGTCTCTGTATACTGCCTCTTTCTATCCTGTCTATTTTTGGGCATTTGGAACATCTCTATATCTTTCCTATTGTAATGGATACTGTCAGAGACAGCCTTGGGGTGCAGGTGTCCTTTTGCTTTCAGGTTTCTGTGTTCTTTTTGGGAAGATCCCTACGGAAGGAACTGCTGGGCTGTTGGGGACTGACCCCATCACGATCACGGGCTTTCAGAGGGCAGGGCTTTTAGGTGGGAGTGGCATTGGCAAGCAGAGATTTCTAAAGAGGTAAAAAGGGGAGTGGGTGCAAGGAAGACATGGGAATCGGAGTTGGTTGCAGTCTTCCTGCTCTGATTTCAGCAGAGGCTTATTTTATACATTTCAAGCAACCAGTGGGCATGATCATCTTTTTTCTAACAGTTTGGGGTCCTATTGACCTTTAGCTGAGAGTATAACATTTATTGTTCTTAAAATTAATCTATTAAAGTTAAAATATATATTCATAAAACTTAAGGATAACATTGTTTTATTTACCACAGTGATGACTGGCTAAATTAAAGTCCCTTAAACCCTAATTACTACATAATGACCTTCATCTCATCGAGATATCCTATAGGGCAAAGTAGAGGGGTAGGGTAGAGTAATTTTCTTGTAAATCAATCATAATGAGAGATACAGTAAAGTTCCTTAAAAACTAAATAGAAAGCGGACCCTCCCTGGTGGCGCAGCGAGTTAAAGCACAGCACTGAGAATCTAAAGCCTCTTCCGCATGAGTTCAATTCCTGCCTGCCCCGGAGGTGACCACATGGCGCGGCAGACCTCTCCTGACCCGCCCGCTGCTCCCCTCAGCAGTGTACTTCGTCGATCTGCCTGTTCTGCTCCCCACTCTGTCTCTGGGGAAGCTTCTCACCGCCCCTGAGCTTCTGGCCTGTACCCCAGTTCTGTATGCACAAATAAATAAATCTTTAAAAAAATAAAAACTAAATAGAAAGCTTAAATAGTTCCTTTAAAACGGAATAGAAAACTTGGTGAATTTCCTTATTTAAAGACTAAACAATAGAAAACTTGAGTAGTTCTTTAGAAACTGAATAGAAAGCTTATGTGATTTGGGTTCTCATCCAGGCAATAAAAGAACATGTTCTAGTATTGCCTCATATTACAATATTGATTTTGCTGTAACATCCAAGTGTTTATATTAATCAGCCAATAGCAAAATTATTTGACTTCAAGAGAAATTTCTCGCCCTGATGCAGTGCTTTCATGTCTGGGCCAGGCAGCATTTTATGAAGCTAAGGCAATCCAGTTGTAAACTGAAGGTTACTCAGAATATTTTGATATTATGATTATACAGAAAAGGGAGGTCATGACATAAGTTAGCATGGAAATTCAGAGCATTTCCCCTCCATACGGACCATGACTTGTGACAGAAGTTGCATAGCTTGTATCAGGTAGCTCCCTTTTGAGTAGTTTGGGGAAGAAGAACCTCCAAATAGCTAAGATAAGAAAGCCCACATTTTGGTGCAGTGGGTTAAAGCACAGCACTAAGAAACTAAAGCTACTTCCCCATGAGTTTGATCCCCGCCTGCCCTGTGGCTCTCCTCAGCAGTGTACTTCATCAGTTGGCCTGTTTTGCTCCCCACTCTGTCTCTGATGATTCCTCTTACCACCTCTGCACCTCTGGCCTGTAACCCAGTTCTGTATGCACAAATAAATAATATTTAAAAAAGCCCACATTTTAACAGGTCTCTGACCTTCCCTGGGCTTTTAGTTTGTAACATGTGTCCAACGATTTTTTCTTTTGGCTCTTTTAATTATGCACATTTATGCTCTCTTTGGGTGGATTTTGTATTCTCTAGCACTCCCTGAAGGACGTTTATAGGGACTGTAAAACTAAAGTCTGTGCCTGCCATATTGTTGCTGTGGAGGGGTGGGGGAGGGGAGGGAGGGAGGAAGTTTGTGGGATGTCTGGATGCTTCTGAGCTTTAATTTCCCCAGATGTTTCCTACTTTTTAATATTTACTTTTAATTTAATATTACTTTTTAATATTTATTTATTTATTAATACGGAACTGGGGTACAGGCCAGAGATGCGGAGGGTGGGAGGAAACACCAGAGACAGAGTGGGGGGCAGAACAGGCAGACTGTCGAAGTACACTGCTGAGGGGGGCAGCAGGCGGGTCAGGAGAGGTCTGCCGCACCATGTGGTCACCTCCGGAGCAGGCGGGAATCGAACTCATGTAGAAATGGCTTAAGCTTCTTAGTGCTGTGCTTTAACCCGCTGCGCCACCAGGGAGGGCCAGACGTTTCCTATTCTTATGGGCCAAAACTCATGGACCCAAGGTGGTGCATCTGGTTTTTCTGAAACCAGAAAACCACCACTCTGGGTGGCATAGTTGGGGAACAGGGAAATGACACGGTGAAGTTTTAATGAAAGTACTTCTGGCCCTCCCTAGTAGCTCAAGGGACTCAGCACTGCAAGCTAGCTGTAGGCAGTGGCTTCAGTGTGACATCCAACCCCAGCCCCTCCTGGAGGGCACAGCAGACCTCTCCTGACTCATCCGCTGCTCCCTTCAGCAGTGTTCTTTGTCCATCATCTGTATTGCCCTCCACTCTGTCTCTGGTGGTTCATCTCCCCACCCCTTCACATCTGGCCTGCACCCCAGTTCTGTAAGTCCAAATCAATCCATCCATCAATCTTCAAAATAATTAAAGTACTTCCACTTGAACTCCAGGACATGAGTGCATGACTTTATATATAAATATATAAACAATTGCTCTGTCATCTTCTTGATGGAAGGTGATCAAGTTCCCCTCCACCCATTTTATTCCCTTCACCTACACTTTGTGGCAGCATAGTCACAGGTAGGTCTGTTGAATCTTGTATATGCCTGTGTGCCCACATCTTCTCATCGACCCCCCAACAGCCTTCAAAAAAGGAAATTAAGGGAAATGGCATTTGACAAACAGATGTCACAGATCATCTCATAGGATGAGGCTTAAGGTGAGAGATGCTGGGATTGACAAACCCCATGAGAAGTCCTCTGCCACCACCACCCTTACACCCTATCGTAAGGTCTCCCTTGAGCTTGACTTGGTAGGGCTGGAGACCCAGGGGCTGTGGAGGCAAGGGGGTGTCATTTGGGTTGTGGCAGCCCACACACTTGGGTGGTCTGTCTGGATGGGTCTATCTAGCAGATGTGACTATTCTGCTTTTTCTGCTTCTCATCTGGGCCTTGGGTCCAAAGGGGAGAGAGCTGCTGCTGAGCGGAAACTACAGAAATTGCCAGTTGAGGGCTTCCCTGGTGGCACAAGGGGTTCAGTCTCAGCACCATGAAGATGTCTGAAGCTTTCCAGCTCTCCAGCTCTCCACAGCCACTGCTGCACCAGTACTAAGATTCCCTTGCCAGGGAGCTCTCCCCATGGGGGCGCTGCTGACTTCTCCTATCTCACCAGCTGCTCCCCTCAGCAGTGTATTTCACTCCAGCCTTTCTGCTCCCCATGCTGTCTCTGATAAAAGAGACACCATGGCCCTCCCTGGTGGCACAGCGGGTTAAACACAGCACTGAGAATCTAAAGCCCCTTCCACATGAGTTCGATTCCCACCTACCCCTGAGGTGACCACATGGTGAGGCAGACCTCTCCGCCTGCTGCTCCCCTCAGCAGTGTACTTCATGATCTGCCTGTTCTGTTCCCCACTCTGTCTCTGGTGAAGCCTCTCACCGCCCCTGAGCCTCTGGCCTGTGCCCCAGTTCTGTATGCACAAATAAATAAATCTTTAAAAAAAAAAAAGATACCATGGAAGCACTGCCCCACACCACCCCCACACTCCCCACCACATACACATACACACATACAATCCCTACACACCCCTCTGGCCTACACTCCAGTTTTTTGTACCCACAGCTAAATAAAAAAGAATCTGAAAAAAAAAAAAAAAGGAAAGAGAGAAAGAGAGCCTGCCAGCTGAAACCTGTCAAAGGGCTCCTTATTTTAAAATTTTCCACGAATTGGGTGCTGCAGGGTGGACCTCACTTCAGATTTCTTCAGGTGGTACCTAGTACCCTGCCTTGCCACCTGCCCACATAAATTTCTTTTTATAGGAATACTGAGAAAGCACATGGGTTTACCCCCTGGCCCTCAACCCACCCCCCAAATGAGGGTCATGGGCAGGGCAGGGCAGGGCAGAGCAGAGCAGGGCAGGGCTCTGACATGCATAGCTGAGGGAACTCTGTGCCCATGAGATCCAGTGCAAGGAAAATGATGAGAATCATGCTATTTGGGAACCTTCCACACAACAGAGTGTCCTGTGGAACTGGTCCTGCTATGTTAAGTTTTCCAACATTGAGACCTCTATCAGGCACAGGCCAGGCCAGGACTTTAGTTGAAACAATGTATCATTTGTGTAGGCAGTTCTGCCTCTCTCAGAGTTAGAGTCTCTCTTGCTCTGCCTGCCCATCTGCCTGTAGGGAGTCTCCTCTCTCAGCAGGTAAGTGAAGAACATAATTAGCACCATGTTCTTAAAACTGCCATTCCAGGGAACTTTTACTGTCCCCTGGGTGGAACCTGCATTCTTGTGCAGGTGTAGGGGGCCAATCACCTTGGCCGAAAGCCAACCTCACCATATTTAGAAAACCACGTAAAGGTCAGCCAAACCAATCACTAGCTACCCCTTTGTCCTGAGGAAAACGGACTACATAATCTGCTCTTCCTTTTGTTCTGGGCCCTTCCTGTCATTCAGGAGCCTCTGGTGTGTGGGTAGGCCCAAGCTTGAGCTTGCAATAAAGTTTCCTCTTGTCTTTACAGCATTGCAGCTGGCTTTTTCTGGGTAGTGTGTCCCATTCTGGTATAACATTTTGGGGGCTTGACTGGGATGGCCCACTGCCCCTGAGAAACCTAGCACACCAGAGGAAAATTTCCACTGTGGTAAGAACATCATGCACGTTTTAAGGTGGAGCCAGTTCCAGGCTTAGACGGACATGCTGGTAGGCCGCCGACAGGAGGGTTGAGGAAGCATCCTCTTCCTTCAGAAACTCTGTAACTCTGGATTATCCACCTGGGTAAAGGTTTAGTAACCCTTGGACCTCGTGTGCTGGGGACAGGGTGTGAGTTTAGTAGCTCTCGGGCCTCCTGTGCTGGAGATGAGGTGTGAGTTGAGGGGCCACAGGGTTTTGTGTTTGTCTTTGTTCTGCTTTGTGTGTTTGTCTTTGTTGTTCTGTGTTGTTGTATATATCCCGCAAGTATGGGGGCATCGGTATCAGTATCTACTCTGCCTATGTTCCTTCTCTCCAGTTTTAAAGATGTTAGAACCCCAGCCAACAACCTTAGTTGGATATCAAAAGGCTTAAACTAACTACCCTTTGTTCTGCATATTGGCCATCATTTGGCATGAGGTGGCCTGAAAAAAATCGTTTGATCTGCCCCTCATTCCTAGGTTAATTTGAGGTTGGCAGGGCCACTCAGACCAAATTCCTTACATTCTTTTGTGGGAGGACCTTGTCCAGGATCCCCTGCCTGGCTGTGCTCTTTCCAGCCCCCCAACCTCCCCTGCTCCAGCCCCGTCCTGAGGAAGGGGTCTGGCAGCAGAGCCACAGGTCACGAAGGCAGCTCCTCCAGACTCAACTGCTCTACTGCTATAACCAACCGACCTGGGATGACTGCTAGCAGTTCCTCCAGGTCCTGTTTACCACAGAGGAGCCGGACTGGGTAATCGTCACCACCTGGAAATTGGTGCCGGAGGTGGATGGCCAGCCTACCCCCAAAGCTGCCCTCAGAGATAAAGCTGTTTCCCTTACCCGTCCCAGTTGGGACTTTAATCTGGCAGAAGGTAAGGAGTGTCTCCAAGTCTACCACCAGACTCTGATGGCCAGGCTTCTAGCAGCCTCTAAAAAGCCCAATGATCTGACAAAAATAGGGAATGTCCAACAGGGAAGGGAGGACTCCCTGGTCACTTTTCTGGAGTGCCTCCTATAGGCCTTCAAACAGTATATTCCCATGGATCAGGAAGCCCTGGAGTACCGGGCAGCTGTCAACATGGTCTTTGTAAATCAGGCAGCTCCGGACATTAAAAGAAAACTACAGCGTGTGGGCAGTAGTTTTACTCAAAAGACAGTAGGTTGGACCATGTGGACAGATCAAAGATGGCATCTGAGGCCACTTGACTGGTTTCTCTGAAACTTGGACGTTTTTGTTCTTTTGGTATCCTCCCACAATTTCCACTTACTTTGTTAACTAAAGTTAAGTTGCTAGGACTTTGGGCATTTCTTTTGTGACCTCTGTTTTGTAGCTCTTGTTATCATTTCTAAAGGTAATGGTGATTTTTCAGAGGGTAGATTGCTTTGATTTTTACCATTCCCTGATTTCTTCCTTAGGGGTTCTGTAAGCCAACAATGGAGCAGTGATGTTTAAATTAGCAAATGTATGCTTGGATGCCAAGAAAGACTAAACCTTGAGCAAAATGCTGCTAATCTTAATATATTTTTTTTAAAGATTTATTTATTTATTCATATAGAACTGGGGTACAGGCCAGAGATGCAGAGGGTGAGAGGATTCACCAGAGACAGAGTGGGGAGCAGAACAGGCAGATCGACGAAGTACACTGCTAAGGGGAGCAGCGGGCGGGCCAGGAGAGGTCTGCCGTGCCATGTGGACTCCTCTGGGGCAGGCAGGAATCGAACTCATGAGGAAGTGGCTTAAACTTTGTAGTGCAGTGCTTTAACCCACTGCGCCATCAGGGAGAGCCCCCTTAATAGATTCTTAATAGCTTAAATTTAAAAAAAGATATTGTTTGAGTCTAAAGGGTTTGCTGTTATAAATTTTGTTTACCCAATTTGTTTGGAGCATATTTGCCATTTAAATTCTGGACCTGTATTAAACCAAGCTAACACCAATTTGTGCTAACCACCCTGGCTGACATGTATAGGACTCCCCATTATTCTCAGCTAGCAGCTGCCTGGACCTTTGCCCTTTGCTTCAGTGCTGAAAATCATTGGTGTGTCCACCACCCAGACAGGGGAACTGGTTCTTTTTTTCCCCCTACCTTGATATAGTCCCCTGGTCTATTTTAAGGTCTGTTCAAATTAGTTTGGCCTTACTGTAACAGGTACAGGTTTCACAGACTCTGCCCCCAATCCAAATACTGGAACTACTAATCCCATCAGTACCAAGGAGAAGCATGCCGGGACGTGAGGGCGGAGCTGAGCAGCCAGGTTGGGGTAAAACCGGACATGTGGGCTCTAGGGGGCTCTTGGGCCTGGTGGTTCGGGGCTGATCATTTTGGCTCTCGATTAATTTTCAGTGTGCTGGTGGAGTCCAAGTCAGCACAACTGGTAGGATGTTCTAGTTAACATGTATTTCTCTCCCTTTTTCCCTGGGTTATTCCTTTACCTTTCTCCTTGTAAATAAACCCATTATTTAATCTTTTTGAGTGTGTCCATAATATGATTGAATCGTGAGTACGCGGGTGAAGACCTACAGACAGGCAACCCAATTCAAATTGGGGTGCCCTGTAACATTACTAACAGGCAATGGTTATTATATAGGTTGCTATATTGGTTAATGTTGGGAGTGACCAAGTGCGGAGATTTACTGAGGGACTGGATAAGGACAATAATAAATTAGGCCTTGCATCCAAGTGATAATAAACTGGGACTTGCATCTGGGATGGGACTAGAAGAAGGTGATAAGGAACTGGGCCTTACATCAAGGGACACAGCGATGAGTCACCCCTTTGGAATCTGAGTTTAAAAGAGACCCTTCCCCCCTATAGGGCTGGCAGTAGCTGCAGACCCCACTTTAGGGGCTCCATCTCAGCTGCTGTCCCAGAGCAATAAACTGCTTGCTCAGCCTTTCTGCCTCCCGCCTTCCTTTCTTGAGGCCGGCCACAGAAGTTAAGACAAAATAGTTAACAGACAAGATCTTATTCTATTGCCTCTCTTGGTCCTCACAGTCTGTAAGTTAAATGTTCTTTTGTTTCAGGAAAACTGGTTCCTTGTCTGGTTTGGGAAAATAAAAATTTGAAGCATTCCTAGTTTTTCTCTGCTTATTTTAGTTATCTTGAAAACTGTTGTTCTTGGTTCTAGGTCTTCTGTAATGGTTAAAACTGGGTACTGACTATATGTAAGATATTTTAACTTTTATCTCATTAAAAAAAAACTCGAATAGATAAAAACATCAGGTATAACAAACTAAAACATAAGTTATTTTAAAAATTAAGTTGTTAAAGTTATGAGACATCTAGAAAAGTTGCTAAATGACTAAAATGAAACCAGTACAGGTTTCTCAGTGTCTTCACAAATATTGGTAAAATAACTAACTATCTCTTATAAATTGGTTCACATGGCCAAAGTTTTAATACAAGTCAAGAGATCTTGCTTTACCTCCAGAGGGTTAATTATAAGCTGGTGCCATTGTAAATTCTGACAAAACAAGTTTAAAGATTGTGATCTAAGATTTGGCAAATTAGTTCAAAATCTAATGATTCAAAAAGCATGCATGCCTTAAAGTTCTAATGTTATATATATTAATCTTTGTGTTTAAACATGTTTTAAAAAGACATAGTATATACAAAAAAAAGTAACCTGGTTTTGTAACAGGGTGGTCCCTAGGAAAAGGGGAAGTTCCAGGTTGCCTGCCCCACCTAGAATGAGGGTGGAGCTGAGCAGAGAAAAAGGAGAGAAGAGAAGGAAGAGGAGAAGAGAAGGAAGCAGGATGGAGAGCAAGGAGGAGACCTGAGGAAGCCACATAGAGCAGCAAGCATGTGAGCTTGTTTACTGACCCTGGACTGGTTAAGGCAGATGTGGGTGAGAGACCTGTAGGGAGGTGACTATGGCAGTGTTTATATTGATTTTGCTTTTGCTTTTTTCCTCCTAGACTTGCTGGCCATGTCTGACCCTTTTCCATGGGTCCCGGCCAGAAGGTGCCAGGTCTTGTGGCAGCTTTCAGGCCTTGCTCTGGGCCAATCCCTTTTGGGTTGACTTTTGCCCACAAGGGGATGGGTCACTTCAGGTGTTTGATTTAGAAGTTATATTCTTTGTGTTCGTATTGTATATTTACTATATTAAAGTCCCTTTTCATTAAAGTTTTATATGTTTCGTCTTGATGTGGTGGATGGCAGAAGGTTTTGGGGGCTTCAGGGGTTTCCCTCTCCCCCTGTCCTGTAACAGATTTGGGGAGCCCTGTAACAGTTTTTGTTTCTAGTTTTTTTTTTACAGATGCAGATTTGTTGTTAAAAACTGACTTGGCCTTGTGAAAATTCTATGTGTAAGTGTACAATTTTGTTGTGGTCACTTGCTAAGAGATTTGGTTTTGTGGAAATTGTGTAGCAGTTTTACTCAAAAGATAGTAGGACCATGTGGACAGATCAAAGATTGCATCTGAGCCACTTGGCTGGCTTCTCTGAAATTTGGAAGTTTTTGTTCTTTTGGGTTCCTCCTAAGATTTTCCACTTGCTTTGTTAACTAAAATTAAGGTGCTAGGACTTTGGACTTTTTTGTGTGATCTCTGCTGCTATGCTGATCTTGTTAGCATTTCTAAAGGCAATGATGGTTTTTTCAGAGGTAGGTTCCTTTGACTTTGACTACTCCCTGATCTCTGCCATAGGGGTTTTGCAAAACTACAACGGAGCAGTGTTGTTTAAATTAGCACAAGAATGCAGGTTGCAGCCTGCTGGGAGTAAAAGTTTCCCCTGAAAGGCGGTTTTAAGAACATGGCGCTGATTATAATGTTTTTCAGGCTGTAGCAGTCGGGACTGAAATGGGGGCCCTCTCCTACTGCCCAAAAGCATCAGGAGGCTATCCTGCACTGTTGGAGGAAGGTGGAAGGGAAACAGCAACCACCGCCCTTGAGGCACCCTTTTGCCCCAGCCCCCAGCCCCCAGCTCCAGGTCCACCAGGTGGCAGCAGAGGAGCTCAGAGTCTGCAGTTGAACTCCAGCCAGCGCGGCCTCCAGCCTGCCCAGCCTAGTCCCTAGATGGCCCTGCAGGCTGTGGAGCACACAGTCCGTGGTCATCCTGTAGGTCACGCCGCCTCTAGCTCACCCAGCCGAGCACTTGGATAGATAGTCCTGTGGGCTGAGGAGCACGGGAACGCGTTTGACCAGGTGGTAGCGTGGCCTCAGCCCACCCAACCTAATCCCTGGACCACCCTGCCAGCTGGGGTTCGCGGAATCTGCTTTCGACCAGTTGGCAGCTTGGCCCCCAGCCCGCTGATCATAGTCCTCGGACAGCTTGCCTGCTGGGGAGTGGGAGTCTGTGGTCGACTAGCCAGTAGCACAGCACCTAGCAAGCCCAGCATAATCCTTGAACCACCTTGCAGGCTGAGGAGCGCCCAGTCCATGGTATACTTGAAGACCACGCTGATCCCAGCCTTCCCAGCCAAGAACTAGGGCAGCCCAGCCTGCTGTGGAGTGGGGAACAGCTTGGAGCATCCTGCAGCGCTGTCCACAGCCCACCCAGCAGAGTCCTTGGACAGCCCAGGTGGGGAGCCCTTAGTCCAAGTTTGGCCTGCCAGCAGAGTGGCCCCCAGGCACCGGGCATAGTCCCCAGATGCCACAGCTAGCTGGGGAGCATAGAACCAAGGTCTTCCGGAAGGCAGCGTGACCCTCAGCCAGCCCATCATAGTCCAAGGACTGAACAGCCTGCTAAGCGAGTTCTCCATCCACCAGGCTGCAGCACAACCACGTCAGCCCAATAGAATCCTAGGACCACACAGCTGGCTGTGGTGTTGGGGGGGGGCAGTCCCTGGTCTACCATCCAGCTGCGAAGCTACTAGTGTGTCCAGCAGAGACCTAGGAAGGTGTAGCAGCTGGGGAGAAGGGAGTCTGAGGTCGACCAGAGGGATGCATGACCCCCAGCTGGGCCTCATAGTCACCAGACCTATCAATCTTCTGAGGACCATGCAGAACACAATCCAGTGTTATGCTGGAATGGGATGCACTACCCCAAAAAATAAACTATGCATGCTCAAGCTTGGGCCCAACAGCACACCAGAGGCACCTGGGTGGTAGGAAGGGGCCCAGAACAAAGGGAAGAGCAGATTATATAGTCCCTTTTTGGCCAGCAGGCCTCAGGACAAAGGGGTACTTAGTGATTGGTTTGGCTGACCTTTACATGGTTTTCTAAATATGGTGAGGTTGGCTTTCAGTCAGGGAAATTGGCTCCCTACACCTTATCTATACAGGGATGCACAAGATTGCAGGTTCCAACCAGGGGTGAGTAAAAGTTTCCCCTAGAATTTTTTTTTAAGATTTATTTATTTGTGCATACAGAACTGGAGTACAGAACAGAGGCTCAGGGGCGGTGAGAGGCTTCACCAGAGACAGAGTGGGGAGCAGAACAGGTCAACTGATGAAGTACACTGCTTAGGGGAGTAGCGGGCGGGTCAGGAGAGGTCTGCCTCAGCATGTGGTCACCTCCGGGGCAGGCGGGAATCGAGCTCATGCGGAAGCGGAAGCGGCTTTACATTCTTAGTGCTGTGCTTTAACCTACTGCGCCACCAGGGAGGGCCTAGAATGGAGGTTTTGAGAATATGGCTCTGATTAATGTTCTTCATCCAGCAGCAGGTTATGCAGCACCACTCCACCAAGCAGTGTCCAACAATCTGTCCAACAATCTTTAAAAAAGATAGTGGAGTAAAGAAATCTCAAATTACTTTTTATCTTTTCCCGAAGAAATTGTTTATTTACCTATGTACATTTAACATGATTGTTCAATCTTGTAAAGTGATGGCTTTATCTCTTCATGTGTAGTCCTATTAGAATTCCCACCACCAGTTTACCTTTGCTTTGTACCACAGACACAGTTCCCCCTATGCTACCCTCTCCTGTTTTTTTCCCTCCCCCTCCTACCATGCAAAATGACTCTTTTTTTAAAAAAGATTTATTTATTTGTGCATACAGAACTGGGGTACAGGCCAGAGGCTCAGGGGCAGTGAGAGGCTTCACCAGAAACAGTGGGGAGCAGAACAGGCAGATCTACGAAGTATACTGCTGAGGGTGTTTTGTCCCACCTTCTGTGACCGGCTGCAAGAAAGGAAGGTGGGAGGCAGAAAGGCTGAGCAAGCAGAGTTTATTGCTCCGGGATGGTGCCCCTAGAGAGGGGTCCGTAGCTACTGCCAACTCAATAAAGGGGGAAGGGTCTCTTATATAGGTCATAAGCTAGATTTCAAAGGGGTGACTCTTCGCTGTGTCCTTGATGTAAGGCCCAGTTCGTTATCACCTTCATCTAGTCCCATCCCGATGTAAGGCCCAATTTATTACCACCTTATCACCTTTGGATGCAAGGCCTGATTTATTTCCTTCATCTAAACCATTATAGAATATGTTTTCTTCAGAAACAGCCAGATTGCTTAAGCACAAACTTAGGAAAGTTTAGACACTTTTAATATTTCACAGTAAGTATCTTGAAATCTTAGTATTTTATTAGCTTACTGAGAAAAGTAACATAAAAATGTTTCCTTCATGTAAACATTGCAGTTTCAGTGATAGAGAATGTTTTCTTTAAGCAGCCACTTTGTTTAAAAGCAACTTAGGAAATTTAAGCTCCTTTGAAATTTTGAACAAAGCATGTTGAAATCTTAATATTTTTCTTAGTTTACACACCAAATTAACTTACATGAGTTTCCTTCATTAAACCTTGTGCTTCCAGAGATATAGAAAGTTTTCTTTAAAAACAGCCAGTTTTCTTAAGAACAAACTTAGGAATATTTAGGTCCTTCTGGAATTTCCCCCGGCAGGTTGAATTCATAGTATATTACTTAGCAAAGAACATACAATTGTCTCCTTCATCTTAACATTGTGGTTTTAGAGAAAGGGCTTGTTTTCATATAGAAACAGCTGGTTTGCTTAAGAAAAACTTAGAAACATTTAGGATCTTCTGAAATTTTGCTCCAAGCAGGCTGAAATCTTAATATATCCCATAGTTTACTGAGCCAAGTGACATGCGAGTATTTCCTTCAACTACAGCATTTGGTTTCAGAGATAGAGCATGTTTTCTTTCAGAAATATCCATTTGGCTAAGAACAAATAGAGGAAATTTTGGGGTCTTCTAAAATTTCCCACCAAGTGGGTTCAAATATTACTATTTTACTGAGTATACTGAGAAAATAACATTGTTTCCATCATCTAAACCTTAAGGTTTCAGAGACAAAATATTTTTTTCTACAGAAAAAGCCAGTATGCTTAAGAACAAATTAAGTAACTTTTAAGCTTCTGGTATTTCACACAAAGTGGGTGAAAATCTTAATACTTAACTTAGTTTCATGAACAAGGTAACATACATATATTTCCTTTAGCTGTAAATTAAGGTTTCAGTGATAGAGCTCATTTTCCTTTTGAAACTGTCAGTTTACTGTTAACATATTTAGGAACACTAGGCTCTTCTGAAATTTCACCCCAAGCGAGTCAAATTCTTACTACTTTACTTACTTTACTGAGCAAAGTAACATACCAGTGTTTACTTCACCTATAACTTGTGATTTCAGAGTTCAGCATGTTTTCATATAGAAACAGACAGTTTGCTACATAAAAAAAATTCAGGAACTATTAAGCCAGTATAAAATTTTTCCAAAATGGTTTGAAATCTTAATATAGTAAGATTTCACTGGTGTTTCCTACACCTATATATTGTGGTTAAAGAGGTTTAATAAGTTTGCCTTTAGAAACAGCCAGTTTGCTTAAAAAAAAAAAAACATAGGAACTTTTAGTCCCTTCTGAAATTTCATGCCAAACATGTTGAAATATTAGTATTTTAATTAGTTTACTGAGTAATGTAACATACAACAGTCTCCTTCATATAAACCTTGTGGTTTATATGTGTTACTTTGCTAAGTAAACTAAGTATAATACTAAGATTTCAAGCTGCTTGGTGCGAAATTTCAGAAATTCCTAAGTGTTACTAAGCTTGTTTAAAGAAACTGGCTGTTTCTAAAGGAAAATATACTTGATCTCTGGAACCATAAGGTTTAGTGAAGGGAGCACTTACTTGTAGGTTACTTTTCTTAGTGAACGATATAAAATGCCACTTTTCTCAGTGAACGATATAAAATGCCACGTCCCCTCCCGTGGCGCCTAAGTGAGAAATCCTTAGAACTTGGCACGGTCAAATTACCGGCCACAAGGGAGGAATACGTGGCCCTCTAGGAATAGAAGAATGTCTGATTCTCAAATGGTCACTGAAACTTTTGATTTGTTTTCTGATTCTGTTGACGCATATTGCACTGAACAAAAGAAATGTTATCGATATTGTGCTTCGTTTCTAATGATACTCTTGAAAGGAATGTAGCTTCCTCTGTTCTTGATACTGATTTAATTCTGAGGAACTCTGCTACAATCTTTAATTCTATTAAACTATTAACTCCTGCACAACAGGTGGCTTGTGAAAAGAATGGAGAGCAATTAAAAGGATTAGAAAGGCATAAGTGATAGGGCATTTGTTTAGCACCACTGAACCTTGAATACACAATGGTTTCCTAGGGCCCCAAGTTGATTTCGGGCCCCCAATCATATCTCAGAAATAATAAGATATATTGGTTTCCTAGGGCCCCAAGTTGGTTTCAGGACCCTGACAACATCTCAGAAACAATAAGAAAATGTATTATCTGTCACACTTCTATTGAAAGAATCATTGTATCACTATATTTGCTTGTCAAGAAAAATTGTATAAATGCTTTGCACTCTTAAAAATAAAACACATTCAGATATGCATTCCTAGAAGTCGTGTCTATCTGTCATTCAGTCAAATCCTTGTCCACCCTGCACCAGAATTGCAATCCCTGAAACTTGTCTCCTGCTCCTGCTGTACTGTGGCAGTAAAATATTAATATTTCAACCCGCTTGGACAGAAATATCAGAAGAGCCGAAAATTCCTGTTTGTTCTTAAACAAACTGGATATTTTTATAGGAAAACAAGTTTTAGATGAAGGAAATACTTCTATTTTACTTTGCAAAAGTAAACTAAATATAATACTAAGATTTCAATCCGCTTGTTGGAAAATTTTAGAAGAGCGTAAAATTTACTAAGTTTGTTCTTAAGCAAACTGGCTGTTTCTGAAAGAAAACATAATTATCTCTGGAACCACAGTTTAGATGAAGGAAAACCTTGTATGTTACTTTGCTCAGTGAACTAAGTAAAATACTAAGATTTAAACCCTCTTGGTGCGAAATTTCAGAAGTGCCTAAAATTTCCTAAGTTGCTCTTAGGCAAATTGGCTGTTCTTTTAGGAAAAGTAGGATTAGATGAAGGAAACTCTTGTATGTTACTTTGCTAAGTAAACTAAATATAATAATAAGATTTCAATCCGCTTGTTGTAAAATTTTAGAAGAGCGTAAAATTTCCTAAGTTTGTTCTTAAGCAAACTGGCTGTTTCTAAAAGAAAACATAATTATCTCTGGAACCACAAGTATTAGATGAAGCAAACATTTGTATGCTACTTTGCCCAGTGAACTGAGTAAAATACTAACATTTCAACCCATTTTGTGGGAAATTTCAGAAGAGCCCAAGAATTCTTATGTTAGCTTTTAAGCAAACTGGCTGTTTCTATAGGAAAGCAAGGTTTTGATGAAGGAAACAATTGTATGATACTTTCTTAAGTAAACTAAGTGTAATACTAAGATTCAATAAGTTTGGTGCAAAATTTCAGAAGATCCTAAGTACTCATAATTTTGTTCTTAGGGAAACTGGCTGTTTCTCAAGGTCTGTGGAAAGACAAGGTTTACAACAAGGAAAACTTGGGTGATACTTTGCTCTCTGAACTAAACTGATTTCAACCCGCCTGGTGTGAAATTTCACAAGAGACTAACATTTCCTAAGTTTGTTCTTAGGTAAACTGCGCTGTTTCTCAAGGAAAACACACCTGATCTGTGGAAAAACAAGTTTTAGATGAAGGAAACACTTGGGTGATACTTTGCTCACTGAAGTAAACTGATTTCAACCCACTTGGTGCGAAATTTCACAGAGCCTAACATTTACATAGTTTGTTCTTAAGCAAACTGGCTGTTTCTCAAGGAAAACACACTTCTTCTGTGGATCCACACGATTTCGATGAAGGAACAGTTGGACATTACTCTGCTCAGTGAAATAAATATAGTACTAACATTTGAACCCGCTTGGTATTAAATTTTACAAGAGCCTATCATTTCCTAGTTTATTCGTAATCAAACTGACTGTTTCTCAAGGAAAACACACTTTATCTGTGGAAACACAAGGTTTACTTGAAGGAAAAACTTGGGTGTTACTTAGCTCACTTTAGTGAACTGATTTCAACCCGCTTGTTGCGAAATTTCACAAGCGCCTAACATATCCTAAGTTTGTTCTTAAGCTAACTGGCTGTTTCTAAGGAAAACACACTTTGTGGAACCACAAGATTTCGATGAAGAAAACAATTGGATAATACTCCACTCACTGCAATAACTAAAATATTAACATTTCAACCCACTTGATGCGCAATTTCACAGAGCCTAACATTTCCTTAGTTTGTTGTTAAGCAAACTGGCTGTTTCTCAAGGAAATCATGCTTTATCTGTTCAACGACAAGATTTAGATGAAGGAAACAGTTGGATATTATTCAGCTCACTGAAATAACTAAAATACTAACATTTCACCCACTTTAGTTGCGACATTTCACAGGAGCCTAACATTTCCTAAGTTTGTTCTTAAGCAAACTGCCTGTTTCTCAAGGAAAACACACTTTATCTGTGAAAACACAAGTTTTACATCAAGGAAACACTTGGGTGATACTTTGCTCACTGAACTAAACTGATTTCAACCCGTTTGGTGTGAAATTTCAAAAGAGACTATAATTTCCTAAGTTTGTTCTTAAGCAAACTGGCTCTTTCTCAAGGAAAACACAACTGATCTGTGGAAAGACAAGGTTTACATTAAGGAAAACTTGGGTGATACTTTGTTCACTGAAGTTAACTGATTTCAACTCACTTGGTGTGAAATTTCACAGAGACTAACATTTCCTTAGTTTGTTTTTAAGCAAACTGGCTGTTTATCAAGAAAACACACTTTATCTGTGGAAACACAAGACTTCGATGAAGGAAACAGTAGGATATTACTCTGCGCACTGAAATAACTAAAATACTAACATTTCAACCCGCTTGGTGCGTGAATTTCACAAGAGCCTATCATTTCCTTGTTTATTCTTAAGCAAATTGCCTGTTGCTCAAGGAAAACGCACTTTATCTGTGGAAACACAAGGCTTTGATGTAGGAAAAACTTGGGTGTTACTTTGCTCACTGAAGTAAACTGATTTCAACCCGATTGGTGCGTAATTTCACAAGAGCCTAACATTTCCTATGTTTGATCTGAAGCTACATGGCTGTATCTCAAGGAAAACACACCTGATCTGTGCTAACACAAGGCACTGATGCAAGAAAAACTTGGGTGTTACTTTGTTCACTGACGTGAAGTGATTTCAACGTGGTTGGTGCGAAATTTCACAAGAGCCTAATATTTCCTATGTTCTTAAGCAAACTGGCTATTTCTAAGGAAAACACACTTTATCTGTGGATCCACAAGATTTCGATGAAGAAAACAGTTGGATATTACTCAGCTCACTGAAATAACTAAAATACTAACATTTCAACCCGCTTTGGTTGCGACATTTCACAAGAGCCTTATATTTCCTAAGTTTGTTCTTAAACATACTGCCTGTTTCTCAAGGGAAACACATTTTTTCTGTGGAACCACAAGATTTCGATGAAGGAAGCAGTTGGATATTACTCTGAGCACTGAAATAAGTACTAACACTTGAACCTGTTTGGTATGAAATTTTACAAGAGCCTATCATTTCCTAGTGTATTCCTAATCAAACTTCCTGTCTCTCAAGCAAAACGCACTTTCTCTGTGGAAACACAGGTTTACTTAAGGAAAAACTTGGGTGTTACTTTGCTCACTGAAGTGAACTGATTTCAACCCACCTGGTGCGAAATTTCTCAAGAGCCTAAAAGTTCCTATGTTTGTTCTTAGGCTAACTTGCTTTTCCTCAGGGGAAACTCACTTTATATGGGAAACACAAGGTTTAGATGAAGGAAAAACTTGGGTGTTACTTTGCTCACTGAATGCAACTGATTTCAACTCAGTTGAAGTGTACTGATTTCACCTGCTTGGTGCGAAATTTCACAAAAGCCTAACATTTCCAAAGTTTGTTCTTACGCAAACTGGCTGTTTCTAAGGAAAACACACTTTAACTGTGGAAACACAAGATTTCGATGAAGGAAACAGTTGGATATTACTCTATTCACTAAAATAGCTAAATACTTACATTTCAACACGCTGGGTGCTAAATTTCACAAGAGCCTAACATTTCCTAAGTTTGTTCTTAAGCACACTGGCTGTTTCTCCAGGAAAACACACTTTATCTCTGGAATCAAAACATTTAAATCAAGGAAACTCTTGGGTAATATTTTGCTCAGTGAACTAAACTGATTTCAACCCACTTGATGTGAAATTTCACAACAGTCTAACATTTCCTAAATTTGTTTTAAGCAAAGTGGCTGTTTCCCAAGGAAAACACAACTGATCTGTGGAAAGACAAGGTTTATATCAAGGAAACACTTGGGTGATACTTTGCTCACTGAAGTAAATTGATTTCTACCCGCATGGTGTGAAATTTCACAAAGCCTAACATTTCCTAAGTTTGTTCTTAAGCAAACTGAGTGTTTCTCAAGGAAAACACACTGGATCTGTGCAAACACAAAGTTTTGATGTAGGAAAAAATTGGGTGTTACTTTGCTCACTGAAGTGAACTGATTTCAACCCGCTTGGTATGAAATTTTACAAGAGCTAAATATTTCCTAACTTTCATCTTAAGCAAACTGGCTGTTTCTCAAGAAAAACACAACTGATCTGTGGGAAGACAAGGTTTCCATCAAGGAAACAGTTGGGTGATCCGTTACTCACTGAACTAAACTGATTTCAACCGGCTTGGTGTGAAATTTCACAAAAGCCTAACACTTCCTAAGTTTGTTCTTAAGCTAACTGGCTGTTTCTCAAGGTAAACATATTTTATCTGTGGAAACACAAGATTTCGATGAATAAAACAGCTGGATATTACCCTGCTCACTGAAATAACTAAAATGCTAACATTTCAATCCGCATGGTGCAAAGTTTCACAAGAGCCTAACATTTCCTATGTTTGATCTGAAGCTAAATGGCAGTTTCTCAAGGAAAATACATCTGATCTATGAAAACACAAGGTTTACATGATGGAAATACTTGGATGATACTTTGCTCACTGAACTGAACTGAATTCAACACGCTTTGTGTAAAATTTAACAAGGGTCTAACATTTCCTAATTTGTTCTTAAGCAAACTGGCTGTTTCTCAAGAAAACACACTTTACATGTGGAAACACAAAATTTCGATGAAGGAAAAACAGTAGGATATTACTCTGCGCACTGAAATAACTAAAATTTCAAACCGCTTGGTGCAAAATTACTCAATAGCCTACCATTTCCTTGTTTATTCTTCAGCAAACTGTGTGTTTTCCATGAAAACAAACTTTAACTTTGTAAACACAAGTTTTTGATGTAGGAAAAACTTAGGGGTTACTTTGCTGACTGAAGAAAACTGATTTCAACCTGCTTGGTGCGAAGTTTAACAAGAGTCTAACATTTCCTAAGTTTGTTCTTAAGCAAACTGGCTGTTTCCCAAGGAAAAGTCACTTTATCTGGTAAACACAAGGTTTACATCAAGGAAACACTCGGGTGATAATTTGCTCACTGAACTAAACTGATTTCAACCCACTTGGTGCGAAATTTCACAAGAGGCTAACATTTCCTAAGTTTTTTCTTAAGCAAACTGGCTGTTTCTCAAGAAAAACACACCTGATCTGTGAAAAGACAAGGTTTGCATCAAGAAAACACTTGGCTGATACTGTGCTCACTGAACTAAACAGTTTTCAACCCGCTTGGTGCGAAATTTCACAAGAGCATAAAATTTCCTAAGTTTGTTTTTAAGCAAAGTGGCTGTTTCTCAAGGAAAACTCACTTTATCTGGGAAACACAAGGTTTAGATGAAGGAAAAACTTCGGTTTTACTTTGCTCACTGAACGAAACTGATTTCAACCCACTTGGTGCAAAATTTCACAAGAGCTAACATTTTCTAAGTTTGTTTTTAAGCAAACTGTCTGTTGTTCAAGGAAAAAACAATGATCTGGGGAAACACAAGGTTTACATGAAGGAAAAACTTGGGTGATACTTTGTTCACTGTAGTAAACGGATTTCAAACCCTTTGGTGCGAAATTTCACAAGAGTCTAGCATTTCCTAAATTTGTTGTTAACCATACAGCCTGTTTCTCAAAGAAATAACAAATGATCAGTGGAAACACAAGATTTTGATGAAGGAAACACTTGGGTGCTACTTTGCTCACTGCAGTAAACTGATTTCAAACCCCTTGGTGCGAAATTTCACAAGATCCTAACATTTCCTAAGTTTGATCTTAAGCAAACTGGCTGTTTCTCAAGAATAAACAACTTATCTGTGGAGACAGAAGTTTTACATCAAGGCAACTCTTGGGTGTTACATTGCTAACTTAAGTGAACTGATTTCAACCCGCTTGGTGCAAAATTTCACAAGAGCCTAGCATTTCCTAAGTTTGTTCTTAAGCAAACTGGTTGTTTCTAAGGAAAACACACTTTATCTGTGTAACCACAAGATTTCGATGAAGGAAACAGTTGGATATTACTCTGCTCACTGAAATAACTAAAATGCTAACATTTCAAGCCTCCAAGTGCGAAATTTCACAAGAACCTAACATTCCTAAGTTTGATCTGAAGCTAAATGGCTGTTTCTCAAGGAAAACACACCTGATCTGTGGAAACACATAGTTTAAATGAAGGAAAATCTTGGGTGTTACTTTGCTCACTGAAGTAAACTGTCTTCAACCTGCTTGGTGTGTAATTTCAGAAGAGCCTAACATTTCCTATGTTTGATCTGAAGCTAAATGGCTGTATCTCAAAGTATCACTTGGGTGATACTTTGCTCTGTGAACTAAACTGATTTCAACCCACTTGGTGTGAAATTTCACAAGAGCCTAACATTTCCTATGTTTGATCTAAAGCTCAATGGCTGTATCTCAAGGAATACACACCTGATCTGTGGAAACACAAGGTTTTGATGTTGGAAAAAATTGGGTGTTACTTTGCTCACTGAGTGTACTGATTTCACCTGCTTGGTGTGAAATTTCACAAAAGCCTAACATTTCCAAAGTTTGTTCTTAAGCAAATTGGCTGTTTCTAAGGAAAACACACTTTAACTGTGGAACCACAAGATTCCGATGAAGGAAACAGTTGGATATTACTCTATTTGCTGAAATAACTAAATACTTACATCTCAACACGTTTAGTGGTAAATTTCACAAGAGCCTAACATTTCCTAAGTTTTTTCTTAAGCACACTGGCTGTTTCTCCAGGAAAACACACTTTATCTCTGGAATCAAAACATTTAAATCAAGGAAACTCTTGGGTAATATTTTGCTCAGTGAACTAAACTGATTTCAACCCACTTGATGTGAAATTTCACAACAGCCTAACATTTCCTAAGTTTGCTTAAGCAAAGTGGCTATTTCCCAAGGAAAACTCAACTGATCTGTGGAAAGACAAGGCTTACATCAAGGAAACACTTGGGTGATACTTTGCTCACTGAAGTAAACTGATTTCAACCTGCTTGGTGTGAAATTTCACAAGAGCCTAACATTTCCTAAGTTTGTTCTTAAGGAAATTGGCTGTTTCTCAAGGAAAACACAAATGATCTGTGGAAAAACAAGTTTTAGATGAAGGAAACACTTGGGTGATACTTTGCTCACTGAACTGAACTGATTTCTACCCACTTGGTGCCTAATTTCACAAGAGCCTAACATTTCCTAAGCTTTGTCTTAAGCAAACTGGCTGTTTCTCAAGAAAAAAGATCTGATCTGTGGAACACAAGGTTTACATGAAGGAAACTCTTGGGTGATACATTGCTCAGTGAACTAAACTGATTTCAACCCACTTGGTATGAAATTTCACAAGAGCCTAACATTTCCTAAGTTTGTTCTTAAGCACACTACCTGTTTCTCAAGGAAAACACACTTTATCTGTAGAAACACAAGGCTTAGATGTAGGAAAAACTTGGGTGTTACTTTGCTCTCTGAAGTAAACTGATTTCAACCCGCTTGGTGTGAAATTTCACAAGAGGCTAACAATTCCTATTTTTGTTCTGAAGCAAGCTGGCTGTTTCTCAAGGAAAACACACTTTATCTGTGGAACCCCAATATTCTATGAATGAAACAGTTGGATATTACTTTGCTCACTGAAATAACTAAAATATAACATTTCAATCCGCTTGGTGCTAAATTTCACAAGAGCCTATCATTTCCTAAGTTTGTTCTTAAGGAAATTGCCCGTTTCTCAAGGAAAACACACTTTATCTGTGGAAACACAAGGTTTAGATGTAGGAAAAACAGGTATTACTTTGCTCACTGAAGTAAACTGATTTTAACCCGCTTGGTGCGAAATTTCACACGAGCCTAATATTTCCTAAGTTTGTTCGTAAGCAAACTGGCTATTTGTCAGGAAAACACGCTTCATCTGTGGAACCACAAGATTTCAATGAAGGAAGCAGTTGGATATTACTCTGCTCACTGAAATAACTAATATACTATCATTTCAATCCGCTTGTTGGAAATTTCACAAGAGCCTAACATTTCCTAAGTTTGTTCTAAGCAAACTACCTGTTTCTCAAGGAAAACACACCTGATCTGTGGAAAAACAAGATTTACATGAAGAAAACACTTGGGTTTTACTTTGCTCACTTAACTAAACTGATTTCAACCCGCTTGGTGCGATTTTCACAAGAGCCTAACATTTCCTAAATTTGTTCTTAAGCAAATTTGCTTTTTCTCACAGAAAACTCACTTTATCTGGGAAACACAAGGTTTAGATGAAGGAAAAACTTGGGTGTTACTTTGCTCACTGAGCAAAAGTGATTTCAACCCACTTGGTGCGAAATTTCACAAGATCAAACATTTCCTAAGTTTGTTCTTAAGCAAACTGGGTGTTTCTCAAGGAAAACACACTTTATCACACTTTATCAAGATTTAGATAGGGAAATACTTGGATTTTACTTTGCTCACTGAATGAACTAAATTACTATGTCTTAAACCCGCTTGGTGCGAATTTTCACAAGAGCCTAACATTTCTTATATTTTTCTTAAGCAAACTGGCTATTTCTCAAGGAAAACATGCTTATCTGTTGAACTACAAGGTTTAGATGAAGGAAACATGGGTGTTACTTTTCTCAGTGAAGTAACTAAAATACTAAAATTTCAACCCATGTGGTGATAAATTTTACAAGATCCAAATAGTTCATAAGTATATTCTCAAGCAAACTGGCTGTTTCTCAAGGAAAACATACTTTATCGGTGGAACCACAAGGTTTAGATGAAGGAAACTCTTGTATGTTACTTTGCTCAGTGAACTAACTAAAATACTAAGATTTCAACCCACGTGGTGAGAAATTTCACAAGAGCCAAATAGTTCATAAGTATATTCTCAAGCAAACTGGCTGTTTGTCAAGGAAAACATACTTTATCTTTGCAACCACAAGGTTTAGATGAAGGGACCACTGGATGTTACTTTACTCAGGGAACTAACTAACATACTAAGATTTCAACCCACGTGGTGAGAAATTTCACAAGAGCCAAAGAGTTCCTAAGTTTGTTCTGAAGCTTACTGGATGTTTCTAAAGGAAAACATACTTTTTTGAAACACAAGGTTTCGATGAAGGAAACACTTGGGTTTTACTTTGCTCAGTGAACTAACTGAAATACTAAAATTTCAACCCACGTGGTAAGAAATTTTAAAAGAGCCAAGAGTTCGTAAGTTTGTTCTGAAACAAACTGGCTGTTTGTCAAGGAAAACATACTTTATCTGTGGAACCACAAGGTTCAGATGAAGGAAACACTTTGATGTTAACTTGCTTAGTGAACTAACTAAAGTACTAAGAATTCAATGCTCTTGGTTAGAAATTTCACAAGAGCCAAAGAGTTCCTAAGTTTGTTCTGAAGCAAACTGGCTGTTTCTCAAGAAAAACATACTTTTCTGGAAACACAAGATTTAGTTGAAGAAAACACTTGGATGTTACTTTGCTCAGTGAACTAACAAAAATACTAAAATTTCAACCCACGTGGTGAGAAAATTCACAAGAGCCAGAGTTCCTTATGTTCTGAAGCAAACTGGCTGTTTCTCAAGGAAAACATACTTTATCAGTGAAACCACAAAGTCTAGATGAAGGAAACTCTTGGATGTTACTTTGCTCAGTGAACTAACTAAAATACTAAGATTTCAACCCTGTTGGTGAGAATTTTCACAAGAGCCAAAGAGTTCCTAAGGTTGTTCTGAAGCTAACTGCTTTTTTCTCAAGGAAAACATACTTTTCCGAAACACAAGGTTTAGATGAAGGAAACACTTGGGTGTAAACTTTGCTCAGTGAGCTAACTAACATACTAAGATTTCAACCCTGTTGGTGAGAATTTTTACAAGAGCCAAAGAGTTCCTAAGGTTGTTTTGAAGCAAACTGTCTGTTTCTCAAGGAAAACATACTTTATCTTTGGAACCGCAAGGTTTAGATGAAGGAAACACTTGCATGTAACTTTGCTCAGTGAACTAACTTAGTAAGATTTCAACTCAATTGGTGAGAAATTTCACAAGAGCCAAGGAGTTCCTAAGGTTGTTCTGAAGCAAACTGTCTGTTTCTCAAGGAAAACATTTTTATCTGTGGAACCATAAGGATTAGATGAAGGAAACACATGGGTGTTACTCTGCTCAGTGAACTAACTAAATATTGAGATTTCAATGCACGTGGTGCACTAACTTACTTACTAAGATTTCAACTAAATTGGGACAAATTTCACAAGAACCAAAGAGTTCCTAAGTTTGTTCTGAAGCAAACTGGCTGTTTTTTAAGGAAAACATACTTCATATGGGAACCACAAGGTTTAGATGAAGGAAATACTTGGATGTAACATTGCTCAGTGCACTAACTAAAATATTAAGATGTCAACTCTCTTGGTTAGAAATTTCACAAGAGTCAAGGAGTTCCTAAGTTTGTTCTGAAGCAAACTGGCTGTTTCTCAGGGAAAACATACTTTATCTGTGGAACCACAATTTTTAGATGAAGGAATCAGTTGGGTGTTACTTTGCTCAGTGAACTAACTGAAATACTAAGATTTCAACCCATATGGTGAGAAATTTTACAACAGCCAAATAGTTCATAAGTATATTCTCAAGCAAACTGGCTTTTTCTCAAGGAAAACATACTTTTTCTGTGGACCACAAGGATGGAAACTCCTGGATGTTTCTTTGCTTAGTGAACTAACTTACTAAGATTTCAACTCAATTGGTGAGAAATTTCACAAGAGCTAAATAGCTCCTAAGGTTGTTCTGAAGCAAACTGGCTGTTTCTCAAGGAAAACTTACTTTATCTTTGGAACCACAAGGTTTAGATGAAGGAAACACTTGGATGTAACTTTGCTCAGTGAACTAACTTACTAAGGGCCACAGTTCTCTGGCTGCCATCTTCACCCATTCCACCAAGACTAAGAGCTGCTGTTTCATAGATTCACAGACATCACCAGTACTTTCAATTTTCTTAACATTTATGTCCGTGCTTGCACCAGGTATTGAGGCAGAGATCTAGCATTAAGAAGAACATCATGTTAATTTACTATTTAAAGTAACACAGGACTAGTATTCCTGTTTATTTCCTTGACTCCAATAAATAAATGTCATGTAAGTGGTTATTGTGGTTGTCATGGTATCTTGATCACTGAAATATTTTTTTTAATTGAGAAATAAAATTGCTCCCAGTACATGTTAAATTAAAAGCATTCATAGGTTAGCACCATGCTCTGGGGGCATATCTTACGGTTTTGGCCCAATTTGCAAAAGAAATTAACAGGGTTTTCAGCTTCAAAATGACTGTACAAAGAAAGAGACATGTATCCACATGAAATATATTGATTTTGTTTTAATTTAAAAGTGATATTTCCATATAGCCCACATATAATTTGTCCAAGTTGACGAAGAAAATGTTTTCAGTGAAAACCATTTACCAATGTACAAAGGTATAGACAAGCCAGAGCTACTTATGCTGCTGTGTTAAATAAAACTCCATTAAAATAACACCAAGAAACAAATTTTGTTTCAGTACCATTGAAGAAAATATACAATGATAACTTTTAAAAACTATAGAACAATTTAAACTTTCATCAGTGTTAAAAATTCCTTCCTGCTTAAAAAACAAAACCAGTCTAAAAAGTGCTTATAAACAACTTTTGAACCTGCGTGTATATATATCTTTCTTAATATAGTGGATGCATATTTCCTCACAGCTTCTTTTTAAGGAATTCTATAAATGCTTTATAGACCATCAAGTAATCTTAAAGTAATGATGATGATAATGGTGAGGTTAACCTCCTCATATTAACCTTGTGTTATCAAAATCGAAAGTAGTTACACTGACTCATACTAGGGTTTGATTAAATAGTTAGCTATTTCACAGTATGGTTTATAATAGAGAACCATTATTAACATTTCTAATAGGAGCAATGCTGAAAGTTTTTCAGTCTCTTTACTTTCTAGCCATTTACTTTTAATCTATAAAACTAATGACCAACATTTTAACAATGACTCTCATTCCTGAAACTTAAAATTACAATTCTCATTCTCCCAAGTTTTCTGAATTTGGGCACTTTCCTTAAATTCCTGTATTCAAAGGAGGCACCAAAATGTTTCCTTAAGCTGAGAAGTATTTTTCAAGGCAGAAGTTCTGATCAGTCTTAACTAAACTACTCAAAAGTTGTGGAAACTAATTTTACAGATTTGATTAATAAACCAGAAACTTCTTCCTCCCCACCC